>NC_136623.1:2319692-2599692 GCF_933228915.1 Telmatherina bonti | reverse complement strand
CAGCTGGCCAAGTGCGCCCAGAAACACTTTGAGAACATGGAGATGGCCGGCTCCCGCGGGACAAGGGGCGAGATACCGGAGGAGCCCGTCAAACAGAGACACCGCATGGGAAAGATCAGCAGCATCTCCAAGAGATGCAAGAACTGCAACCTGAAGAACGTCCGGCGGGAGAGTGTCTACGGCTGCGTCGCCTGCAAGGCCAGCCTCTGCAAGCATCACATCTGCTTCTGGGAGTACCACGGCCTCTCGCCTCTCAACAGAGGTAGGCGGACACCCCACATCGTTGCTGGTTGGGACAGATCATCGGCACTTACCCGTCTCATTTTACTTCCACAGGATCGACGAAAGTTGGATTCCTCAAGGACAGAATAAGGTAGGCACGTTTGGTAGAATCTGACTCGACCGGGGATCCCTCAGAAACCGCACCGTTCCTCATGATTCCGACGGATGGTTGTTTTCCCCGCGGGACTGCTTTCAGGGTGGAAACGTGTAACATGGTTCTCGTATCTGTCCTAAAAACCAACGAAGAAGAAAACCCGTTCATGGTGTAAATAAGCAACATCAGAATAAAACCTGGAGCTGCATCAGATCCTAACGGTCTTAGGTCGAGCCGATGTGGTCCACTTCCTTCAGGCTGACCTTCACTGGGTCCGATTTCACCTCCTGCATCGAGGGTTCGGATGACTAACTTACACTAATTCTTACATTTTATTGTCATTGTCAAATCGTGCAGCTAAATGACGTTGGTGGGATGTGCAGATGAGAAAAAGGTTGGTCGCTGCTGATCTGTGTGTTATTTCTACAAACTTCTGGTTTCTCTTTATGCTGCTTTATCTGTTCATACATTAATTTTACATCATTTTAGCCTCCAAAACGTCACGTTACCGTGGAAACGTCACGTTACCGTGGAAACGTGGATAAATAAAACAGGACCAAAAAATAGGCAAACAAGTCTGGGAGTTTTAAGAGTTATTACATTTCTTTTTACATTTGCACATCATTTCTAATTTGTCGTCATTGTGATGAATTTAAAGTGGAACTATTCTGTGCATTTCAGGCTAATTTATGTTTATTTCTGAGCCCAGAAGGGCTGGGATTGATGGAGTTATTGTCACAAATGGCTTTATTTACTTCAGACCGACCCTCTCCGTAGGCTGTCAGATCAGCCTGCGGGCAAAACGAGTGGATTGAGACTCTTCCGCATTAAGCCCCGCCTCCCGCCACTGCACTACATCGGGAGCGCGCACCGCACCTGCTTTCACCGTCATTGTAACGTCTCATAAACAGAAGGATTAGGCTCATATGAACTCAATAAAAAAACAAACTACAATGTCAACACATAGCATCCAGCCCTACATGTTGGAACCTGAATCAGAGCCTGAAAACGAAGTGGAAAACAGCAACCCACAGCAACGAATGCAGCAGGATGTCTCTCTTTGGTAAACTCACCAGCCATCGTTGGAAATAACTTTATCCCACGTTTTCCACCCGCCTGATGTATTTGTACATGCCCTTGTTAACCAGTAGAAGGTAACCAATCACCCAACCTTATCCCCCGGGACGTCCCAAGGATTTCCACGTAGAAAAAAACTCTAAAACCACGCGTTTTTCGTCGCCATGGAAACCGAACGGAGAGCGTGCTGGAACTCAGTCAAACATGCGTTTAGGTGATTAAAAACAGTGTCGTTCACATGTCTGATGAGGATTCAACACTGTAACACTGTAGAAAGCTCAGAAAACTCCAAACACCATCATAGGAACCGTTTAAAGAAAGAACGTTTTCCGACCCCTGACATAATACGTGTGAAGCAGATCTTCCCCCCACACAGCAGAGGCAGATGGCTGCCTGTCCTGAGCCGGGTTCTGCCGGAGGTTTCCTTCCTGTTAAAAGGGAGTTTTTTCCTTCCCACTGTCGCCAGTGTGCTTGCTCAGGATGGGAGATTGAGTTGGACCTCCAACATGTTGGTTTCCTTATATAGGCTGTTATGAATTGGCCTTCATTATGTTTTCCCCTCTGTCTGTAAAGCGTCTTGAGATGGCATTGCCGTGATTTGATGCTATATAAATAAAGTTGAATTGAATTGAAAAAGTTGAATTTCTGTTCTGTGACCCTTTGGGAAGTGTTGTTCTGACTCTCCTTGTCGTCCTCTGCAGCGGCGCCGTGGAGCTGGTCGAGGCTTCGGACAACGTAGACCAGGCAATGGGTCCCGTGGAAGACGTGGACTTTTCAGATGACGAGAAGCTGGACGACACAGAAAAACCTGAGATCACAAAAGAAGAATTAAATCCAGAAAATAAACACCCAGTGTCTGGATTGTCGTTGACAACCAACGACCACGACCAGCCGGCGGCCATGCTGTTTTGTAAAGAGCGCGAGGACTCCCTGTCGGTTCGTCAGCTGAGGATCGGCCTCTTCGCTCTCTGCGATGGACTCCGCCAGGCTTCACGGGTCTTTTCAACAGATACTCGGGTGATCCGGTCCTGGCTGAAGGAGGCCCGGAGGCGTTTGAAGGAAATAGATGCGGAGCAGAAGGTCGGCGGTGGCGCGGAGCGCCTGGTTTCTTGGGTGCTGTCCATGCGAGAGCAGCAGCTTCCGCTCACAGAGAGCAACCTCTTCCATAAAGCTTCCACTCTGAAGAAGAAGGGAGCGTTCAGCGACGCTTTCCGCATCTCCTATGACTGGGCGGTGAGCTTTTTCCTGCAGCATCGCCTTGGAGTGCGGAGCGTCGCGAGGACCGCGTCCCTGGCGTACAGCCCGCCTCCTTGCTTGGAGGCCAAGGTCAGATCCTTCCGGGAATTTACTCAGAGAGTCGTCCAGGTCCACCAGCTGACTGACGTCTCTGTTGTCACAATGGACGAACTGTGTCTGTTTGTAGACCTGAGGCTGGCTCAGGACAGGTTCCGGAGCTCAGAAGCCCTGGAGCTAACGGGATCGGTGCCTCTGGTGACGGTCTACCTGGCGGCGGTGGCCGACGGCACCATGCTGCCGTCTCTAGTGCTGACGTCCAGACCGCTGCCGGTCAAAGTCCTGCCGGACTTCGTCCTGTTGCAGCCCAATCCTGAAGGTCTGTTGGTGGAGGACATGCTGGATCTTTGGACCAACAAGGTTTGGCTGCAGCATCTGTCCAGTCTGGATCAGCCAAGAAAGTCCATGCTGGTCTTGGACCGACACCGGGAACACTTGGGAGATCAGTTTCTTGCCTCTGTCAGTGGATTACGGAGCCTCCCAGCAGTGATCCCTGCAGGCTGCTCCTCTTGTCTTCAGCCCCTGGAAGTCGGTGTGAAACCAGGGCTGCAGCGCTTCCTGTTGTCCCGCTGGTCCCGCTTCACCGCCAGAAACCCGCCAGAGCTGGAGGACGTGACGCCCCAGCAGCTCCAAGTAAACGTGACCCAGCTGCTGGTGGACTGGCTGGTGGAGGCGTTGACTCACCTGAACCGCCTGCCCCACCTCCTGAAGCAGTCCTTCCAGCTGACAGGCATCCTGCCGGCGTCCCGCGACCCGTCCAGGGACCCGTCCCGCGACCCGTCCAGGGACCAAACTGCTCGAAGACCAGAGGACATCCAGTCCGACATCCTCAAGACCCTGACAGAGATCCTCCTGGGTCCTGATGCAACAGAGGCAGTCTCACCTGATGTCCTAGAACTGGAGGACGAGACCGAGGATGGACAACATGGAGGGGAAGAACAGGACACCAAAGATGAAGAGATGGATGTAGAGGACAGAGTAGAGATAGCAGAGGACAGGAAGGACATTAATGATGAAGGTAAGGTCGGGGACGAGCGCAAGGAAGGCAAAGAGAAAGAAGACAGGACAGACAAGACCAGAGAGGAAGGAAACGGGACGGAGGAGGAGACGAGGATGGAAACCAAGGCGACAGAGGAAGACGGGAGGCGAGAGGGAAAGAGGGAGGGGAAGGAGCCGAGGGATGCATCCATGACTATAAAGGAAGGGAAGGAGGAAGAGGAGGATAGTGAGGAGGAGGAGAAGGAAACGGAGGAGGCAAGCAAAGAAAGGCGAGAGACCCGGATCGTCATCGGGGAGGAAGTCGGGGACGAGTGGAAGATCACGGGGAAGAGTCGGGCTGAAGGTCTGCAGGCTGATGAAGACCAGCTCAGGGTGGATGAGAGCTGAGCGTCGGATCAAGATGGTCCAGGTGGTCTCATAAAACTGTTGGGACAGGTGGACTCGTTGGTCAGAGTCCACGTAGAGCGGCCAAGGACTCAGTTTGGTCTGCGCTGAACTGTAGTCATAGAAACCAGGTTCCTCATGGTCCTCATGGTCCTCATGGTCCTTATGGTCCTCATGGTCCTCATGGTCCTCATGGTCCTTATGGTCCTCATGGTCCTCATGGTCCTCATGGTCCTTATGGTCCGCACGGTCCTTATGGTCCTCATGGTCCTCATGGTCCTCATGGTCCTTATGGTCCTCATGGTCCTCATGGTCCTCATGGTCCTTATGGTCCGCACGGTCCTCATGGTCCTCATGGTCCTCATGGTCCTTATGGTCCTCATGGTCCTCATGGTCCTCATGGTCCTTATGGTCCTCATGGTCCTCATGGTCCTCATGGTCCTCATGGTCCGCATGGTCCGCACGGTCCGCACGGTCCGCACGGTCCGCACGGTCCTCACGGTCCGCACGGTCCGCACGGTCCGCACGGTCCGCACGGTCTGCATGGTCTGCATGGTCCGCATGGTCCGCATGGTCCTCATGGTCCGCATGGTCCTCATGGTCCGCACGGTCCGCACGGTCCGCATGGTCCGCATGGTCCTCATGGTCCGCATGGTCCGCATGGTCTGCATGGTCCTCATGGTCCGCATGGTCTGCATGGTCCTCATGGTCCGCATGGTCCTCATGGTCCTTATGGTCCGCATGGTCTGCATGGTCCTCATGGTCCGCATGGTCCTCATGGTCCGCATGGTCCTCATGGTCCGCATGGTCCGCATGGTCTGCATGGTCCTCATGGTCCGCATGGTCCTCATGGTCCTTATGGTCTGCATGGTCCTCATGGTCCGCATGGTCCTCATGGTCCTCATGGTCCGCATGGTCCTCATGGTCCGCATGGTCCGCATGGTCCTCATGGTCCGCATGGTCCTCATGGTCCGCATGGTCCTGATGATCCTCATGGTCCTCGTTGTCCAGATGATCCTCATGGTCCTGATGATCCTCATGGTCCTCGTTGTCCAGATGATCCTCATGGTCCTGATGATCCTGATGATCGTCATGGTCCTGATGATCCTCATGGTCCTGATGATCCTCATGGTCCTCGTTGTCCAGATGATCCTCATGGTCCTCGTTGTCCAGATGATCCTCATGGTCCAGATGATCCTCATGGTCCTGATGATCCTGATGATCGTCATGGTCCTGATGATCCTCATGGTCCTGATGATCCTCATGGTCCTCGTTGTCCAGATGATCCTCATGGTCCTCGTTGTCCAGATGATCCTCATGGTCCTCGTTGTCCAGATGATCCTCATGGTCCTCGTTGTCCTGATGGTCCTGATGGACCTGATGGTCCTCATTAACCTGATGGTCCTCGTGGACATGGTGGTCCTGATGGTCCTCGTGGACCTGGTGGTCCTTGTGGTCCTCGTGGACGTAGTGGTCCTGATGGTCCTCGTGGACGTAGTGGTCCTGATGGTCCTCGTGGACGTGGTTGTCCTGATGGTCCTCGTGGACCTGGTGGTCCTTGTGGTTCTCGTAGACCTGGTGGTCCTGATGGTCCTTGTGGTCCTCCAGGACCTGGTGGTCCTGATGGTCCTTGTGGTCCTCCAGGACCTGGTGGTCCTGATGCTCTGAAGTTGGAGGTTTCACCCTAGTTGTATTTCTGAGGAAGGAATCTGGTTGACAGTCTGCCTCCACATCAGCCAATCAGAGTCCACCACCAGCTCATCTTGTGCTCCGTTCCAGTCCTCTATCCAGACCTGGAAGTCCAGTCTGAGATCAAGACCCGGTCATATGAAACCTATCTGAAGTCTGGAACCTGATGTGCTGGTCTGGAGACCGACATCTACATGGCGGTGAAACGAGCCCCATGAAGTGGTGGTGATGATTAATATGTCCCGTTACTGGTGGAACTGTACAGATGAAGATGACAGAAAAATAAAAACTTTTTTAACCGTTGTCTCGTCTTTCCTAACGTCTCGTCTGCAACGTCTCGTCTTTCCTAACGTCTCGTCTGCAGCGTCTCGTCTTTCCTAACGTCTCGTCTGCAGCGTCTCGTCTGCAGCGTCTCGTCTTTCCTAACGTCTCGTCTGCAGCGTCTCGTCTGCAGCGTCTCGTCTTTCCTAACGTCTCGTCTGCAGCGTCTCGTCTTTCCTAACGTCTCGTCTGCAGCGTCTCGTCTTTCCTAACGTCTCGTCTGCAACGTCTCGTCTTTCCTAACGTCTCGTCTGCAGCGTCTCGTCTTTCCTAACGTCTCGTCTGCAGCGTCTCGTCTGCAGCGTCTCGTCTTTCCTAACGTCTCGTCTGCAGCGTCTCGTCTGCAGCGTCTCGTCTTTCCTAACGTCTCGTCTGCAGCGTCTCGTCTTTCCTGACGTCTCGTCTGCAGCGTCTCGTCTTTCCTGACGTCTCGTCTGCAGCGTCTCGTCTTTCCTGACGTCTCTGCAGCGTCTCGTCTTTCCTAACGTCTCGTCTGCAGCGTCGCGTCTTTCCTAACGTCTCGTCTGCAGCGTCTCGTCTTTCCTAACGTCTCGTCTGCAGCGTCTCGTCTTTCCTAACGTCTCGTCTGCAGCGTCTCGTCTTTCCTAACGTCTCGTCTGCAGCGTCTCGTCTTTCCTAACGTCTCGTCTGCAGCGTCTCGTCTTTCCTGACGTCTCGTCTGCAGCGTCTCGTCTTTCCTGACGTCTCGTCTGCAGCGTCTCGTCTTTCCTAACGTCTCGTCTGCAGCGTCTCGTCTTTCCTAACGTCTCGTCTGCAGCGTCTCGTCTTTCCTAACGTCTCGTCTGCAGCGTCTCGTCTTTCCTAACGTCTCGTCTGCAGCGTCTCGTCTTTCCTAACGTCTCGTCTGCAGCGTCTCGTCTTTCCTAACGTCTCGTCTGCAGCGTCTCGTCTTTCCTAACGTCTCGTCTGCAGCGTCTCGTCTTTCCTAACGTCTCGTCTGCAGCGTCTCGTCTTTCCTAACGTCTCGTCTGCAGCGTCTCGTCTTTCCTAACGTCTCGTCTGCAGCGTCTCGTCTGCAGCGTCTCGTCTTTCCTAACGTCTCGTCTGCAGCGTCTCGTCTTTCCTAACGTCTCGTCTGCAGCGTCTCGTCTTTCCTAACGTCTCGTCTGCAGCGTCTCGTCTTTCCTAACGTCTCGTCTGCAACGTCTCGTCTTTCCTAACGTCTCGTCTGCAGCGTCTCGTCTTTCCTAACGTCTCGTCTGCAGCGTCTCGTCTGCAGCGTCTCGTCTTTCCTAACGTCTCGTCTGCAGCGTCTCGTCTGCAGCGTCTCGTCTTTCCTAACGTCTCGTCTGCAGCGTCTCGTCTTTCCTGACGTCTCGTCTGCAGCGTCTCGTCTTTCCTGACGTCTCGTCTGCAGCGTCTCGTCTTTCCTGACGTCTCGTCTGCAGCGTCTCGTCTTTCCTAACGTCTCGTCTGCAGCGTCGCGTCTTTCCTAACGTCTCGTCTGCAGCGTCTCGTCTTTCCTAACGTCTCGTCTGCAGCGTCTCGTCTTTCCTAACGTCTCGTCTGCAGCGTCTCGTCTTTCCTAACGTCTCGTCTGCAGCGTCTCGTCTTTCCTGACGTCTCGTCTGCAGCGTCTCGTCTTTCCTGACGTCTCGTCTGCAGCGTCTCGTCTTTCCTGACGTCTCGTCTGCAGCGTCTCGTCTTTCCTAACGTCTCGTCTGCAGCGTCTCGTCTTTCCTAACGTCTCGTCTGCAGCGTCTCGTCTTTCCTAACGTCTCGTCTGCAGCGTCTCGTCTTTCCTAACGTCTCGTCTGCAGCGTCTCGTCTTTCCTAACGTCTCGTCTGCAGCGTCTCGTCTTTCCTGACGTCTCGTCTGCAGCGTCTCGTCTTTCCTGACGTCTCGTCTGCAGCGTCTCGTCTTTCCTGACGTCTCGTCTGCAGCGTCTCGTCTTTCCTGACGTCTCGTCTGCAGCGTCTCGTCTTTCCTGACGTCTCGTCTGCAGCGTCTCGTCTTTCCTAACGTCTCGTCTGCAGCGTCTCGTCTTTCCTAACGTCTCGTCTGCAGCGTCTCGTCTTTCCTAACGTCTCGTCTGCAGCGTCTCGTCTTTCCTAACGTCTCGTCTGCAGCGTCTCGTCTTTCCTAACGTCTCGTCTGCAGCGTCTCGTCTTTCCTAACGTCTCGTCTGCAGCGTCTCGTCTTTCCTAACGTCTCGTCTGCAGCGTCTCGTCTTTCCTAACGTCTCGTCTGCAGCGTCTCGTCTTTCCTAACGTCTCGTCTGCAGCGTCTCGTCTTTCCTAACGTCTCGTCTTTCCTAACGTCTCGTCTGCAGCGTCTCGTCTTTCCTAACGTCTCGTCTGCAGCGTCTCGCCTTTCCTAACGTCTCGTCTTTCCTAACGTCTCGTCTGCAGCGTCTCGTCTTTCCTAACGTCTCGTCTGCAGCGTCTCGTCTTTCCTAACGTCTCGTCTGCAGCGTCTCGTCTGCAGCGTCTCGTCTTTCCTAACGTCTCGTCTGCAGCGTCTCGTCTGCAGCGTCTCGTCTTTCCTAACGTCTCGTCTTTCCTAACGTCTCGTCTGCAGCGTCTCGTCTTTCCTAACGTCTCGTCTTTCCTAACGTCTCGTCTGCAGCGTCGCGTCTTTCCTAACGTCTCGTCTGCAGCGTCTCGTCTTTCCTAACGTCTCGTCTGCAGCGTCTCGTCTTTCCTAACGTCTCGTCTGCAGCGTCTCGTCTTTCCTAACGTCTCGTCTGCAACGTCTCGTCTTTCCTAACGTCTCGTCTGCAACGTCTCGTCTTTCCTAACGTCTCGTCTGCAGCGTCTCGTCTTTCCTAACGTCTCGTCTTTCCTAACGTCTCGTCTGCAGCGTCTCGTCTTTCCTAACGTCTCGTCTGCAGCGTCTCGTCTTTCCTAACGTCTCGTCTGCAGCGTCTCGTCTTTCCTAACGTCTCGTCTGCAGCGTCTCGTCTTTCCTAACGTCTCGTCTGCAACGTCTCGTCTTTCCTAACGTCTCGTCTGCAGCGTCTCGTCTGCAGCGCCTCGTCTGCAGCGCCTCGTCTGCAGCGTCTCGTCTGCAACGTCTCGTCTGCAGCGTCTCGTCTGCAGCGCCTCGTCTGCAGCGCCTCGTCTGCAGCGTCTCGTCTGCAGCGTCTCGTCTGCAACGTCTCGTCTGCAGCGTCTCGTCTGCAGCGCCTCGTCTGCAGCGTCTCGTCTTTCCTAACGTCTCGTCTGCAGCGTCTCGTCTTTCCTAACGTCTCGTCTGCAGCGTCTCGTCTTTCCTAACGTCTCGTCTTTCCTAACGTCTCGTCTGCAGCGTCTCGTCTGCAGCGTCTCGTCTGCAACGTCTCGTCTGCAGCGTCTCGTCTGCAGCGTCTCGTCTTTCCTAACGTCTCGTCTGCAGCGTCTCGTCTGCAGCGTCTCGTCTTTCCTAACGTCTCGTCTGCAGCGTCTCGTCTTTCCTAACGTCTCGTCTGCAGCGTCTCGTCTGCAGCGTCTCGTCTTTCCTAACGTCTCGTCTGCAACGTCTCGTCTTTCCTAACGTCTCGTCTGCAGCGTCTCGTCTTTCCTAACGTCTCGTCTGCAGCGTCTCGTCTGTAGCGTCTCGTCTTTCCTAACGTCTCGTCTGCAGCGTCTCGTCTTTCCTAACGTCTCGTCTGCAGCGTCTCGTCTTTCCTAACGTCTCGTCTGCAGCGTCTCGTCTTTCCTAGTGTCTCGTCTGCAGCGTCTCGTCTTTCCTAACGCCTCGTCTGCAGCGTCTCGTCTTTCCTAACGTCTCGTCTGCAGCGTCTCGTCTTTCCCAACGTCTCGTCTGCAGCGTCTCGTCTTTCCCAACGTCTCGTCTGCAGCGTCTCGTCTTTCCCAACGTCTCGTCTGCAGCGTCTCGTCTTTCCTAACGTCTCGTCTGCAGCGTCTCGTCTTTCCCAACGTCTCGTCTGCAGCGTCTCGTCTTTCCCAACGTCTCGTCTGCAGCGTCTCGTCTTTCCTAACGTCTCGTCTGCAGCGTCTCGTCTTTCCCAACGTCTCGTCTGCAGCGTCTCGTCTTTCCTAACGTCTCGTCTGCAGCGTCTCGTCTTTCCTAACGTCTCGTCTGCAGCGTCTCGTCTTTCCTAACGCCTCGTCTGCAGCGTCTCGTCTTTCCTAACGTCTCGTCTGCAGCGTCTCGTCTTTCCTAGTGTCTCGTCTGCAGCGTCTCGTCTTTCCTAACGCCTCGTCTGCAGCGTCTCGTCTTTCCTAACGTCTCGTCTGCAGCGTCTCGTCTTTCCTAACGTCTCGTCTGCAGCGTCTCGTCTTTCCTAACGTCTCGTCTGCAGCGTCTCGTCTTTCCTAACGCCTCGTCTGCAGCGTCTCGTCTTTCCTAACGTCTCGTCTGCAGCGTCTCGTCTTTCCTAACGTCTCGTCTGCAACGCCTCGTCTTCAGCGTCTCGTCTTTCCTAACGTCTCGTCTGCAGCGTCTCGTCTTTCCTAACGTCTCGTCTGCAGCGTCTCGTCTGCAGCGTCTCGTCTGCAGCGTCTCGTCTTCAGCGTCTCGTTTGCAGCGTCTCGTCTTTCCTAACGTCTCGTCTGCAGCGTCTCGTCTTTCCTAACGTCTCGTCTGCAGCGTCTCGTCTTTCCTAACGTCTCGTCTGCAGCGTCTCGTCTGCAGCGTCTCGTCTGCAGCGTCTCGTCTGCAGCGTCTCGTCTTTCCTAACGTCTCGTCTGCAGCGTCTCGTCTTTCCTAACGTCTCGTCTGCAGCGTCTCGTCTGCAGCGTCTCGTCTTTCCTAACGTCTCGTCTGCAGCGTCTCGTCTTTCCTAACGTCTCGTCTGCAACGCCTCGTCTTCAGCGTCTCGTCTTTCCTAACGTCTCGTCTGCAGCGTCTCGTCTTTCCTAACGTCTCGTCTGCAGCGTCTCGTCTTTCCTAACGTCTCGTCTGCAGCGTCTCGTCTGCAGCGTCTCGTCTGCAACGTCTCGTCTGCAGCGTCTCGTCTGTAGCGTCTCGTCTTTCCTAACGTCTCGTCTGCAGCGTCTCGTCTTACCTAACGTCTCGTCTGCAGCGTCTCGTCTTACCTAACGTCTCGTCTGCAGCGTCTCGTCTTTCCTAGTGTCTCGTCTGCAGCGTCTCGTCTTTCCTAACGTCTCGTCTGCAGCGTCTCGTCTTTCCTAACGTCTCGTCTGCAACGCCTCGTCTTCAGCGTCTCGTCTTTCCTAACGTCTCGTCTGCAGCGTCTCGTCTTTCCTAACGTCTCGTCTGCAGCGTCTCGTCTGCAGCGTCTCGTCTTTCCTAACGTCTCGTCTGCAGCGTCTCGTCTGCAACGTCTCGTCTTTCCTAACGTCTCGTCTGCAGCGTCTCGTCTTTCCTAACGTCTCGTCTGCAGCGTCTCGTCTTTCCTAACGTCTCGTCTGCAGCGTCTCGTCTGCAGCGTCTCGTCTTTCCTAGTGTCTCGTCTGCAGCGTCTCGTCTTTCCTAACGTCTCGTCTGCAGCGTCTCGTCTTTCCTAACGTCTCGTCTGCAGCGTCTCGTCTTTCCTAACGTCTCGTCTGCAGCGTCTCGTCTTTCCTAACGTCTCGTCTGCAGCGTCTCGTCTTTCCTAACGTCTCGTCTGCAACGCCTCGTCTTCAGCGTCTCGTCTTTCCTAACGTCTCGTCTGCAGCGTCTCGTCTGCAGCGTCTCGTCTTTCCTAACGTCTCGTCTGCAGCGTCTCGTCTTTCCTAACGTCTCGTCTGCAACGCCTCGTCTTCAGCGTCTCGTCTTTCCTAACGTCTCGTCTGCAGCGTCTCGTCTTTCCTAACGTCTCGTCTGCAGTGTCTCGTCTTTCCTAACGTCTCGTCTGCAGTGTCTCGTCTGCAGTGTCTCGTCTGCAGTGTCTCGTCTGCAGCGTCTCGTCTGCAGCGTCTCGTCTGCAGCGTCTCGTCTGCAGCGTCTCGTCTGCAGCGTCTCGTCTGCAGCGTCTCGTCTGCAGCGTCTCGTCTTTCCTAACGTCTCGTCTGCAGCGTCTCGTCTTTCCTAACGTCTCGTCTGCAACGCCTCGTCTTCAGCGTCTCGTCTTTCCTAACGTCTCGTCTGCAGCGTCTCGTCTTTCCTAACGTCTCGTCTGCAGCGTCTCGTCTTTCCTAATGTCTCGTCTGCAGCGTCTCGTCTTTCCTAACGTCTCGTCTGCAGCGTCTCGTCTTTCCTAACGTCTCGTCTGCAGCGTCTCGTCTGCAACGTCTCGTCTGCAGCGTCTCGTCTGTAGCGTCTCGTCTTTCCTAACGTCTCGTCTGCAGCGTCTCGTCTTTCCTAACGTCTCGTCTGCAGCGTCTCGTCTTTCCTAACGTCTCGTCTGCAGCGTCTCGTCTTTCCTAACGTCTCGTCTGCAGCGTCTCGTCTTTCCTAACGTCTCGTCTGCAGCGTCTCGTCTTTCCTAACGTCTCGTCTGCAGCGTCTCGTCTTTCCTAACGTCTCGTCTGCAGCGTCTCGTCTGCAGCGTCTCGTCTTTCCTAACGTCTCGTCTGCAGCGTCTCGTCTTTCCTAACGTCTCGTCTGCAGCGTCTCGTCTGCAGCGTCTCGTCTTTCCTAACGTCTCGTCTGCAGCGTCTCGTCTTTCCTAACGTCTCGTCTGCAGCGTCTCGTCTGCAACGTCTCGTCTGCAGCGTCTCGTCTTTCCTAACGTCTCGTCTGCAGCGTCTCGTCTGCAGCGTCTCGTCTGCAGCGTCTCGTCTTTCCTAACGTCTCGTCTGCAACGTCTCGTCTTTCCTAACGTCTCGTCTGCAGCGTCTCGTCTTTCCTAACGTCTCGTCTGCAGCGTCTCGTCTTTCCTAACGTCTCGTCTGCAGCGTCTCGTCTTTCCTATCGTCTCGTCTGCAGCGTCTCGTCTGCAGCGTCTCGTCTGCAACGTCTCGTTTGCAGCGTCTCGTTTGCAGCGTCTCGTTTGCAGCGTCTCGTCTTTCCTAACGTCTCGTCTGCAGCGTCTCGTCTTTCCTAATGTCTCGTCTGCAGCGTCTCGTCTTTCCTAACGTCTCGTCTGCAACGTCTCGTCTTTCCTAACGTCTCGTCTGCAGCGTCTCGTCTTTCCTAACGTCTCGTCTGCAGCGTCTCGTCTTTCCTAACGTCTCGTCTGCAGCGTCTCGCCTTTCCTAACGTCTCGTCTGCAGCGTCTCGTCTTTCCTAATGTCTCGTCTGCAGCGTCTCGTCTTTCCTAACGTCTCGTCTGCAGCGTCTCGTCTGCAGCGTCTCGTCTGCAACGTCTCGTTTGCAGCGTCTCGTTTGCAGCGTCTCGTCTTTCCTAACGCCTCGTCTGCAGCGTCTCGTCTGCAGCGTCTCGTCTGCAACGTCTCGTCTGCAGCGTCTCGCCTTTCCTAACGTCTCGTTTGCAGCGTCTCGTCTTTCCTAATGTCTCGTCTGCAGCGTCTCGTCTTTCCTAACGTCTCGTCTGCAGCGTCTCGTTTGCAGCGTCTCGTCTTTCCTAATGTCTCGTCTGCAGCGTCTCGTCTTTCCTAACGTCTCGTCTGCAGCGTCTCGTCTTTCCTAACGTCTCGTCTGCAGCGTCTCGTCTTTCCTAACGTCTCGTCTGCAGCGTCTCGTCTTTCCTAACGTCTCGTCTGCAGCGTCTCGTCTTTCCTAACGTCTCGTCTGCAGCGTCTCGTCTTTCCTAATGTCTCGTCTGCAGCGTCTCGTCTTTCCTAATGTCTCGTCTGCAGCGTCTCGTCTTTCCTAACGTCTCGTCTGCAGCGTCTCGTCTGCAGCGTCTCGTCTGCAACGTCTCGTTTGCAGCGTCTCGTTTGCAGCGTCTCGTCTTTCCTAACGCCTCGTCTGCAGCGTCTCGTCTGCAGCGTCTCGTCTGCAACGTCTCGTCTGCAACGTCTCGTCTGCAGCGTCTCGTCTGCAGCGTCTCGTCTTTCCTAACGTCTCGTCTGCAGCGTCTCGTTTGCAGCGTCTCGTCTTTCCTAATGTCTCGTCTGCAGCGTCTCGTCTGCAGCGTCTCGTCTGCAGCGTCTCGTTTGCAGCGTCTCGTTTGCAGCGTCTCGTCTTTCCTAACGCCTCGTCTGCAGCGTCTCGTCTGCAGCGTCTCGTCTGCAACGTCTCGTCTGCAGCGTCTCGTCTGCAGCGTCTCGTCTTTCCTAACGTCTCGTCTGCAGCGTCTCGTTTGCAGCGTCTCGTCTTTCCTAATGTCTCGTCTGCAGCGTCTCGTCTTTCCTAACGTCTCGTCTGCAGCGTCTCGTCTTTCCTAACGTCTCGTCTGCAGCGTCTCGTCTTTCCTAACGTCTCGTCTGCAGCGTCTCGTCTTTCCTAACGTCTCGTCTGCAGCGTCTCGTCTTTCCTAACGTCTCGTCTGCAACGTCTGGTCTTTCCTAACGTCTCGTCTGCAGCGTCTCGTCTGCAGCGTCTCGTCTTTCCTAACGTCTCGTCTGCAGCGTCTCGTCTTTCCTAACGTCTCGTCTGCAGCGTCTCGTCTTTCCTAACGTCTCGTCTGCAGCGTCTCGTCTTTCCTAACGTCTCGTCTGCAGCGTCTCGTCTGCAGCGTCTCGTCTGCAACGTCTCGTCTGCAGCGTCTCGTCTGCAGCGTCTCGTCTTTCCTAACGTCTCGTCTGCAGCGTCTCGTCTTTCCTAACGTCTTGTCTGCAGCGTCTCGTCTTTCCTAACGTCTCGTCTGCAGCGTCTCGTCTTTCCTAACGTCTCGTCTGCAGCGTCTCGTCTTTCCTAACGTCTCGTCTGCAGCGTCTCGTCTTTCCTAACGTCTCGTCTGCAGCGTCTCGTCTTTCCTAACGTCTCGTCTGCAGCGTCTCGTCTTTCCTAACGTCTCGTCTGCAGCGTCTCGTCTGCAACGTCTCGTCTGCAGCGTCTCGTCTTTCCTAACGTCTCGTCTGCAGCGTCTCGTCTGCAGCGTCTCGTCTGCAGCGTCTCGTCTTTCCTAACGTCTCGTCTGCAGCGTCTCGTCTGCAGCGTCTCGTCTGCAGCGTCTCGTCTTTCCTAACGTCTCGTCTGCAACGTCTCGTCTTTCCCAACGTCTCGTCTGCAGCGTCTCGTCTTTCCTAACGTCTCGTCTGCAGCGTCTCGTCTTTCCTAACGTCTCGTCTGCAGCGTCTCGCCTTTCCTAACGTCTCGTCTGCAGCGTCTCGTCTTTCCTAATGTCTCGTCTGCAGCGTCTCGTCTTTCCTAACGTCTCGTCTGCAGCGTCTCGTCTTTCCTAATGTCTCGTCTGCAGCGTCTCGTCTTTCCTAACGTCTCGTCTGCAACGTCTCGTCTTTCCTAACGTCTCGTCTGCAGCGTCTCGTCTTTCCTAACGTCTCGTCTGCAGCGTCTCGTCTTTCCTAACGTCTCGTCTGCAGCGTCT
This sequence comes from Telmatherina bonti, assembly GCF_933228915.1. Taxonomy (NCBI): domain Eukaryota; kingdom Metazoa; phylum Chordata; class Actinopteri; order Atheriniformes; family Telmatherinidae; genus Telmatherina; species Telmatherina bonti. The sequence goes on along the minus strand of NC_136623.1, from coordinate 2,584,305 downwards.
CGCCTTTCCTAACGTCTCGTCTGCAGCGTCTCGTCTTTCCTAATGTCTCGTCTGCAGCGTCTCGTCTTTCCTAACGTCTCGTCTGCAGCGTCTCGTCTGCAGCGTCTCGTCTGCAACGTCTCGTTTGCAGCGTCTCGTTTGCAGCGTCTCGTCTTTCCTAACGCCTCGTCTGCAGCGTCTCGTCTGCAGCGTCTCGTCTGCAACGTCTCGTCTGCAGCGTCTCGCCTTTCCTAACGTCTCGTTTGCAGCGTCTCGTCTTTCCTAATGTCTCGTCTGCAGCGTCTCGTCTTTCCTAACGTCTCGTCTGCAGCGTCTCGTTTGCAGCGTCTCGTCTTTCCTAATGTCTCGTCTGCAGCGTCTCGTCTTTCCTAACGTCTCGTCTGCAGCGTCTCGTCTTTCCTAACGTCTCGTCTGCAGCGTCTCGTCTTTCCTAACGTCTCGTCTGCAGCGTCTCGTCTTTCCTAACGTCTCGTCTGCAGCGTCTCGTCTTTCCTAACGTCTCGTCTGCAGCGTCTCGTCTTTCCTAACGTCTCGTCTGCAGCGTCTCGTCTTTCCTAACGTCTCGTCTGCAGCGTCTCGTCTGCAGCGTCTCGTCTTTCCTAACGTCTCGTCTGCAGCGTCTCGTCTTTCCTAACGTCTCGTCTGCAGCGTCTCGTCTTTCCTAACGTCTCGTCTGCAGCGTCTCGTCTTTCCTAACGTCTCGTCTGCAGCGTCTCGTCTTTCCTAACGTCTCGTCTGCAGCGTCTCGTCTGCAGCGTCTCGTCTGCAACGTCTCGTCTGCAGCGTCTCGTCTGCAGCGTCTCGTCTTTCCTAACGTCTCGTCTGCAGCGTCTCGTCTTTCCTAACGTCTCGTCTGCAGCGTCTCGTCTTTCCTAACGTCTCGTCTGCAGCGTCTCGTCTTTCCTAACGTCTCGTCTGCAGCGCCTCGTCTGCAGCGTCTCGTCTTTCCTAACGCCTCGTCTGCAGCGTCTCGTCTTTCCTAACGCCTCGTCTGCAGCGTCTCGTCTTTCCTAAGGTCTCGTCTGCAGCGTCTCGTCTTTCCTAACGTCTCGTCTGCAGCGTCTCGTCTTTCCTAACGTCTCGTCTGCAGCGTCTCGTCTTTCCTAACGCCTCGTCTGCAGCGTCTCGTCTTTCCTAACGTCTCGTCTGCAGCGTCTCGTCTTTCCTAACGCCTCGTCTGCAGCGTCTCGTCTTTCCTAACGTCTCGTCTGCAGCGTCTCGTCTTTCCTAACGTCTCGTCTGCAGCGTCTCGTCTTTCCTAACGTCTCGTCTGCAGCGTCTCGTCTTTCCTAACGCCTCGTCTGCAGCGTCTCGTCTTTCCTAACGCCTCGTCTGCAGCGTCTCGTCTTTCCTAACGTCTCGTCTGCAGCGTCTCGTCTGCAGCGTCTCGTCTTTCCTAACGTCTCGTCTGCAGCGTCTCGTCTTTCCTAACGTCTCGTCTGCAACGCCTCGTCTTCAGCGTCTCGTCTTTCCTAACGTCTCGTCTGCAGCGTCTCGTCTGCAACGTCTCGTCTGCAGCGTCTCGTCTGTAGCGTCTCGTCTTTCCTAACGTCTCGTCTGCAGCGTCTCGTCTTACCTAACGTCTCGTCTGCAGCGTCTCGTCTGCAGCGTCTCGTCTTTCCTAGCGTCTCGTCTGCAGCGTCTCGTCTTTCCTAACGTCTCGTCTGCAGCGTCTCGTCTTTCCTAACGTCTCGTCTGCAACGCCTCGTCTTCAGCGTCTCGTCTTTCCTAACGTCTCGTCTGCAGCGTCTCGTCTTTCCTAGTGTCTCGTCTGCAGCGTCTCGTCTTTCCTAACGTCTCGTCTGCAGCGTCTCGTCTTTCCTAACGTCTCGTCTGCAGCGTCTCGTCTTTCCTAACGTCTCGTCTGCAGTGTCTCGTCTGCAGCGTCTCGTCTTTCCTAATGTCTCGTCTGCAGCGTCTCGTCTGCAGCGTCTCGTCTGCAACGCCTCGTCTTCAGCGTCTCGTCTTTCCTAACGTCTCGTCTGCAGCGTCTCGTCTTTCCTAACGTCTCGTCTGCAGCGTCTCGTCTTTCCTGACGTCTCGTCTGCAGCGTCTCGTCTTTCCTAACGTCTCGTCTGCAGCGTCTCGTCTTTCCTAACGTCTCGTCTTTCCTAACGTCTCGTCTGCAGCGTCTCGTCTTTCCTAATGTCTCGTCTGCAGCGTCTCGTTTGCAGCGTCTCGTCTTTCCTAACGTCTCGTCTGCAACGTCTCGTCTTTCCTAACGTCTCGTCTGCAGCGTCTCGTCTGCAGCGTCTCGTCTGCAGCGTCTCGTCTGCAGCGTCTCGTCTTTCCTATCGTCTCGTCTGCAGCGTCTCGTCTTTCCTAACGTCTCCTCTGCAACGTCTCGTCTTTCCTAACGTCTCGTCTGCAGCGCTTCTGCAACGAGAACCTTCAGAAACCAGACCTGTCCTTATTTTTCAGTCAGGAACCTGAGATCGGTTTTGGACCTGAGACCGGTTCTGGCCCCGAGACCTTTTCTGGACTTCCAGCTACCTGGCAGATTTTAAAGACCCACCGTTTCCACTTGTGTCTTCGCGGCTTGCCTGGACGTCTAGCTGCTTTCAGCTTGACTGCACAATTATGAACCAAATATTTCCGTCAGAAGATAAATTGTAAATCCGCTGGTGCAGAAAATTCCTCGTTGTACCACGAGAGGGAGCTAGAGGCCCGCGCTGGTGGATGGACCACATTTGGACAACCTTTTGATGGGTTGGATGATATGCTGGCCATCAGCCGGTTTAAGTCTGTCCTTCGCCGCTGGAGGAGGCTTTCCTGCTCTGGTGATGAAGAGGATGAACTCTGCATCTCCCTCACACATTCCAGAAGCTTCCATCTTGTTTCCAAAAGCTTTCCCTATGTCCTCCTTGCTCTCTGCTGGCTTTATAGTCGCCTTAGACACCAGAAATCCCAGTGTGGTAGTCAGTGAGGGTCGGTATTTTTCAGGTGCTTAGAGGAATATCTTCGTGCTGAGAATTAGTGGAATTTAAAAGCTTATCAAGTCTCTGCAGTGTGGGAATCCCTCCAGATGTTTCAGAGGCCTCCCGAGGTTTCCCAGAGGTTTCCCTGGTGTCTGGATGGCGCTGAGGCCAGAGAGACAGTTGGGCCGAGCAGAGATAATCTACAGCTGCCATTCCTTTCCAGCGACAGTAGCTTTAGCTGGAGCAGGCGATAGCAATGAAGGGACGTTTCGGTGAACCAGGTGTCCGGTCACGGTGAAGTGAAAATCTGTGAGAGACAACTGGGAGGCCAGGTGGTCTGAATGACCTGGTTTCTTGTCCCCTACATTAAAGTCTTTATGGAACTGCAAAGGACATCAGAACCCACCCATCAGCCCAGGATCTTAGCCAGCAGTGTTCCCACATGGGAGCTCTACACGAGGTCAGGCGCCAGGATGTTGTTGAAGCTGAACGTTGGGTCTCTCCGGCCCTCAGAGTCCAGTCTGTGTAGACTGGACTCTTTTGGCAAACTTTTTCCCGTCGTGTTGCGGCAGTGGCTCAGGAGGCGAAGCAGGTCTTCCCATGACCGGCTGGAGGTCTGAATCTGCTCCTGCAGGCAGGCTGTTGTCGCCTTCTTGGACTAAACACTGCTGTACGAATGTTTCGGTGGTGGTTGGTGAGGACTGCTTGCCCCGTTTTCGTCAGTGCTATTTCTTTATAAATCTAAATTTATGCGCACTGTGAGCACAAAAAGCACAACAACACAGCCGACGTTGGTGCAGCTGCATGTTTTTAGTCCATCTGGTCTGTTGAAGCAAAGCCATTTAAACATTTATGCCGCGAGCAAAGATGCAAAGTTACCGGATAACTAGTCAGCGTGGAACGCCTCCGTTGCGTTCATGAGGATGCGGTGCACACCTGGGTGTGTTGTTGAAACTTACTGCCTTCTTCAGGCCTGCCATGTGCACCACTTCGTCTCTGGTCCTGTTTGTGTTTTCCTACACGGACATTGTCATTCTGCTCTTGTATGAATGTTTTGTTTTTGTTTTTTTTTTTTTAACAAAAAGTTTTGAGTGGAAACACTACACCCACAGAGCTTTAGCTTCAACCTCCAGTCAGTCCTCCTGCTCAGAGACATGTTCCTCTGGGTGAAGTGGTTCCTCATCCTGACAGTAGTCGTGACCAATAAGAAATATAGTTAGACCCCTCAGTTTACTGTAAATCTGTAAAAACTCTGACCAATCCAAACGTTCCAACCCAAATGGAGTTGTTCATTTCTTATATTTCGTAGCTTCTTCTCCCGGCTCCCCTCCTCCCCCTCCAGCAGTGCATACCTGATAGCCACACCCTGCATATAAACAGCGTGTTAGGATGAAAATACACAGTAGTGAAGAAGAAACTCGGAAGGCAAACATGGCTGAGAAAATGCAGGAAGGATTTCCCGTCCCGGCTCGGTTTATTTGCCTCCTCCTGCTAAACAGCCGAGAAAGAGAAAATCGTTGGTGGAAAAAGCTGCGAATAAAAAAGCCTCGGATCACACAAGGAGCAGAACCAGAGGGGGAGGAGCCAGGAAAGGGGAGGAGCCAATACAAGGGGAGGGGTCATGTCAGGTGGAGGAGCCTGTTTATGGCAGCCCGTCATAACTCCGCTCTATGAATAAAGATTCAGAACTTAATGAGAACAATTAAATGCATCTAGTGAGAAATGTTTTTACTCAGAAGTTGCTCCTAGAAATTCTGTCCATATAAATGTATATGTATGTATCTACACTGCTTAAAGAACAAAGGGAACACTAAAGTAACATGTTGTAGATCTGAATGGATGAAATATTTTATTAAATACTTTGTTCTTTCCATAGCTGAATGTTCTGACAACAAAATCACACATAAATTATCAATGAAATCCAAACATATCGACCCATGGAGGTCTGGATTTGGAGTTCTACGCCAAATGAAAGTGGAAAAACACACTACAGGCTGATCCAACTTTGATGTAATGTCCTTTAAACAAGTCAGAATGAGGCTCAGTAGTGTGTGTGGCCTCCGCATGCCTGTATGACCTCCCTACAACACCTGGGCATGCTCCTGATGAGGCGGTGGATGTTCTCCTGAGGGATCTCCTCCCAGACCTGGACTAAAGCATCCGCCAACTCCTGGACAGTCTGTGGTGCAACTTGGCGTTGGTGGATGGAGCGAGACATGATGTCCCAGATGTGCTCAGCTGGATTAAGGTCTGGGGAACGGGCGGGCCGGTCCATAACATCAATGCCTTGGTGTTGCAGGACCTGCTGACACACTCCAGCCACATGAGGTCTAGCATTGTCTTGCATTAGGAGGAACCCAGGGCCAACCGCACCAGCATATGGTCCCACAAGGGGTCTGAGGATCTCATCTCGGTACCTAATGGCAGTCAGGCTACCTCTGGCGAGCACATGGAGGGCTGTGCGGCCCTCCAAAGAAATGCCCCCCCCCACACCATTACTGACCCACTGCCAAACCGGTCCTGCTGGAGGACGATGCAGGCAGCAGAACGTTCTCCACGGCGTCTCCAGACTCGGTCACATCTGTCACATGTGCTCAGTGTGAACCTGCTTCCATCTGTGAAGAGCTCAGGGCGCCAGTGGAGAATTTACCAATCTTGGTGTTCTCTGGCAAACGCCAAACGTCCTGCACGGTGTTGGGCTGGAAGCACAACCCCCACCTGTGGACGTCGGGCCCTCATACCACCCTCATGGAGTCTGTTTCTGACTGTTGGAGCAGACACATGCACATCTGTGTCCTGCTGGAGCTCATTCTGCAGGGCTCTGGCAGTGCTCCTCCTGTTCCTCCTTGCACAAAGAAGGAGGTAGCGGTCCTGCTGCTGGGTTGTTGTCCTCCCACGGCCTCCTCCACGTCTCCTGATGTACTGGCCTGTCTCCTGGTAGCGCCTCCATGCTCTGGACACGACGCTGACAGACACAGCAAACCTTCTTGCCACAGCTGGCATTGATGTGCCATCCTGGATGAGCTGCACTACCTGAGCCACTTGTGTGGGTTGTAGACTCCGTCTCATGCTACCACTAGAGTGAAAGCACCGCCAGCATTCAGACCAAAACATCAGCCAGAAAGCACCGGAACTGAGAAGTGGTCTGTGGTCTCCACCTGCAGAACCACTCCTTTATTGGGTGTGTCTTGCCAGTTGCCTATAATTTCCACCTGTTGTCTGTTCCATTTGCACAACAGCAGGTGGAACTGATTGTCAATCAGTGTTGCTTCCTAAGTGGACAGTTCCATTTCCCAGAAGTCTGGTTGACTTGGAGTTACATCGTGTTGTTTAGGTGTTCCCTTTAGTTTTTTTGAACAGTGTAATTGTGTGTAAAGTTATTAAACCAAAGAATTTTTTTTAAAAAGCCTTTGTTCCGACCCATTATTCATAACACTATGGCTGTGTCTCCATTCAGGTTCTGCAGACTTCCAAGTGTGGATCTGTCGGCTGCATACGTCATAGTGGTGCCAAGTTCTGTTAAGCTGGTTTAAATCATATTTATCTGATAGACTTCAGTTCGTTCATGTAAATGACAAGTCCTCCTCACAAACTACAGTAAGTCATGGAGTTCCTCAAGGTTCTGTACTTGGACCAATACTCTTCACGCTATATATGCTCCCTTTTGGCAAAATTATTAGACAGCATGGAATAAACTTTCATTGTTATGCAGATGATACTCAGATATACTTATCCTTTAAACCAGATGAAACAAATCAGCCCAATAGGCTACAAAATTGTCTCATAGACATAAAGACTTGGATGTCTAGAAATTTTCTCCTCTTAAACTCAGATAAGACTGAAGTAATTCTCGTTGGATCTGAAAAACTCAGAGCTAAATTTTCCGGTTTTGTAATGAACCTGGATGGCATTACTTTAGCTTCCAGTGCTACAGTGAGAAACCTTGGAGTAATATTTGACCCTGACCTGTCCTTTGGCCCACATATTAAGCAGGTTACTAAAACAGCCTTCTTTCATTTACGTAATATAGCCAAAATTAGGGACATTCTGTCTCGGAGTGATGCAGAAAAACTGGTTCACGCTTTTGTTACTTCGAGACTAGATTACCGTAACTCTCTATTACTGGGCTGTCCTAAATATGCCCTGAAAAGCCTTCAGCTGATCCAGAATTCTGCAGCCAGAGTCCTGACCAGAACCAGCAGGAGAGATCATGCTGGTTCTGATCACCAAGCAGAGTACTTTGTTCGCAGACTGCAGGCTTACTTGTGGTTCCTAGAGTCTCAAAGAGCCGAGCAGGAGGCAGAGCCTTTGGTTATCAGGCCCCTCTCTTATGGAATAAGCTCCCAGTTAGTGTTAGGGAAGCAGACACCCTCCCCACCTTTAAGACTAGGCTGAAGACTTATCTTTTTGATAAGTCCTATAGCTAGGGATGGTTAGCATCCCTTAGTTATGCTGCTATAGGTTTAGACTGCTGAGGGACATTTCCTGATACACTGAGCTTCTTTCTTTTTCTCTTTATCTCTTTCTTTTACCCCCCCCCCCCCCCCCCCCCCTCCCCCCATAACAGTGTTGCATCATTAACATGTATGTCTCCTGTCTCAGCAGGTCTCCCTGGCCGGGAGTAGCAGTTCCTGTTGTCTGTTGTCTTTCTGTCCTCTTCCCCCCACACAGCAGAGGCAGATGGCTGCCTGTCCTGAGCCGGGTTCTGCCGGAGGTTTCCTTCCTGTTAAAAGGGAGTTTTTTCCTTCCCACTGTCGCCAGTGTGCTTGCTCAGGATGGGAGATTGAGTTGGACTCAACTCAATCTGTTGGTTTCCTTATATAGGCTGTTATGAATTGGCCTTCATTATGTTTTCCCCTCTGTCTGTAAAGCGTCTTGAGATGGCATTGCCGTGATTTGATGCTATATAAATAAAGTTGAATTGAATTGAATTGAATTCTGTCCCAGTTCCAAGGCTCCTCCCAGTCCTCCCAGTCCTCCCAGTCCGCCCTTCGTTGGCTCCAGATCGGCTTAAAACGAAGGCGACCAGAGATGCATCCTAAGCGCCCTCACCTATCCCAGAATTCATTGCTCTCCTGATAGAAAAGAAGCAGCAGCAGAGCGCCGGTGTCGGTTCCACACCAGCCGGACCGTTTATTTATTTTCCCGTTCTACGTGTGAAAATATGAGAAATTAAAGTTTCGTCCTGGTTCGGGGAATGAATCTGACCTGCAGGTGACGACATTCAACTGCGTTGAACCTGGACTCCACTGATCCACGGCCTGCTTATTTAACCTTGTTAAACTGGAGTATATGTGGCTTCACTGGGTTGGTTTAGATTCGTCTGACTGGGAAAGACTGAAGAATAAAAACACGCTTCAGGAAGCAGAATGTTCCAGACCAGGCCTGTCTTCCTATCGGCTGTTGCTGCAGGGGCCCTTGGGGGATTTGGGGCTGCGTGCTGCTGGACATGCCAGGAAGCGGTTGGGAGTTGAGGGTTAACATGCTGGCTCCTCAGGGCCCCTCCTCTCCTTTCTGATTGGCTGCTTCCTCCCCTCCGTCCCCCCTCAGAGTCTAGGAGCTCAGACCTGCAGGTCAGTCCAGAGGAAGGAGTCTGGCGAGAACCAGGAGCTCAGAAATGGGTGAGTCTGTTTGCATAGCTGTGCTGTGGTGGTGCGTTCACAGTCTGAACCAGACTGGGTCTGCAGAGCATGATGGCACCGTTGGGATTTTATTTTACTAAAATATTTTTGTTTTAAATTAACTTTATGTTCCATTTCTTTTCTTCTTGCTGTTTGTGTGTTTTGTTGTTTAGATTTTAATCTTTAAGTCGCAGCTCTTTGTCTAAACTTGTTGTTGTGAAGTAAAGTTTTGATGAGGTCAAGGTGCAGCTCGTCCTGCAGCTGCACACACCTGACCTGGATCTGCGACGCCATTGGACGTCAGCCGGTGGTGTCATCACCGCATTAAACGTCAACGTTGTCATGACAACTTACATGGTGGTGCCTTCAGGGACACTGTGAAAATCTCAGTAGCAGTATTGACGATGAAATGTTTCATTTTTCAGATAATCGATATGTTCATTGATTATTATTATTGACGAATCTTCTTCTTCTTTGCTTGTTTTTTAGACTTTATTTAGACTTTTACTTTTAGATTTTCTTGTTATTTCAGGTCTTTGATCAGAACTTTATGCTGTTTACCAGGTCCGGTTCCACAGACCGGGTCCGGTTCTAAGGACGTGGGGTCCGGTTCCACAGACCGGGTCCGGTTCTAAGGACGTGGGGTCCGGTTCTAAAGACCACGTCCGGTTCCACAGACCGGGTCCGGTTCTAAGGACGTGGGGTCCGGTTCTAAAGACCACGTCCGGTTCCACAGACCGGGTCCGGTTCTAAAGACCACGTCCGGTTCCACAGACCGGGTCCGGTTCTATGGACGTGGGGTCCGGTTCTAAAGACCACGTCCGGTTCCACAGACCGGGTCCGGTTCCACAGACCGGGTCCGGTTCCACAGACCAGGTCCGGTTCTAAAGACCATGTCCAGTTCCACAGACCGGGTCCGGTTCCACAGACCAGGTCCGGTTCCACAGACTGGGTCCGGTTCCAGAGACCTCTTTTTGACCTCCTTCCTGGACCAGGTTCAGGATTTCAGGAATGCGTGACTCTGCAGAGACAGAAGCTCGTGGTGTTTACGTAACGTTGGGGTTACATTAGTTCACCAGAGTCCTCCTGGATCTGGTCCAAGGAGGACTGGAAACATCCAGCTGCTGCTGGTCCAGGCTTTTCAGATAAACTTTAAGTTAAGTAACTTTCCAGACAAAGGATCCGGGCCACTGATCCGGGCCCTTCAGGTTAAATCCCGTGGCTTGACCCTCTGAGAGACAATTGACAACTCAGGGTTGGGACCAGGAGGCAGAATTGTAGTCCTACACACTTTTCTGCAGCTTCCCACCTGCCGCCGCCCACCCAAAACCCCATTCTGACCTTATACAACTCCCCAGCAGTAAGAATTAAACAACACAAAAACACTTCTGGGGTTAATCGTGAAAACCTCATAAAAATAAAAACAATGGATCTAATAAAATCTGAAAATAAGACAATAAAGTGTGGCCTACTGAATATTAGATCCCTCCCAAATAAGTCTTTATTAGTCAATGACTTGATAGGTGATCACCACATTGATTTATTCTGTCTTACGGAAACCTGGTTACAGCAAGAGGATTATGTTAGCATTAATGAAGCTACGCCAGCTAACTATTTAAACTTTCACATTCCTAGAACTACAGGCAGAGGAGGAGGTGTTGCAGCTATTTTTAAGTCAGAATTTTTAATTAATCCTAAGCTCAAAACTAACTATAAATCCTTTGAATTCCTGACATTAAATTTATCTCATCCAAAATGGAATTCAGAGAAACCGCTCCTTTTAGCATTAGTGTATCGCCCACCTGGACCTTACTCCGAGTTTCTGACCCAATTCTCTGATCTCTTGTCTGAGTTAGTGCTGACTACTGATAAGGTCATTGTACTAGGTGATTTTAATATTCATGTTGACGATGAAAATGATAGTTTAAACATTTCCTTTAGCTCTATTCTAAACTCAGTTGGGTTTTCACAAAATGTCAATGGAGCCACTCACTCTCATGGTCATACTCTTGATCTGGTTCTAACATCTGGTATTGAGACTGATAAGCTCAAAGTATTTCCTCAAAACCCTGTCATGTCCGATCACTTCTTATTAACCTTTGAATTCACTTCATTTGATTACTCACTGACCAAAAATAAATTCTACTATAGTAGATGTTTATCAGACAATACACCTGAGCAGAAATAATTTATGCGAGGAGTTTCAGTCAGGATTTAGAGCTCATCATAGCACTGAGACAGCATTGGTGAAAGTTACTAATGACCTTCTTATGGCCTCAGACAAAGGACTTGTGTCCGTACTTATCTTGCTTGATCTTAGTGCTGCATTTGATACAGTCGATCATAACATTCTGTTACAGAGACTAGAACAGGTGATTGGAATTACAGGTACAGCGTTAAGCTGGTTTAAATCATATTTATCTGATAGACTTCAGTTCGTTCATGTAAATGACAAGTCCTCCTCCCAAACACAGTAAGTCATGGAGTTCCTCAAGGTTCTGTACTTGGACCAATACTCTTCACGCTATATATGCTCCCTTTAGGCAAAATTATTAGACAGCATGGAATAAACTTTCATTGTTATGCAGATGATACTCAAATATACTTATCCTTTAAACCAGATGAAACAAATCAGCCCAATAGGCTACAAAATTGTCTCATAGACATAAAGACTTGGATGTCTAGAAATTTTCTCCTCTTAAACTCAGATAAGACTGAAGTAATTCTCGTTGGATCTGAAAAACTCAGAGCTAAATTCTCCAGTTTTGTAATGAACCTGGATGGCATTACTTTAGCTTCCAGTGCTACAGTGAGAAACCTTGGAGTAATATTTGACCCTGACCTGTCCTTTGGTCCACATATTAAGCAGGTTACTAAAACAGCCTTCTTTCATTTACGTAATATAGCCAAAATTAGGGACATTCTGTCTCAGAGTGATGCAGAAAAACTGGTTCACGCTTTTGTTACTTCGAGACTAGATTACTGTAACTCTCTATTACTGGTCTGTCCTAAATATGCCCTGAAAAGCCTTCAGCTGATCCAGAATTCTGCAGCCAGAGTCCTGACCAGAACCAGCAGGAGAGATCATATTTCTCCAGTTTTAGCCTCTCTTCATTGGCTGCCTGTTGAATCTAGAATAGAATTTAAAATCCTTCTCCTTACATATAAAGCCCTCCACAACCAGGCACCACTATATATCAGAGACCTCATAGTTCCTTATATACCAAGCAGAGTACTTCGTTCCCAGACTGCAGGCTTACTTGTGGTTCCTAGAGTCTCAAAGAGCCGAGCAGGAGGCAGAGCCTTTGGTTATCAGGCCCCTCTCTTATGGAATAAGCTCCCAGTTAGTGTTAGGGAAGCAGACACCCTCCCCACCTTTAAGACTAGGCTGAAGACTTATCTTTTTGATAAGTCCTATAGCTAGGGATGGTTAGCATCCCTTAGTTATGCTGCTATAGGTTTAGACTGCTGAGGGACATTTCCTGATACACTGAGCTTCTTTCTCTTTATCTCTCTCTTTTATCCCCCCCCCCCCCCCCATAACAGTGTAGCATCATTAACATGTATGTCTCCTGTCTCAGCAGGTCTCCCTGGCCGGGAGTAGCAGTTCCTGTTGTCTGTTGTCTTTCTGTCCTCTTCCCCCCACACAGCAGAGGCAGATGGCTGCCTGTCCTGAGCCGGGTTCTGCCGGAGGTTTTCCTTCCTGTTAAAAGGGAGTTTTTTCCTTCCCACTGTTGCCAGTGTGCTTGCTCAGGATGGGAGATTGAGTTGGACTCAACTCAGTCTGTTGGTTTCCTTATATAGGCTGTTATGAATTGGCCTTCATTATGTTTTCCCCTCTGTCTGTAAAGCGTCTTGAGATGGCATTGCCGTGATTTGATGCTATATAAATAAAGTTGAATTGAACTGAATAGATTTTCTAGAACTTTTATGATCTGGACTTCAAGTTTTCCTTGTTTATGTTCCTGTTTGTTTGGAGACCCGCTCCGTTTTCCGTTCCACCTTTCACCATGGTAACTTAGCTGGATGTCAAGCCGGTTCTGGACCAGGTTACCTTCTGGATTACAGATCAGTGAATATAAAAAGCTCCACCTGCTGACCAATCAGGTCTTTGAAAATCGCCCCTCCCATTCTGACGGTGTTGGCGTGGAGATCCTGAGTAGCGTGCTAAATCTCCCTAAAACTGTTTAACACTCATGAAGGGGTTTTTCAGACGTGAAAAGTATATAAAAGTATAACTTGGTTCACATTTACACATCACATGACGTGATTAAGGGGGTCATGTGACCAGTTAAGTAAAGATGGCACAGTGTGTACAAACGGAGGAGAAATACAACCATGGAGACCATGGAGACATACAACTGGATGTTTGGACGGGTCAAATAGATCAGAACATTTATGACTGAAAAATTAAATAACTTGGTGAAACACATTTTTCTACTTTCATTTACTGAACACAACGTTTAATGTTGGTTTCTTTGCTTTCTTCCCACTGACCATGATGCTCATTTGGTTTCCCTGATAAAGTGTTTCCTTCAGATTCTGGACAAACTGAAGTTTTGCAGGATTTCTTGGTGGTGTGTGTCTGTGAGGATCAGGGGTCCTGGTACAGAGACTGGTGGGACTCCGCTGTTGTTCCGAGGAGATAAACCTGTTCCTGTTCCTCCTTTCAGCCAGCTGTTCCGGATGTGGACCGGGGTACCGCACTCCGCTCAACGCCATGAAGGGTGAGACTATGTCTGTAAACACTTAGGACTTCTTCTGAAACATTATCTCATGTGATTGGCTGTGAGGGACCTTCACCTGTCCAGGTAATTCTGTCTTGGTTCCAGAAGGTCCTCGTGAGGAGATAGTCTACCTGCCCTGCATCTACCGAAACACCGACACCTTGAAGCCTGACTACCTGGCCACTGTGGATGTGGACCCCAGATCCCCTACCTACTGCCAGGTAGACCTGAACCTGATACCTATTCTATTCTATTCTATTCTATTCTATTCTATTCTATTCTATTCTATTCTATCGAACCCTAACCCTTCATCTTGAAGCAGATCAGTACTCTGCAGAGCGGACAGAGTTTGGGAGATCATTCCACCATCGTGGAACAACAGAGGAAAAGAGTCTGGCTGGTGATTGAGTCCCACGTATTGGTGGTAACACGAGGAGTCTTTCACTGGTGGAACGTAGCTGTGGAGAGGGAGTGTAGGTCTGGATTAGGGAGTGGAGGTAGACGGGAGCCGTTTCAGTTATTGTTTTGTAAACCAGAAGCAGAGCTCTGAATCTGATGCTCTGCAACTGGAAGCCAGTGAAGAGCGATTAGCAGCGGAGTGACATGAACCCGTTTGGGTTGGTTGAAAACCAGACGCGCTGCTGGTTCTGGATCATCTGCAGAGGTTTAACCAGCATGCAGGCAGACCTGCCAGTAGGGAACTGCAGTAATCCATGTGTGAGATGACCAGAAGCTGAGTCGTGTGTTCTGTCAGGTACGTCTGATTCTCTTGATGTTGTAGAGAGCATATCGGCAGGTACCGCAGGACGTACACATCCTACAGGACGTCCACATCCCGCAGGACGTCCACATCCTGCAGAACGTCCACATCCTACAGGACATCCACATCCCGCAGAACGCCCACATCCTACAGGACGTCCACATCCCGCAGAACGCCCACATCCTACAGGACGTCCACATCCCGCAGAACGCCCACATCCTACAGGACGTCCACATCCCGCAGGACGTCCACATCCTGCAGAACGTCCACATCCTACAGGACATCCACATCCCGCAGAACGCCCACATCCTACAGGACGTCCACATCCCGCAGAACGCCCACATCCTACAGGACGTCCACATCCCGCAGGACGTCCACATCCTGCACAGGCAACCGAGGCAACATGGACCTTTAAGGTCCACTGGTCATCCACCATGACACCCAGATTCCAGGCAGCAGGAACAAGTGTGATAGAGTGGAGCTTCACACGTATCTGCAGAGGTAATGAAGGATCGGCTGGACAGACAATGAGCTCTGTCTTGGACAGATGGAGCTGAAGGTGGCGATCCTTCATCCATGCAGAGATATCAGCAAGACAAGCTGATATTCTCAGTGAAACGTTGTGTTGTCTGGTGGGAAGGAGAGGAAAAGCTGAGTGTCATCTGCATAGCAGTGGTAGGAGAAGCCATGAGAGCTTCTAACTGCACCGAGTGAGGAGGTGTATGGTGGAAAGAGAAGAGGGCCGAGCATTCTGTGGGATGTGGACGTCCTTTAGGATGTAGACGTCCTTTAGGATGTGGACATTCTTTAGGATGTGGACATTTTGTAGGATGAGGACGTCCTGTAGGATGTGGACGTCCTGCGGGATGTGGACGTCCTGCGGGATGTGGACGTTCTTTAGGATGTGGACGTCCTGCGGGATGTGGACGTTCTTTAGGATGTGGACGTGCTGCGGGATGTGGACGTTCTTTAGGATGTGGACGTCCTGCGGGATGTGGACGTTCTTTAGGATGTGGACATCCTGTAGGATGTGGACGTCCTGTAGGATGTGGACATCCTGTAGGATGTGGACGTTCTGCGGGATGTGGATGTTCTGTAGGATGTGGACGTTTTGTAGGATGAGGACGTCCTGCAGGATGTGGACGTTCTGTAGGATGTGGACGTTCTGTAGGATGTGGACGTTCTGCGGGATGTGGACGTCCTTTAGGATGTGGACGTTCTGCAGGATGTGGACGTCCTGTAGGATGTGGACGTCCTTTAGGATGTGGACGTTCTGTAGGATGTGGACATCCTGTAGGATGTGGACATCCTTTAGGATGTGGACGTCCTGTAGGATGTGGACGTCCTGTAGGATGTGGACGTCCTGTAGGATGTGGACGTCCTGTGGGATGTGGACGTCCTGTAAGATGTGCACGTCCTGTGGGATGTCGACGTCCTGTAAGATGTGGACGTCCTGTGGGATGTGGACGTTCTATAGGATGTGGACGTTCTGTAGGATGTGGACATCCTGTAGGATGTGGACGTCCTGTAGGATGTGGACGTCCTGTGGGATGTGGACGTCCTGTAAGATGTGCACGTCCTGTGGGATGTCGACGTCCTGTAAGATGTGGACGTTCTGCGGGATATGGACGTTCTGCAGGATGTGGACGTCCTGTAGGATGTGGACGTCCTGTAGGATGTGGACGTCCTGCGGGATGTGGACGTCCTGTAGGATGTGGACGTCCTGTAGGATGTAGACGTCCTGTAGGATGTGGACGTCCTGTAGGATGTGGACGTTCTGCAGGATGTGGGCGTCCTGCAGGATGTGGACGTCCTGTAGGATGTGGACGTCCTGCGGGATGTGGATGTTCTGCGGGATGTGGACGTCCTGTAGGATGTGGACGTCCTGTAGGATGTGGACGTCCTGTAGGATGTGGAGGTCCTGCGGGATGTGGGCGTCCTGTAGGATGTGGACGTCCTGTAGGATGTGGACGTCCTGTAGGATGTGGACGTCCTGTAGGATGTGGACGTCCTGTAGGATGTAGACGTCCTGTAGGATGTGGACGTTCTGCAGGATGTGGGCGTCCTGCAGGATGTGGACGTCCTGTAGGATGTGGACGTCCTGCGGGATGTGGATGTTCTGCGGGATGTGGACGTCCTGTAGGATGTGGACGTCCTGTAGGATGTGGACGTCCTGTAGGATGTGGACGTCCTTTAGGATGTGGACGTCCTGTAGGATGTAGACGTCCTGTAGGATGTGGACGTTCTGCAGGATGTGGGCGTCCTGCAGGATGTGGACGTCCTGTAGGATGTGGACGTCCTGCGGGATGTGGATGTTCTGCGGGATGTGGACGTCCTGTAGGATGTGGGCGTCCTGTAGGATGTGGACGTCCTGCGGGATGTGAACGTCCTGCGGGATGTGGACGTCCTGTGGGATGTGGGCGTCCTGTAGGATGTGGACGTCCTGCGGGATGTGGACATTCTGCGGGATGTGGACGTCCTGTAGGATGTGGACGTCCTGTAGGATGTGGACGTTCTGCGGGATGTGGACGTCCTGTAGGATGTGGACGTCCTGTAGGATGTGGACGTTCTGCGGGATGTGGACGTCCTGTAGGATGTGGACGTCCTGTAGGATGTGGACGTTCTGCGGGATGTGGACGTCCTGTAGGATGTGGACGTCCTGTAGGATGTGGACGTTCTGCGGGATGTGGACGTCCTGTAGGATGTGGACGTCCTGTAGTATGTGGCCGTTCTGCGGGATGTGGACGTCCTGTAGGATGTGGACGTCCTGCGGGATGTGGACGTTCTGCAGGATGTGGACGTCCTGCGGGATGTGGACGCCCTGTAGGATGTGGACGTTCTGCGGGATGTGGACATGCTGCGGGAGGTGGACGTCCTGCGGGATGTGGACGTCCTGCGGGATGTGGACGTCCTGTAGGATGTGGACGTCCTGCGGGATGTGGACGTCCTGCGGGATGTGGACGTTCTGCGGAATGTGGACATCCTGTAGGATGTGGAAGTTCTGTGGGATGTGGACGTTCTGCAGGATGTGGACGTCCTGCGGGATGTGGACGTTCTGCGGGATGTGGACATGCTGCGGGAGGTGGACGTCCTGCGGGATGTGGACGTCCTCCGGGATGTGGACGTCCTGTAGGATGTGGACGTTCTGCGGGATGTGGGCGTCTTGTGGGATGTGGACGTTCTGCGGGATGTGGACGTTCTGCGGGATGTGGACGTTCTGCGGGATGTGGACGTTCTGCGGGATGTGGACGTTCTGCGGGATGTGGACGCCCTGTAGGATGTGGACGTCCTTTAGGATGTGGACGTCCTGTGGGATGTGGACGTCCTGTAGGATGTGGACGTTCTGCGGGAGGTGGACGTCCTGCGGGATGTGGACGTCCTGCGGGATGTGGACGTCCTGTAGGATGTGGACGTCCTGCGGGATGTGGACGTCCTGCGGGATGTGGACGTTCTGCGGAATGTGGACATCCTGTAGGATGTGGACGTTCTGTGGGATGTGGACGTTCTGCGGGATGTTGACGTCCTGCGGGATGTGGACGTTCTGCGGGATGTGGATGTCCTGTAGGATGTGGACGTTCTGCGGGATGTGGACGTTCTGCAGGATGTGGACGTCCTGCGGGATGTGGACGTCCTGTAGGATGTGGGCGTTCTGCGGGATGTGGACGTCCTGTAGGATGTGGACGTCCTGTAGGATGTGGAGGTCCTGTAGGATGTGGACGTTCTGCGGGATGTGGACATCCTGTAGGATGTGGACGTCCTGCGGGATGTGGACGTCCTGCGGGATGTGGATGTCTTGCGGGATGTGGACGTCCTGTAGGATGTGGACGTTCTGCGGGATGTGGACGTTCTGCAGGATGTGGACGTCCTGCGGGATGTGGACATCCTGTAGGATGTGGACGTCCTGCGGGATGTGGACGTCCTGCGGGATGTGGACGTCCTGTAGGATGTGGACGTCCTGTAGGATGTGGACGTTCTGCGGGATGTTGACATGCTGCGGGAGGTGGACGTTCTGAGGGATGTGGACGTCCTGCGGGATGTGGACGTCCTGTAGGATGTGGACGTCCTGCGGGAGGTGGACGTTCTGAGGGATGTGGACGTCCTGTAGGATGTGGACGTCCTGCGGGATGTGGACGTCCTGCGGGATGTGGACGTCCTGTAGGATGTGGACGTCCTGTAGGATGTGGACGTCCTGCGGGATGTGGACGTCCTGTGGGATGTGGACGTCCTGCGGGATGTGGACGTTCTGAGGGATGTGGACGTCCTGTAGGATGTGGACGTCCTGCGGGAGGTGGACGTTCTGAGGGATGTGGACGTCCTGCGGGATGTGGACGTCCTGTAGGATGTGGACGTCCTGCGGGAGGTGGACGTTCTGAGGGATGTGGACGTCCTGTAGGATGTGGACGTCCTGTAGGATGTGGACGTCCTGCGGGATGTGGACGTCCTGTAGGATGTGGACGTTCTGCGGGATGTGGACGTCCTGCGGGATGTGGACGTCCTGTAGGATGTGGACGTCCTGCGGGATGTAGACGTTCTGCGGGATGTGGACGTCCTTTAGGATGTGGATGTCCTGCGGGATGTGGACGTCCTGTAGGATGTGGACGTCCTGCGGGATGTGGACGTCCTGTAGGATGTGGATGTTCTGCAGGATGTGGACGTCCTGCGGGATGTGGACGTCCTGTAGGATGTGGACGTTTTGCGGGATGTGGACATCCTGCGGGATGTGGACGTCCTGCGGGATGTGGACGTCCTGTAGGATGTGGACGTTCTGCGGGATGTTGACATGCTGCGGGATGTGGACGTCCTGCGGGATGTGGACGTCCTGTAGGATGTGGACCTCCTGCGGGATGTAGACATGCTGCGGGATGTGGACGTCCTGCGGGATGTGGACGTCCTGCGGGATGTGGACGTCCTGTAGGATGTGGACGTCCTGTGGGATGTGGACGTCCTGTGGGATGTGGACGTCCTGCGGGATGTGGACGTCCTGTAGGATGTGGACGTCCTGTGGGATGTGGACGTTCGGCGGGATGTGGACGTCCTGCGGGATGTGGACGTTCTGCGGGATGTGGACGTCCTGTAGGATGTGGACATCCTGCGGGATGTGGACGTTCTGCAGGATGTGGACGTCCTGCGGGATGTTGACATGCTGCGGGAGGTGGACGTTCTGCGGGATGTGGACGTCCTGTAGGATGTGGACGTCCTGCGGGATGTGGACGTCCTGCGGGATGTGGACGTCCTGTAGGATGTGGACGTCCTGCGGGATGTGGACGTTCTGCAGGATGTGGACGTCCTGCGGGATGTGGACGTTCTGCAGGATGTGGAGGTCCTGCGGGATGTGGACGTCCTGTAGGATGTGGACGTCCTGCAGGATGTGGACGTCCTGCGGGATGTGGACGTCCTGCGGGATGTGGACGTCCTGCGGGATGTGGACGTCCTGTAGGATGTGGACGTCCTGCGGGATGTTGACATGCTGCGGGATGTGGACGTCCTGCGGGATGTGGACGTCCTGCGGGATGTGGACGTCCTGCGGGATGTGGACGTCCTGCGGGATGTTGACATGCTGCGGGATGTGGACGTCCTGCGGGATGTGGACGTCCTGCGGGATGTGGACGTCCTGCGGGATGTGGACGTCCTGTAGGATGTGGACGTCCTGCGGGATGTGCACATCCTGTAGGATGTGGACGTCCTGTGGGATGTGGACGTCCTGCGGGATGTGGACGTCCTGTAGGATGTGGACCTCCTGCGGGATGTAGACATGCTGCGGGATGTGGACGTCCTGCGGGATGTGGACGTCCTGCGGGATGTGGACGTCCTGTAGGATGTGGACGTCCTGTGGGATGTGGACGTCCTGTGGGATGTGGACGTCCTGCGGGATGTGGACGTCCTGTAGGATGTGGACGTCCTGTGGGATGTGGACGTTCGGCGGGATGTGGACGTCCTGCGGGATGTGGACGTCCTGCGGGATGTGGACATCCTGCGGGATGTGGACGTCCTGCGGGATGTGGACGTCCTGTAGGATGTGGACGTTCTGCGGGATGTTGACATGCTGCGGGATGTGGACGTCCTGCGGGATGTGGACGTCCTGTAGGATGTGGACCTCCTGCGGGATGTAGACATGCTGCGGGATGTGGACGTCCTGCGGGATGTGGACGTCCTGCGGGATGTGGACGTCCTGTAGGATGTGGACGTCCTGTGGGATGTGGACGTCCTGTGGGATGTGGACGTCCTGCGGGATGTGGACGTCCTGTAGGATGTGGACGTCCTGTGGGATGTGGACGTTCGGCGGGATGTGGACGTCCTGCGGGATGTGGACGTTCTGCGGGATGTGGACGTCCTGTAGGATGTGGACATCCTGCGGGATGTGGACGTTCTGCAGGATGTGGACGTCCTGCGGGATGTTGACATGCTGCGGGAGGTGGACGTTCTGCGGGATGTGGACGTCCTGTAGGATGTGGACGTCCTGCGGGATGTGGACGTCCTGCGGGATGTGGACGTCCTGTAGGATGTGGACGTCCTGCGGGATGTGGACGTTCTGCAGGATGTGGACGTCCTGCGGGATGTGGACGTTCTGCAGGATGTGGAGGTCCTGCGGGATGTGGACGTCCTGTAGGATGTGGACGTCCTGCAGGATGTGGACGTCCTGCGGGATGTGGACGTCCTGCGGGATGTGGACGTCCTGCGGGATGTGGACGTCCTGTAGGATGTGGACGTCCTGCGGGATGTTGACATGCTGCGGGATGTGGACGTCCTGCGGGATGTGGACGTCCTGCGGGATGTGGACGTCCTGCGGGATGTGGACGTCCTGCGGGATGTTGACATGCTGCGGGATGTGGACGTCCTGCGGGATGTGGACGTCCTGCGGGATGTGGACGTCCTGCGGGATGTGGACGTCCTGTAGGATGTGGACGTCCTGCGGGATGTGCACATCCTGTAGGATGTGGACGTCCTGTGGGATGTGGACGTCCTGCGGGATGTGGACGTCCTGTAGGATGTGGACGTCCTGCAGGATGTGGACGTCCTGCAGGATGTGGACGTTCTGCGGGATGTGGACGTCCTGCGGGATGTGGACGTTCTGCAGGATGTGGACGTCCTGCGGGATGTGGACGTTTTGCAGGATGTGGACGTCCTGCGGGATGTGGACGTCCTGTAGGATGTGGACGTCCTGCGGGATGTGGACGTCCTGCGGGATGTGGACGTTTTGCGGGATGTTGACATGCTGCGGGATGTGGACGTCCTGTAGGATGTGGACGTTCTGCGGGATGTTGACATGCTGCGGGATGTGGACGTCCTGCGGGATGTGGACGTCCTGTAGGATGTGGACGTCCTGCGGGATGTGGACGTTTTGCGGGATGTTGACATGCTGCGGGATGTGGACGTCCTGTAGGATGTGGACGTCCTGTAGGATGTGGACGTTCTGCGGGATGTGGACGTCCTGTAGGATGTGGACGTCCTGTAGGATGTGGACGTTCTGGGGGATGTGGACGTCCTGCGGGATGTGGACGTCCTGCGGGATGTGGACGTCCTGTAGGATGTGGACGTCCTGTAGGATGTGGACGTCCTGTAGGATGTGGACATCCTGCGGGATGTGGACGTCCTGTAGGATGTGGACGTCCTGCAGGATGTGGACGTCCTGCGGGATGTGGACGTTCTGCGGGATGTTGACATGCTGCGGGAGGTGGACGTTTTGCGGGATGTGGACGTCCTGTAGGATGTGGACGTCCTGCGGGATGTGGACATGCTGCGGGAGGTGGACGTCCTGCGGGATGTGGACGTTCTGTAGGATGTGGACGTCCTGTAGGATGTGGACGTTCTGCGGGAGGTGGACGTCCTGCGGGATGTGGACGTCCTGCGGGATGTGGACGTCCTGTAGGATGTGGACGTCCTGCGGGATGTGGACATCCTGCGGGATGTGGACGTCCTGCGGGATGTGGACGTCCTGTAGGATGTGGACGTCCTGTAGGATGTGGACGTTCTGCGGGAGGTGGACGTCCTGCGGGATGTGGACGTCCTGCGGGATGTGGACATGCTGCGGGAGGTGGACGTCCTGCGGGATGTGGACGTTCTGTAGGATGTGGACGTCCTGTAGGATGTGGACGTTCTGCGGGAGGTGGACGTCCTGCGGGATGTGGACGTCCTGCGGGATGTGGACGTCCTGTAGGATGTGGACGTCCTGCGGGATGTGGACATCCTGCGGGATGTGGACGTCCTGCGGGATGTGGACGTTCTGCAGGATGTGGATGTCCTGCGGGAGGTGGACGTTTTGCGGGATGTGGACGTCCTGTAGGATGTGGACGTCCTGCGGGATGTGGACATGCTGCGGGAGGTGGACGTCCTGCGGGATGTGGATGCCCTGTAGGATGTGGACGTTCTGTAGGATGTGGACGTCCTGTAGGATGTGGACGTTCTGCGGGATGTGGACGTCCTGCGGGATGTGGACGTCCTGCGGGATGTGGACGTCCTGTAGGATGTGGACGTCCTGCGGGATGTGGACGTCCTGCGGGATGTGGACGTTCTGCAGAATGTGGACATCCTGTAGGATGTGGAAGTTCTGTGGGATGTGGACGTTCTGCAGGATGTGGACGTCCTGCGGGATGTGGACGTTCTGCGGGATGTTGACGTCCTGCGGGATGTGGATGTCCTGTAGGATGTGGACGTTCTGCGGGATGTGGACGTTCTGCAGGATGTGGACGTCCTGCGGGATGTGGGCGTTCTGCGGGATGTGGACATCCTGTAGGATGTGGACGTCCTGTGGGATGTGGACGTCCTGCGGGATGTGGATGTCTTGTGGGATGTGGACGTCCTGTAGGATGTGGACGTTCTGCGGGATGTGGACGTTCTGCAGGATGTGGGCGTTCTGCGGGATGTGGACGTCCTGTAGGATGTGGGCGTTCTGCGGGATGTGGACATCCTGTAGGATGTGGACGTCCTGTGGGATGTGGACGTCCTGCGGGATGTGGATGTCTTGTGGGATGTGGACGTCCTGTAGGATGTGGACGTTCTGCGGGATGTGGACGTTCTGCAGGATGTGGACGTCCTGCGGGATGTGGACGTCCTGTAGGATGTGGACGTCCTGCGGGATGTGGACGTCCTGTAGGATGTGGACGTCCTGTAGGATGTGGACGTTCTGCGGGATGTGGACGTCCTGTAGGATGTGGACGTCCTGCGGGATGTGGACGTTCTGCGGGATGTTGACATGCTGCGGGAGGTGGACGTTGTGAGGGATGTGGACGTCCTGCGGGATGTGGACGTCCTGTAGGATGTGGACGTCCTGCGGGATGTAGACGTTCTGCGGGATGTTGACGTCCTGCGGGATGTGGACGTCCTGTAGGATGTGGACGTCCTGCGGGATGTGGACGTCCTGTAGGATGTGGACGTCATGCGGGATGTGGACGTTCTGCAGGATGTGGACGTCCTGTAGGATGTGGACGTCCTGCGGGATGTGGACATTCTGCGGGATGTTGACATGCTGCGGGATGTAGACGTCCTGCGGGATGTGGACGTCCTGCGGGATGTGGACGTCCTGTAGGATGTGGACGTCCTGTAGGATGTGGACATCCTGCGGGATGTGGACGTTCTGCAGGATGTGGACGTCCTGTAGGATGTGGACGTTCTGCGGGATGTTGACATGCTGCGGGAGGTGGACGTTTTGCGGGATGTGGACGTCCTGTAGGATGTGGACGTCCTGCGGGATGTGGACATGCTGCGGGAGGTGGACGTCCTGCGGGATGTGGATGCCCTGTAGGATGTGGACGTTCTGTAGGATGTGGACGTCCTGTAGGATGTGGACGTTCTGCGGGAGGTGGACGTCCTGCGGGATGTGGACGTCCTGCGGGATGTGGACGTCCTGTAGGATGTGGACGTCCTGCGGGATGTGGACGTCCTGCGGGATGTGGACGTTCTGCGGAATGTGGACATCCTGTAGGATGTGGAAGTTCTGTGGGATGTGGACGTTCTGCAGGATGTGGACGTCCTGCGGGATGTGGACGTTCTGCGGGATGTGGATGTCCTGTAGGATGTGGACGTTCTGCGGGATGTGGGCGTCTTGTGGGATGTGGACGTTCTGCGGGATGTGGACGTCCTGTAGGATGTGGGCGTTCTGCGGGATGTGGACGTCCTGCGGGATGTGGACGTTCTGCGGGATGTGGATGTCCTGTAGGATGTGGACGTTCTGCGGGATGTGGGCGTCTTGTGGGATGTGGACGTCCTGTAGGATGTGGGCGTTCTGCGGGATGTGGACGTCCTGCGGGATGTGGACGTTCTGCGGGATGTGGATGTCCTGTAGGATGTGGACGTTCTGCGGGATGTGGGCGTCTTGTGGGATGTGGACGTTCTGCGGGATGTGGACGTCCTGTAGGATGTGGGCGTTCTGCGGGATGTGGACGTCCTGTAGGATGTGGAGGTCCTGTAGGATGTGGACGTTCTGCGGGATGTGGACATCCTGTAGGATGTGGACGTCCTGTGGGATGTGGACGTCCTGCGGGATGTGGATGTCTTGTGGGATGTGGACGTCCTGTAGGATGTGGACGTTCTGCGGGATGTGGACGTTCTGCAGGATGTGGACGTCCTGCGGGATGTGGACGTCCTGTAGGATGTGGACGTCCTGCGGGATGTGGACGTCCTGTAGGATGTAGACGTCCTGTAGGATGTGGACGTTCTGCGGGATGTGGACGTCCTGTAGGATGTGGACGTCCTGCGGGATGTGGACGTTCTGCGGGAGGTGGACGTTCTGAGGGATGTGGACGTCCTGCGGGATGTGGACGTCCTGTAGGATGTGGACGTCCTGCGGGATGTAGACGTTCTGCGGGATGTTGACATGCTGCGGGAGGTGGACATCCTGTAGGATGTGGACGTCCTGTGGGATGTGGACGTCCTGTAGGATGTGGACGTCCTGCGGGATGTGGACGTCCTGTAGGATGTGGACGTCCTGTAGGATGTGGACATCCTGCGGGATGTGGACGTTCTGCAGGATGTGGACGTCCTGTAGGATGTGGACGTCCTGCGGGATGTGGACGTCCTGTAGGATGTGGACGTCCTGCGGGATGTGGACGTTCTGCGGGATGTTGACATGCTGCGAGATGTGGACGTCCTGCGGGATGTGGACGTCCTGTAGGATGTGGACGTCCTGTAGGATGTGGACGTCCTGTAGGATGTGGACGTCCTGCGGGATGTGGACGTCCTGCGGGATGTGGACGTTCTGCAGGATGTGGACGTCCTGCGGGATGTGGACGTTCTGCGGGATGTTGACATGCTGCGGGAGGTGGACGTTTTGCGGGATGTGGACGTCCTGTAGGATGTGGACGTCCTGCGGGATGTGGACATGCTGCGGGAGGTGGACGTCCTGCGGGATGTGGACGCCCTGTAGGATGTGGACGTTCTGTAGGATGTGGACGTCCTGTAGGATGTGGACGTTCTGCGGGAGGTGGACGTCCTGCGGGATGTGGACGTCCTGCGGGATGTGGACGTCCTGTAGGATGTGGACGTCCTGCGGGATGTGGACATCCTGCGGGATGTGGACGTCCTGCGGGATGTGGACGTCCTGTAGGATGTGGACGTCCTGTAGGATGTGGACATCCTGCGGGATGTGGACGTTCTGCAGGATGTGGACGTCCTGCGGGATGTGGACGTTCTGCGGGATGTTGACATGCTGCGGGAGGTGGACGTTTTGCGGGATGTGGACGTCCTGTAGGATGTGGACGTCCTGCGGGATGTGGACGTCCTGCGGGATGTGGAAGTTCTGTGGGATGTGGACGTTCTGCAGTATGTGGACGTCCTGCGGGATGTGGACGTTCTGCAGGATGTGGACGTCCTGCGGGATGTGGACGTCCTGTAGGATGTGGGCGTTCTGCGGGATGTGGACATCCTGTAGGATGTGGACGTCCTGTGGGATGTGGACGTCCTGCGGGATGTGGATGTCTTGTGGGATGTGGACGTCCTATAGGATGTGGACGTTCTGCGGGATGTGGACGTTCTGCAGGATGTGGACGTCCTGCGGGATGTGGACGTCCTGTAGGATGTGGACGTCCTGCGGGATGTGGACGTCCTGTAGGATGTGGACGTCCTGTAGGATGTGGACGTTCTGCGGGATGTGGACGTCCTGTAGGATGTGGACGTCCTGCGGGATGTGGACGTTCTGCGGGATGTGGACGTCCTGTAGGATGTGGACGTCCTGCGGGATGTAGACGTTCTGCGGGATGTTGACATGCTGCGGGAGGTGGACGTCCTGCGGGATGTGGACGTCCTTTAGGATGTGGATGTCCTGCGGGATGTGGACGTCCTGTAGGATGTGGACGTCCTGCGGGATGTGGACGTTCTGCAGGATGTGGACGTCCTGTAGGATGTGGACGTCCTGCGGGATGTGGACGTCCTGTAGGATGTGGACGTCCTGTGGGATGTGGACGTCCTGTAGGATGTGGACGTTCTGCGGGATGTGGACGTCCTGCGGGATGTGGACGTCCTGTAGGATGTGGACGTCCTGTAGGATGTGGACGTCCTGCGGGATGTTGACATGCTGCGGGATGTGGACGTCCTGTAGGATGTGGA
The DNA here is from genome assembly GCF_933228915.1 of Telmatherina bonti. Lineage (NCBI taxonomy): Eukaryota > Metazoa > Chordata > Actinopteri > Atheriniformes > Telmatherinidae > Telmatherina > Telmatherina bonti. The sequence goes on along the minus strand of NC_136623.1, from coordinate 2,557,742 downwards.
CGTCCTGCGGGATGTGGACGTCCTGTAGGATGTGGGCGTCCTGTAGGATGTGGTCGTTCTGCGGGATGTGGACGTCCTGTAGGATGTGGACGTCCTGCGGGATGTGGACGTCCTGCGGGATGTGGACGTCCTGTAGGATGTGGACGTCCTGCAGGATGTGGACGTCCTGTAGGATGTGGACATCCTGCGGGATGTGGACGTTCTGCAGGATGTGGACGTCCTGCGGGATGTGGATGTCCTGTAGGATGTGGACGTCCTGTAGGATGTGGACGTCCTGTAGGATGTGGACATCCTGCGGGATGTGGACGTTCTGCAGGATGTGGACGTCCTGCGGGATGTGGACGTCCTGTAGGATGTGGACGTTCTGCGGGATGTGGACGTCCTGTAGGATGTGGACATCCTGCGGGATGTGGACGTTCTGCACAATGTGGACGTCCTGCGGGATGTGGACGTTCTGCAGGATGTGGACGTCCTGTAGGATGTGGACATCCTGCGGGAGGTGGACGTTCTGCGGGATGTGGACGTCCTGTAGGATGTGGACGTCCTGCACAATGTGGACGTCCTGCGGGATGTGGACGTTCTGCAGGATGTGGACGTCCTGTAGGATGTGGACATCCTGCGGGAGGTGGACGTTCTGCGGGATGTGGACGTCCTGTAGGATGTGGACGTCCTGCGGGATGTGGACGTTCTGCGGGATGTGGACGTCCTGTAGGATGTGGACGTCCTGTAGGATGTGGACGTCCTGCGGGATGTGGACGTCCTGCGGGATGTGGATGTCCTGTAGGATGTGGACGTCCTGCGGGATGTGGACATGCTGCGGGAGGTGGACGTCCTGCGGGATGTGGACGTTCTGCAGGATGTGGACGTCCTGCGGGATGTGGACGTCCTGTAGGATGTGGACGTCCTGCGGGATGTGGACGTCCTGCGGGATGTGGACGTCCTGCGGGATGTGGACGTTCTGCAGGATGTGGACGTCCTGCGGGATGTGGACGTCCTGTAGGATGTGGACGTTTTGCGGGATGTTGACATGCTGCGGGATGTGGACGTCCTGCGGGATGTGGACGTTTTGCGGGATGTGGACGTCCTGCGGGATGTGGACGTCCTGCGGGATGTGGACGTTCTGTAGGATGTGGACGTTCTGCGGGATGTGGACGTTCTGCAGGATGTGGACGTCCTGCGGGATGTGGACGTCCTGTAGGATGTGGACGTCCTGCGGGATGTGGACGTCCTGTAGGATGTGGACGTCCTGTAGGATGTGGACGTTCTGCGGGATGTGGACGTCCTGTAGGATGTGGACGTCCTGCGGGATGTGGACGTTCTGCGGGAGGTGGACGTTCTGAGGGATGTGGACGTCCTGCGGGATGTGGACGTCCTGTAGGATGTGGACGTCCTGCGGGATGTAGACGTTCTGCGGGATGTTGACATGCTGCGGGAGGTGGACGTCCTGCGGGATGTGGACGTCCTGTAGGATGTGGACGTCCTGCGGGATGTGGACGTCCTGTAGGATGTGGACGTCCTGTAGGATGTGGACATCCTGCGGGATGTGGACGTTCTGCAGGATGTGGACGTCCTGTAGGATGTGGACGTCCTGCGGGATGTGGACGTCCTGTAGGATGTGGACGTCCTGCGGGATGTGGACGTTCTGCGGAATGTGGATGTCCTGTAGGATGTGGACGTCCTGCGGGATGTGGACATGCTGCGGGAGGTGGACGTCCTGCGGGATGTGGACGTCCTGCGGGATGTGGACGTCCTGTAGGATGTGGACGTCCTGCGGGATGTGGACGTCCTGTAGGATGTGGGCGTCCTGTAGGATGTGGTCGTCCTGCGGGATGTGGACGTTCTGCAGGATGTGGACGTCCTGTAGGATGTGGACGTCCTGCGGGATGTGGACGTCCTGTAGGATGTGGACGTTTTGCGGGATGTTGACATGCTGCGGGATGTGGACATCCTGCGGGATGTGGACGTCCTGTAGGATGTGGACGTCCTGTGGGATGTGGACGTCCTGTGGGATGTGGACGTTCTGCGGGATGTGGACGTCCTGCGGGATGTGGACGTTCTGCGGGATGTGGACGTCCTGTAGGATGTGGACATCCTGCGGGATGTGGACGTTCTGCAGGATGTGGACGTCCTGCGGGATGTTGACATGCTGCGGGATGTGGACGTCCTGTAGGATGTGGACGTCCTGCGGGATGTGGACGTCCTGTAGGATGTGGGCGTCCTGTAGGATGTGGTCGTTCTGCGGGATGTGGACGTCCTGTAGGATGTGGACGTCCTGCGGGATGTGGACGTCCTGCGGGATGTGGACGTCCTGTAGGATGTGGACGTCCTGCAGGATGTGGACGTCCTGTAGGATGTGGACATCCTGCGGGATGTGGACGTTCTGCAGGATGTGGACGTCCTGCGGGATGTGGATGTCCTGTAGGATGTGGACGTCCTGTGGGATGTGGACGTTCTGCGGGATGTGGACGTCCTGCGGGATGTGGACGTCCTGTAGGATGTGGACGTTCTGCGGGATGTGGACGTCCTGTAGGATGTGGACATCCTGCGGGATGTGGACGTTCTGCACAATGTGGACGTCCTGCGGGATGTGGACGTTCTGCAGGATGTGGACGTCCTGTAGGATGTGGACATCCTGCGGGAGGTGGACGTTCTGCGGGATGTGGACGTCCTGTAGGATGTGGACGTCCTGCGGGATGTGGACGTCCTGTAGGATGTGGACGTTTTGCGGGATGTGGACGTCCTGTAGGATGTGGACGTCCTGCGGGATGTGGACGTCCTGTAGGATGTGGACGTCCTGCGGGATGTGGACGTCCTGTAAGATGTGGACGTCCTGCGGGATGTGGACGTCCTGTAGGATGTGGACGTCCTGCGGGATGTGGACGTCCTGCGGGATGTGGACGTCCTGCGGGATGTGGACGTTCTGCAGGATGTGGACGTCCTGCGGGATGTGGACGTCCTGTAGGATGTGGACGTTTTGCGGGATGTTGACATGCTGCGGGATGTGGACGTCCTGCAGAATGTGGACGTCCTGCGGGATGTGGACGTTTTGCGGGATGTGGACGTCCTGCGGGATGTGGACGTCCTGCGGGATGTGGACGTTCTGTAGGATGTGGACGTTCTGCGGGATGTGGACGTTCTGCAGGATGTGGACGTCCTGCGGGATGTGGACGTCCTGTAGGATGTGGACGTCCTGCGGGATGTGGACGTCCTGTAGGATGTGGACGTCCTGTAGGATGTGGACGTTCTGCGGGATGTGGACGTCCTGTAGGATGTGGACGTCCTGCGGGATGTGGACGTTCTGCGGGAGGTGGACGTTCTGAGGGATGTGGACGTCCTGCGGGATGTGGACGTCCTGTAGGATGTGGACGTCCTGCGGGATGTGGACGTCCTGTAGGATGTGGACGTCCTGTAGGATGTGGACATCCTGCGGGATGTGGACGTTCTGCAGGATGTGGACGTCCTGTAGGATGTGGACGTCCTGCGGGATGTGGACGTCCTGTAGGATGTGGACGTCCTGCGGGATGTGGACGTTCTGCAGGATGTGGACGTCCTGTAGGATGTGGACGTCCTGCGGGATGTGGACGTCCTGTAGGATGTGGACGTCCTGCGGGATGTGGACGTCCTGTAGGATGTGGACGTCCTGTAGGATGTGGACGTCCTGCGGGATGTGGACGTTCTGCAGGATGTGGACGTCCTGCGGGATGTGGACGTCCTGTAGGATGTGGACGTCCTGCGGGATGTGGACGTCCTGTAGGATGTGGACGTTCTGCGGGATGTTGACATGCTGCGGGAGGTGGACGTTTTGCGGGATGTGGACGTCCTGTAGGATGTGGACGTCCTGCGGGATGTGGACATGCTGCGGGAGGTGGACGTCCTGCGGGATGTGGACGCCCTGTAGGATGTGGACGTTCTGTAGGATGTGGACGTCCTGTAGGATGTGGACGTTCTGCGGGAGGTGGACGTCCTGCGGGATGTGGACGTCCTGCGGGATGTGGACGTCCTGTAGGATGTGGACATCCTGCGGGATGTGGACGTCCTGCGGGATGTGGACGTCCTGTAGGATGTGGACATCCTGCGGGATGTGGACGTTCTGCAGGATGTGGACGTCCTGCGGGATGTGGACGTTCTGCGGGATGTTGACATGCTGCGGGAGGTGGACGTTTTGCGGGATGTGGATGTCCTGCAGGATGTGGACGTCCTGTAGGATGTGGACGTCCTGCGGGATGTGGACGTCCTGCGGGATGTGGAAGTTCTGTGGGATGTGGACGTCCTGTAGGATGTGGACGTCCTGCGGGATGTGGACGTCCTGCGGGATGTGGAAGTTCTGTGGGATGTGGACGTTCTGCAGGATGTGGACGTCCTGCGGGATGTGGACGTTCTGCAGGATGTGGACGTCCTGCGGGATGTGGACGTCCTGTAGGATGTGGGCGTTCTGCGGGATGTGGACATCCTGTAGGATGTGGACGTCCTGTGGGATGTGGACGTCCTGCGGGATGTGGATGTCTTGTGGGATGTGGACGTCCTATAGGATGTGGACGTTCTGCGGGATGTGGACGTTCTGCAGGATGTGGACGTCCTGCGGGATGTGGACGTCCTGTAGGATGTGGACGTCCTGCGGGATGTGGACGTCCTGTAGGATGTGGACGTCCTGTAGGATGTGGACGTTCTGCGGGATGTGGACGTCCTGTAGGATGTGGACGTCCTGCGGGATGTGGACGTCCTGCGGGATGTGGACGTCCTGTAGGATGTGGACGTTTTGCGGGATGTTGACATGCTGCGGGATGTGGACATCCTGCGGGATGTGGACGTCCTGTAGGATGTGGACGTCCTGTGGGATGTGGACGTCCTGTGGGATGTGGACGTTCTGCGGGATGTGGACGTCCTGTAGGATGTGGACGTCCTGTAGGATGTGGACGTTCTGCGGGATGTGGACGTCCTGTAGGATGTGGACGTCCTGTAGGATGTGGACGTCCTGCGGGATGTGGACGTCCTGTAGGATGTGGACGTTTTGCGGGATGTTGACATGCTGCGGGATGTGGACATCCTGCGGGATGTGGACGTCCTGTAGGATGTGGACGTCCTGTGGGATGTGGACGTCCTGTGGGATGTGGACGTTCTGCGGGATGTGGACGTCCTGCGGGATGTGGACGTTCTGCGGGATGTGGACGTCCTGTAGGATGTGGACATCCTGCGGGATGTGGACGTTCTGCAGGATGTGGACGTCCTGCGGGATGTTGACATGCTGCGGGATGTGGACGTCCTGTAGGATGTGGACGTCCTGCGGGATGTGGACGTCCTGTAGGATGTGGACGTCCTGCAGGATGTGGTCGTTCTGCGGGATGTGGACGTCCTGTAGGATGTGGACGTCCTGCGGGATGTGGACGTCCTGCGGGATGTGGACGTCCTGTAGGATGTGGACGTCCTGCAGGATGTGGACGTCCTGTAGGATGTGGACATCCTGCGGGATGTGGACGTTCTGCAGGATGTGGACGTCCTGCGGGATGTGGACGTCCTGTAGGATGTGGACGTCCTGTGGGATGTGGACGTTCTGCGGGATGTGGACGTCCTGCGGGATGTGGACGTCCTGTAGGATGTGGACGTTCTGCGGGATGTGGACGTCCTGTAGGATGTGGACATCCTGCGGGATGTGGACGTTCTGCACGATGTGGACGTCCTGCGGGATGTGGACGTTCTGCAGGATGTGGACGTCCTGTAGGATGTGGACATCCTGCGGGAGGTGGACGTTCTGCGGGATGTGGACGTCCTGTAGGATGTGGACGTCCTGCGGGATGTGGACGTCCTGCGGGATGTGGACGTCCTGTAGGATGTGGACGTCCTGCGGGATGTGGACGTCCTGCGGGATGTGGACGTTCTGCGGGATGTGGACGTTCTGCGGGATGTGGACGTTCTGCAGGATGTGGACGTCCTGCGGGATGTGGACGTCCTGTAGGATGTGGACGTTCTGCGGGATGTGGACGTCCTGCGGGATGTGGACGTCCTGCGGGATGTGGACGTCCTGCGGGATGTGGACGTTCTGCGGGATGTGGACGTCCTGCGGGATGTGGACGTCCTGTAGGATGTGGACGTTCTGCGGGATGTGGACGTCCTGCGGGATGTGGACGTCCTGCGGGATGTGGACGTCCTGCGGGATGTGGACGTTCTGCGGGATGTGGACGTTCTGCAGGATGTGGACGTCCTGCAGGATGTGGACGTCCTGCAGGATGTGGACGTCCTGTAGGATGTGGATGTCCTGTAGGATGTGGACGTCCTGCGGGATGTGGACATGCTGCGGGAGGTGGACGTCCTGCGGGATGTGGACGTCCTGCGGGATGTGGACGTCCTGCGGGATGTGGACGTCCTGCGGGATGTGGACGTTCTGCAGGATGTGGACGTCCTGCGGGATGTGGACGTCCTGTAGGATGTGGACGTTTTGCGGGATGTTGACATGCTGCGGGATGTGGACGTCCTGCAGAATGTGGACGTCCTGCGGGATGTGGACGTTTTGCGGGATGTGGACGTCCTGCGGGATGTGGACGTCCTGCGGGATGTGGACGTTCTGTAGGATGTGGACGTTCTGCGGGATGTGGACGTCCTGCGGGATGTGGACGTTCTGCAGGATGTGGACGTCCTGCGGGATGTGGACGTTCTGCAGGATGTGGAGGTCCTGCGGGATGTGGACGTCCTGTAGGATGTGGACGTCCTGCGGGATGTGGACGTCCTGCGGGATGTGGACGTCCTTCGGGATGTGGACGTCCTGTAGGATGTGGACGTCCTGCGGGATGTGGACGTCCTGTAGGATGTGGACGTCCTGCGGGATGTGGACGTCCTGTAGGATGTGGACGTCCTGTAGGATGTGGACGTCCTGCGGGATGTGGACGTCCTGCGGGATGTGGACGTCCTGCGGGATGTGGACGTCCTGTAGGATGTGGACGTCCTGTAGGATGTGGACGTTCTGCAGGATGTGGAGGTCCTGCGGGATGTGGACGTCCTGTAGGATGTGGACGTCCTGCGGGATGTGGACGTCCTGTAGGATGTGGACGTCCTGCGGGATGTGGACGTCCTGTAGGATGTGGACGTCCTGTGGGATGTGGACGTCCTGCGGGATGTGGACGTCCTGCAGGATGTGGACGTTCTGCGGGATGTGGACGTCCTGCGGGATGTGGACGTCCTGTAGGATGTGGACGTCCTGTAGGATGTGGACGTCCTGCGGGATGTGGACGTTCTGCAGGATGTGGACGTCCTGCGGGATGTGGACGTCCTGTAGGATGTGGACGTTCTGCGGGATGTGGACGTCCTGCAGGATGTGGACGTTTTGCGGGATGTTGACATGCTGCGGGATGTGGACGTCCTGCGGGATGTGGACGTCCTGTAGGATGTGGACGTTCTGCGGGATGTTGACATGCTGCGGGATGTGGACGTCCTGCGGGATGTGGACGTCCTGTAGGATGTGGACGTCCTGCGGGATGTGGACGTTTTGCGGGATGTTGACGTCCTGTAGCATGTGGACGTCCTGCGGGATGTGGACGTCCTGTAGGATGTGGACGTTCTGCGGGATGTTGACATGCTGCGGGAGGTGGACGTCCTGTGGGATGTGGACGTCCTGTGGGATGTGGACGTCCTGTAGGATGTGGACGTCCTGTAGAATGTGGACGTCCTGCAGGATGTGGACGTCCTGCGGGATGTGGACGTCCTGTAGGATGTGGACGTCCTGTAGCATGTGGACGTCCTGCGGGATGTGGACGTCCTGTAGGATGTGGACGTTCTGCGGGATGTTGACATGCTGCGGGAGGTGGACGTCCTGTGGGATGTGGACGTCCTGTAGGATGTGGACGTCCTGTAGAATGTGGACGTCCTGCAGGATGTGGACGTCCTGCGGGATGTGGACGTCCTGTAGGATGTGGACGTCCTGCGGGATGGGGACGTCCTGTAGGATGTGGACGTCCTGTAGGATGTGGACGTCCTGCGGGATGTGGACGTCCCGTAGGATGTGGACGTCCTGCGAGATGTGGACGTTCTGCAGGATGTGGACGTCCTGTAGAATGTGGACGTCCTGCGGGATGTGGACGTCCTGTAGGATGTGGACGTCCTGTGGGATGTGGACGTTCTGCGGGATGTGGACGTCCTGTAGGATGTGGACGTCCTGTAGGATGTGGACGTCCTGTAGGATGTGGACGTTCGGCGGGATGTGGACGTCCTGTAGGATGTGGACGTCCTGTAGGATGTGGACATCCTGCGGGATGTGGACGTTCTGCAGGATGTGGACGTCCTGCGGGATGTGGACGTCCTGTAGGATGTGGACGTCCTGTAGGATGTGGACATCCTGCGGGATGTGGACGTCCTGCGGGATGTGGACGTCCTGTTGGATGTGGACGTCCTGTAGGATGTGGACGTCCTGCGGGATGTGGACGTCCTGTAGGATGTGGACGTTCGGCGGGATGTGGACGTCCTGCGGGATGTGGACGTCCTGCGGGATGTGGACGTCCTGTAGGATGTGGACGTCCTGCGGGATGTGGACGTCCTGCGGGATGTGGACGTCCTGTTGGATGTGGACGTCCTGTAGGATGTGGACATGCTGCGGGAGGTGGACGTCCTGCGGGATGTGGACGTCCTGCGGGATGTGGACGTCCTGTAGGATGTGGACGTCCTGTAGGATGTGGACGTCCTGCGGGATGTGGACGTCCTGTAGGATGTGGACGTTCTGCGGGATTTGGACGTCCTGTAGGATGTTGACGTCCTGCGGGATGTGGACATCCTGCGGGATGTGGACGTCCTGTAGGATGTGGACGTCCTGTAGGATGTGGACGTCCTGTAGGATGTGGACGTCCTGCGGGATGTGGACGTCCTGTAGGATGTGGACGTCCTGCGGGATGTGGACGTCCTGTAGGATGTGGACGTCCTGTGGGATGTGGACGTCCTGCGGGATGTGGACGTCCTGCAGGATGTGGACGTTCTGCGGGATGTGGACGTCCTGCGGGATGTGGACGTCCTGTAGGATGTGGACGTCCTGTAGGATGTGGACGTCCTGCGGGATGTGGACGTTCTGCAGGATGTGGACGTCCTGCGGGATGTGGACGTCCTGTAGGATGTGGACGTTCTGCGGGATGTGGACGTCCTGCAGGATGTGGACGTTTTGCGGGATGTTGACATGCTGCGGGATGTGGACGTCCTGCGGGATGTGGACGTCCTGTAGGATGTGGACGTTCTGCGGGATGTTGACATGCTGCGGGATGTGGACGTCCTGCGGGATGTGGACGTCCTGTAGGATGTGGACGTCCTGCGGGATGTGGACGTTTTGCGGGATGTTGACGTCCTGTAGCATGTGGACGTCCTGCGGGATGTGGACGTCCTGTAGGATGTGGACGTTCTGCGGGATGTTGACATGCTGCGGGAGGTGGACGTCCTGTGGGATGTGGACGTCCTGTGGGATGTGGACGTCCTGTAGGATGTGGACGTCCTGTAGAATGTGGACGTCCTGCAGGATGTGGACGTCCTGCGGGATGTGGACGTCCTGTAGGATGTGGACGTCCTGTAGCATGTGGACGTCCTGCGGGATGTGGACGTCCTGTAGGATGTGGACGTTCTGCGGGATGTTGACATGCTGCGGGAGGTGGACGTCCTGTGGGATGTGGACGTCCTGTAGGATGTGGACGTCCTGTAGAATGTGGACGTCCTGCAGGATGTGGACGTCCTGCGGGATGTGGACGTCCTGTAGGATGTGGACGTCCTGCGGGATGGGGACGTCCTGTAGGATGTGGACGTCCTGTAGGATGTGGACGTCCTGCGGGATGTGGACGTCCCGTAGGATGTGGACGTCCTGCGAGATGTGGACGTTCTGCAGGATGTGGACGTCCTGTAGAATGTGGACGTCCTGCGGGATGTGGACGTCCTGTAGGATGTGGACGTCCTGTGGGATGTGGACGTTCTGCGGGATGTGGACGTCCTGTAGGATGTGGACGTCCTGTAGGATGTGGACGTCCTGTAGGATGTGGACGTTCGGCGGGATGTGGACGTCCTGTAGGATGTGGACGTCCTGTAGGATGTGGACATCCTGCGGGATGTGGACGTTCTGCAGGATGTGGACGTCCTGCGGGATGTGGACGTCCTGTAGGATGTGGACGTCCTGTAGGATGTGGACATCCTGCGGGATGTGGACGTCCTGCGGGATGTGGACGTCCTGTTGGATGTGGACGTCCTGTAGGATGTGGACGTCCTGCGGGATGTGGACGTCCTGTAGGATGTGGACGTTCGGCGGGATGTGGACGTCCTGCGGGATGTGGACGTCCTGCGGGATGTGGACGTCCTGTAGGATGTGGACGTCCTGCGGGATGTGGACGTCCTGCGGGATGTGGACGTCCTGTTGGATGTGGACGTCCTGTAGGATGTGGACATGCTGCGGGAGGTGGACGTCCTGCGGGATGTGGACGTCCTGCGGGATGTGGACGTCCTGTAGGATGTGGACGTCCTGTAGGATGTGGACGTCCTGCGGGATGTGGACGTCCTGTAGGATGTGGACGTTCTGCGGGATTTGGACGTCCTGTAGGATGTTGACGTCCTGCGGGATGTGGACATCCTGCGGGATGTGGACGTCCTGTAGGATGTGGACGTCCTGTAGGATGTGGACGTCCTGTAGGATGTGGACGTTCTGCGGGATGTGGACGTCCTGTAGGATGTGGACGTCCTGCGGGATGTGGACATCCTGCGGGATGTGGACGTTCTGCGGGATGTGGACGTCCTGTGGGATTTGGATGTTCTGCGGGATGTGGACGTCCTGTAGGATGTGGACGTCCTGCGGGATGTGGACATCCTGCGGGATGTGGACGTCCTGCGGGATGTGGACGTCCTGCGGGATTTGGATGTTCTGCGGGATGTGGACGTCCTGCAGGATGTGGACGTCCTGTAGGATGTGGACGTCCTGTAGGATTTGGACGTCCTGCGGGATGTGGACGTCCTGTAGGATGTGGACGTTCTGCGGAATGTGGACGTCCTGCGGGATGTGGACGTTCTGCGGGATGTGGACGTCCTGCGGGATGTGGACGTCCTGTAGGATGTGGACGTTCTGCGGGATGTGGACGTCCTGCGGGATGTGAACGTCCTGCGGGATGTGTAAGTCCTGTAGGATGTGGACGTCCTGTAGCATTTGGACGTCCTGCGGGATGTGGACGTCCTGTAGGATGTGGACGTCCTGTAGGATGTGGACGTCCTGCGGAATGTGGACGTCCTGCGGGATGTGGACGTTCTGCGGGATGTGGACGTCCTGCGGGATGTTGACGTTCTGCCGGATGTGGATGTCCTGTAGGATGTGGACGTCCTGTAGGATGTGGACGTTTTGCGGGGTGTGGACGTCCTTTAGAATGTGGACGTCCTGTAGGATGTGGACGTTCTGCGGGATGTGGACGTCCTTTAAGATGTGGACGTCCTGCGGGATGTGGACGTCCTGTAGGATGTGGACGTCCTGCAGGATGTGGACGTCCTGCGGGATGTGGACGTCCTGCGGGATGTGGACGTCCTGTGGGATGTGGACGTCCTGTGGGATGTGGACGTCCTGCGGGATGTGGACGTCCTGTAGGTTGTGGACGTTCTGCGGGATGTGAACGTCCTGCGGGATGTGGACGTCCTGCGGGATGTGGACGTCCTGCGGGATGTGTAAGTCCTGTAGGATGTGGACGTCCTGTAGCATTTGGACGTCCTGTGGGATGTGGACGTCCTGTAGGATGTGGACGTCCTGTAGGATGTGGACGTCCTGCGGAATGTGGACGTCCTGCGGGATGTGGACGTTCTGCGGGATGTGAACGTCCTGCGGGATGTGTAAGTCCTGTAGGATGTGGACGTCCTGTAGCATTTGGACGTCCTGCGGGATGTGGACGTCCTGTAGGATGTGGACGTTCTGCGGAATGTGGACGTCCTGCGGGATGTGGACGTTCTGCGGGATGTGGACGTCCTGCGGGATGTGGACGTCCTGTAGGATGTGGACGTTCTGCGGGATGTGGACGTCCTTTAGGATGTGAACGTCCTGCGGGATGTGGACGTTCTGCGGGATGTGGACGTCCTGCGGGATGTGAACGTCCTGCGGGATGTGTAAGTCCTGTAGGATGTGGACGTCCTGCGGGATGTGAACGTCCTGCGGGATGTGTAAGTCCTGTAGGATGTGAACGTCCTGCGGGATGTGGACGTCCTGCGGGATGTGGACGTCCTGCGGGATGTGAACGTCCTGCGGGATGTGTAAGTCCTGTAGGATGTGGACGTCCTGTAGCATTTGGACGTCCTGCGGGATGTGGACGTCCTGTAGGATGTGGACGTCCTGTAGGATGTGGACGTTCTGCGGGATGTGGACGTCCTGCGGGATGTGGACGTTCTGCGGGATGTGGACGTTCTGCGGGATGTGGACGTCCTGTAGGATGTGAACGTCCTGCGGGATGTGGACGTCCTGCGGGATGTGGACGTCCTGCGGGATGTGAACGTCCTGCGGGATGTGTAAGTCCTGTAGGATGTGGACGTCCTGTAGCATTTGGACGTCCTGCGGGATGTGGACGTCCTGTAGGATGTGGACGTCCTGTAGGATGTGGACGTCCTGCAGGATGTGGACGTCCTGTAGGATGTGGACGTCCTGTAGGATGTGGACGTTCTGCGGAATGTGGACGTTCTGCGGGATGTGGACGTCCTGCGGGATGTGGACGTTCTGCGGGATGTGGACGTCCTGCGGGATGTGGACGTCCTGTAGGATGTGGACGTTCTGCGGGATGTGGACGTCCTGTAGGATGTGGACGTTCTGCGGGATGTGGACGTCCTGCGGGATGTGGACGTCCTGTAGGATGTGGACGTTCTGCGGGATGTGGACGTCCTGTAGGATGTGGACGTCCTGTAGGATGTGGACGTCCTGCGGGATGTGGACGTCCTGTAGGATGTGGACGTCCTGTAGGATGTGGACGTCCTGTAGGATGTGGACGTCCTGCGGGATGTGGACGTTCTGCGGGATGTGGACGTCTTGCGGGATGTGGACGTCCTGTAGGATGTGGACGTCCTGTAGGATGTGGACGTCCTGTAGGATGTGGACGTCCTGTAGGATGTGGACGTCCTGCGGGATGTGGACGTTCTGCGGGATGTGGACGTCCTGCGGGATGTGGACGTCCTGTAGGATGTGGACGTTCTGCGGGATGTGGACGTCCTGTAGGATGTGGACGTTCTGCGGGAGGTGGACGTTCTGCGGGATGTGGACGTCTTGCGGGATGTGGACGTCCTGTAGGATGTGGACGTCCTGCGGGATGTGGACGTCCTGTAGGATGTGGACGTTCTGCGGGAGGTGAACGTTCTGCGGGATGTGGACGTCCTGCGGGATGTGGACGTTCTGCGGGATGTGGACGTCCTGTAGGATGTGGACGTCCTGCGGGATGTGGACGTCCTGCGGGATGTGGACGTTCTGCGGGAGGTGGACGTCCTGCGGGATGTGGACGTCCTGCGGGATGTGAACGTCTTGCGGGATGTGGACGTCCTGCGGGATGTTGACGTCCTGCGGGATGTGGACGTCCTGCGGGATGTTGACGTTCTGCCGGATGTGGATGTCCTGTAGGATGTGGACGTCCTGTAGGATGTGGACGTTTTGCGGGGTGTGGACGTCCTTTAGAATGTGGACGTCCTGTAGGATGTGGACGTTCTGCGGGATGTGGACGTCCTTTAAGATGTGGACGTCCTGCGGGATGTGGACGTCCTGTAGGATGTGGACGTCCTGCAGGATGTGGACGTCCTGCGGGATGTGGACGTCCTGCGGGATGTGGACGTCCTGTGGGATGTGGACGTCCTGTGGGATGTGGACGTCCTGCGGGATGTGGACGTCCTGTAGGTTGTGGACGTTCTGCGGGATGTGAACGTCCTGCGGGATGTGGACGTCCTGCGGGATGTGTAAGTCCTGTAGGATGTGGACGTCCTGTAGCATTTGGACGTCCTGCGGGATGTGGACGTCCTGTAGGATGTGGACGTCCTGTAGGATGTGGACGTCCTGCGGAATGTGGACGTCCTGCGGGATGTGGACGTTCTGCGGGATGTGAACGTCCTGCGGGATGTGTAAGTCCTGTAGGATGTGGACGTCCTGTAGCATTTGGACGTCCTGCGGGATGTGGACGTCCTGTAGGATGTGGACGTTCTGCGGAATGTGGACGTCCTGCGGGATGTGGACGTTCTGCGGGATGTGGACGTCCTGCGGGATGTGGACGTCCTGTAGGATGTGGACGTTCTGCGGGATGTGGACGTCCTGCGGGATGTGAACGTCCTGCGGGATGTGTAAGTCCTGTAGGATGTGGACGTCCTGTAGCATTTGGACGTCCTGCGGGATGTGGACGTCCTGTAGGATGTGGACGTCCTGTAGGATGTGGACGTCCTGCGGAATGTGGACGTCCTGCGGGATGTGGACGTTCTGCGGGATGTGAACGTCCTGCGGGATGTGTAAGTCCTGTAGGATGTGGACGTCCTGTAGCATTTGGACGTCCTGCGGGATGTGGACGTCCTGTAGGATGTGGACGTTCTGCGGAATGTGGACGTCCTGCGGGATGTGGACGTTCTGCGGGATGTGGACGTCCTGCGGGATGTGGACGTCCTGTAGGATGTGGACGTTCTGCGGGATGTGGACGTCCTGCGGGATGTGAACGTCCTGCGGGATGTGTAAGTCCTGTAGGATGTGGACGTCCTGTAGCATTTGGACGTCCTGCGGGATGTGGACGTCCTGTAGGATGTGGACGTCCTGCAGGATGTGGACGTCCTGTAGGATGTGGACGTCCTGTAGGATGTGGACGTTCTGCGGAATGTGGACGTCCTGCGGGATGTGGACGTTCTGCGGGATGTGGACGTCCTGCGGGATGTGGACGTCCTGTAGGATGTGGACGTTCTGCGGGATGTGGACGTCCTGTAGGATGTGGACGTTCTGCGGGAGGTGGACGTTCTGCGGGAGGTGGACGTCTTGCGGGATGTGGACGTCCTGTAGGATGTGGACGTCCTGCGGGATGTGGACGTCCTGTAGGATGTGGACGTCCTGCGGGATGTGGACGTCCTGTAGGATGTGGACGTTCTGCGGGATGTGGACGTCCTGTAGGATGTGGACGTTCTGCGGGAGGTGAACGTTCTGCGGGATGTGGACGTCCTGCGGGATGTGGACGTCCTGTAGGATGTGGACGTCCTGCGGGATGTGGACGTCCTGCGGGATGTGGACGTTCTGCGGGAGGTGGACGTTCTGCGGGATGTGGACGTCTTGCGGGATATGGACGTCCTGTAGGATGTGGACGTCCTGCGGGATGTGGACGTTCTGCGGGATGTGGACGTCTTGCGGGATGTGGACGTCCTGCGGGATGTGGACGTCCTGTGGGATGTGGACGTCCTGTAGGATGTGGACGTTCTGCGGGATGTGGACGTCCTGCGGGATGTGGACGTCCTGTAGGATGTGGACGTTCTGCGGGATGTGGACGTCCTGTATGATGTGGACGTTCTGCGGGATGTGGGCGTCCTGTAGGATGTGGACGTTCTGCGGGATGTGGACGTCCTGCGGGATGTGGACGTCCTGCGGGATGTGGACGTCCTGCGGGATGTGGACGTCCTGTAGGATGTGGACGTTCTGCGGGATGTGGACGTCCTGTAGGATGTGGACGTTCTGCGGGATGTGGACGTCCTGCGGGATGTGGACGTCCTGCGGGATGTGGACGTCCTGTAGGATGTGGACGTCCTGTAGGATGTGGACGTCCTGTAGGATGTGGACGTTCTGCGGAATGTGGACGTCCTGCGGGATGTGGACGTCCTGCAGGATGTGGACGTTCTGCGGGATGTGGGCGTCCTGTAGGATGTGGACGTTGTGCGGGATGTGGGCGTCCTGTAGCATGTGGACGTCCTGCGGGATGTGGACGTCCTGCGGGATGTGAACGTCTTGCGGGATGTGGACGTCCTGCCGGATGTGGATGTCCTGTAGGATGTGGACGTCCTGTGGGATGTGGACGTCCTGCGGGATGGGGACGTCCTGTAGGATGTGGATGTCCTGTAGGATGTGGACGTTCTGTGGGATGTGGACGTCCTGTAGGATGTGGACGTTCTGCGGGATGTGGACGTCCTTTAGGATGTGGACGTCCTGCGGGATGTGGACGTCCTGTAGGATGTGGACGTTCTGCGGGATGTGGACGTCCTGTAGGATGTGGACGTTCTGCGGGATGTGGACGTCCTATAGGATGTGGACGTCCTGCGGGATGTTGACGTTCTGCCGGATGTGGATGTCCTGTAGGATGTGGACGTCCTGTAGGATGTGGACGTTCTGCGGGGTGTGGACGTCCTTTAGAATGTGGACGTCCTGTAGGATGTGGACGTTCTGCGGGATGTGGACGTCCTGCAGGATGTGGACGTCCTGCGGGTTGTGGACGTCCTGTAGGATGTGGACGTCCTGCAGGATGTGGACGTCCTGCGGGATGTGGATGTCCTGTAGGATGTGGACGTCCTGCAGGATGTGGACGTCCTGCGGGATGTGGACGTCCTGT
Source organism: Telmatherina bonti (assembly GCF_933228915.1). Classification (NCBI taxonomy): domain Eukaryota; kingdom Metazoa; phylum Chordata; class Actinopteri; order Atheriniformes; family Telmatherinidae; genus Telmatherina; species Telmatherina bonti. Next base: position 2,541,246 of record NC_136623.1, on the reverse strand, counting down.
AGGATGTGGACGTTCTGCGGGATGTGGACGTCCTGTAGGATGTGGACGTCCTGTAGGATGTGGACGTTCTGCGGGATGTGGACATCCTGTAGGATGTGGACGTTCTGCGGGATGTGGACGTCCTGTAGGATGTGGACGTCCTGTAGCATGTGGACGTTCTGCGGGATGTGGACGTCCTGTAGGATGTGGGCGTCCTGTAGGATGTGGACGTTCTGCGGGATGTGGACGTCCTGTAGGATGTGGACGTTATGCTGGATGTGGACGTCCTGCGGGATGTGGGCGTCCTGTAGGATGTGGACGTTCTGCGGGATGTGGACGTCCTGCGGGATGTGGACGTCCTGTAGGATGTGGACGTTCTGCGGGATGTGGACGTCCTGTATGATGTGGGCGTCCTGTAGGATGTGGACGTTCTGCGGGATGTGGGCGTCCTGTAGGATGTGGACGTCCTGCGGGATGTGGACGTCCTGCGGGATGTGAACGTCTTGCGGGATGTGGACGTCCTGCGGGATGTGGACGTCCTGCGGGATGTGGACGTCCTGCGGGATGTTGACGTTCTGCCGGATGTGGATGTCCTGTAGGATGTGGACGTCCTGTAGGATGTGGACGTTTTGCGGGGTGTGGACGTCCTTTAGAATGTGGACGTCCTGTAGGATGTGGACGTTCTGCGGGATGTGGACGTCCTTTAAGATGTGGACGTCCTGCGGGATGTGGACGTCCTGTAGGATGTGGACGTCCTGCAGGATGTGGACGTCCTGCGGGATGTGGACGTCCTGCGGGATGTGGACGTCCTGTGGGATGTGGACGTCCTGTGGGATGTGGACGTCCTGCGGGATGTGGACGTCCTGTAGGTTGTGGACGTTCTGCGGGATGTGAACGTCCTGCGGGATGTGGACGTCCTGCGGGATGTGGACGTCCTGCGGGATGTGTAAGTCCTGTAGGATGTGGACGTCCTGTAGCATTTGGACGTCCTGCGGGATGTGGACGTCCTGTAGGATGTGGACGTCCTGTAGGATGTGGACGTCCTGCGGAATGTGGACGTCCTGCGGGATGTGGACGTTCTGCGGGATGTGAACGTCCTGCGGGATGTGTAAGTCCTGTAGGATGTGGACGTCCTGTAGCATTTGGACGTCCTGCGGGATGTGGACGTCCTGTAGGATGTGGACGTTCTGCGGAATGTGGACGTCCTGCGGGATGTGGACGTTCTGCGGGATGTGGACGTCCTGCGGGATGTGGACGTCCTGTAGGATGTGGACGTTCTGCGGGATGTGGACGTCCTGCGGGATGTGAACGTCCTGCGGGATGTGGACGTCCTGCGGGATGTGGACGTCCTGCGGGATGTGAACGTCCTGCGGGATGTGTAAGTCCTGTAGGATGTGGACGTCCTGTAGCATTTGGACGTCCTGCGGGATGTGGACGTCCTGTAGGATGTGGACGTCCTGTAGGATGTGGACATCCTGCAGGATGTGGACGTCCTGTAGGATGTGGACATCCTGTAGGATGTGGACGTCCTGCGGGATGTGGACGTCCTGTAGGATGTGGACGTTCTGCGGGATGTGGACGTCCTGCGGGATGTGGACGTCCTGTAGGATGTGGACGTCCTGCGGGATGTGGACGTCCTGTAGGATGTGGACGTCCTGCGGGATGTGGACGTCCTGCGGGATGTGGACGTCCTGTAGGATGTGGACGTCCTGCGGGATGTGGACGTCCTGTAGGATGTGGACGTTCTGCGGAATGTGGACGTCCTGCGGGATGTGGACGTTCTGCGGGATGTGGACGTCCTGCGGGATGTGGACGTCCTGTAGGATGTGGACGTTCTGCGGGATGTGGACGTCCTGTAGGATGTGGACGTTCTGCGGGAGGTGGACGTTCTGCGGGATGTGGACGTCTTGCGGGATGTGGACGTCCTGTAGGATGTGGACGTCCTGCGGGATGTGGACGTCCTGTAGGATGTGGACGTTCTGCGGGATGTGGACGTCCTGTAGGATGTGGACGTTCTGCGGGAGGTGAACGTTCTGCGGGATGTGGACGTCCTGCGGGATGTGGACGTCCTGTAGGATGTGGACGTTCTGCGGGATGTGGACGTCCTTTAGGATGTGGACGTTCTGCGGGAGGTGGACGTCCTGTAGGATGTGGACGTTCTGCGGGATGTGGACGTCCTGTAGGATGTGGACGTTCTGCGGGATGTGGACGTCCTATAGGATGTGGACGTCCTGCGGGATGTTGACGTTCTGCCGGATGTGGATGTCCTGTAGGATGTGGACGTCCTGTAGGATGTGGACGTTTTGCGGGGTGTGGACGTCCTTTAGAATGTGGACGTCCTGTAGGATGTGGACGTTCTGCGGGATGTGGACGTCCTTTAAGATGTGGACGTCCTGCGGGATGTGGACGTCCTGTAGGATGTGGACGTCCTGCAGGATGTGGACGTCCTGCGGGATGTGGACGTCCTGTAGGATGTGGACGTTCTGCGGGATGTGGACGTCCTGTAGGATGTGGACGTTCTGCGGGATGTGGACGTCCTATAGGATGTGGACGTCCTGCGGGATGTTGACGTTCTGCCGGATGTGGATGTCCTGTAGGATGTGGACGTCCTGTAGGATGTGGACGTTTTGCGGGGTGTGGACGTCCTTTAGAATGTGGACGTCCTGTAGGATGTGGACGTTCTGCGGGATGTGGACGTCCTTTAAGATGTGGACGTCCTGCGGGATGTGGACGTCCTGTAGGATGTGGACGTCCTGCAGGATGTGGACGTCCTGCGGGATGTGGACGTCCTGCGGGATGTGGACGTCCTGTGGGATGTGGACGTCCTGTGGGATGTGGACGTCCTGCGGGATGTGGACGTCCTGTAGGTTGTGGACGTTCTGTGGGATGTGGACGTCCTGTAGGATGTGGACGTTCTGCGGGATGTGGACGTCCTGCGGGATGTGGACGTCCTGTAGGATGTGGACGTCCTGCGGGATGTGGACGTTCTGCGGGATGTGGACGTCCTGTAGGATGTGGACGTTCTGCGGGATGTGGACGTTCTGCGGGATGTGGACGTCCTGCGGGATGTTGACGTTCTGCGGGATGTGGATGTCCTGTAGGATGTGGACGTCCTGTAGGATGTGGACGTTCTGCGGGATGTGGACGTCCTGTAGGATGTGGACGTTCTGCGGGATGTGGACGTTCTGCGGGATGTGGACGTCCTGCGGGATGTTGACGTTCTGCGGGATGTGGATGTCCTGTAGAATGTGGACGTCCTGTAGGATGTGGACGTTCTGCGGGATGTGGACGTCCTTTAAGATGTGGACGTCCTGCGGGATGTGGACGTCCTGTAGGATGTGGACGTCCTGCAGGATGTGGACGTCCTGCGGGATGTGGACGTCCTGCGGGATGTGGACGTCCTGTGGGATGTGGACGTCCTGTGGGATGTGGACGTCCTGCGGGATGTGGACGTTCTGCGGGATGTGGACGTCCTGCGGGATGTGGACGTTCTGCGGGATGTGGACGTCCTGTAGGATGTGGACGTCCTGCGGGATGTGGACGTTCTGCGGGATGTGGGCGTCCTGTAGGATGTGGACGTTCTGCGGGATGTGGGCGTCCTGTGGGATGTGGACGTCCTGTAGGATGTGGATGTCCTGTAGGATGTGGACGTTCTGCGGGATGTGGGCGTCCTGTAGGATGTTGACGTTCTGCGGGATGTGGACGTCCTGCGGGATTTGGACGTCCTGTAGGATGTGGATGTCCTGTAGGATGTGGACGTTCTGCGGGATGTGGACGTCCTGTAGGATGTGGACGTTCTGCTGGATGTGGACGTCCTGCGGGATGTGAACGTCCTGTAGGATGTGGACGTCCTGTAGGATGTGGACGTCCTTTAGGATGTGGACGTCCTGCGGAATGTGGACGTCCTGCGGGATGTGGACGTTCTGCGGGATGTGAACGTCCTGCGGGATGTGTAAGTCCTGTAGGATGTGGACGTCCTGTAGCATTTGGACGTCCTGCGGGATGTGGACGTCCTGTAGGATGTGGACGTTCTGCGGAATGTGGACGTCCTGCGGGATGTGGACGTTCTGCGGGATGTGGACGTCCTGCGGGATGTGGACGTCCTGTAGGATGTGGACGTTCTGCGGGATGTGGACGTCCTGCGGGATGTGAACGTCCTGCGGGATGTGTAAGTCCTGTAGGATGTGGACGTCCTGTAGCATTTGGACGTCCTGCGGGATGTGGACGTCCTGTAGGATGTGGACGTCCTGTAGGATGTGGACGTCCTGCAGGATGTGGACGTCCTGTAGGATGTGGACGTCCTGTAGGATGTGGACGTTCTGCGGAATGTGGACGTCCTGCGGGATGTGGACGTTCTGCGGGATGTGGACGTCCTGCGGGATGTGGACGTCCTGTAGGATGTGGACGTTCTGCGGGATGTGGACGTCCTGTAGGATGTGGACGTTCTGCGGGAGGTGGACGTTCTGCGGGATGTGGACGTCTTGCGGGATGTGGACGTCCTGTAGGATGTGGACGTCCTGCGGGATGTGGACGTCCTGTAGGATGTGGACGTCCTGCGGGATGTGGACGTCCTGTAGGATGTGGACGTTCTGCGGGATGTGGACGTCCTGTAGGATGTGGACGTTCTGCGGGAGGTGAACGTTCTGCGGGATGTGGACGTCCTGCGGGATGTGGACGTCCTGTAGGATGTGGACGTCCTGCGGGATGTGGACGTCCTGCGGGATGTGGACGTTCTGCGGGAGGTGGACGTTCTGCGGGATGTGGACGTCTTGCGGGATATGGACGTCCTGTAGGATGTGGACGTCCTGCGGGATGTGGACGTTCTGCGGGATGTGGACGTCTTGCGGGATGTGGACGTCCTGCGGGATGTGGACGTCCTGTGGGATGTGGACGTCCTGTAGGATGTGGACGTTCTGCGGGATGTGGACGTCCTGCGGGATGTGGACGTCCTGTAGGATGTGGACGTTCTGCGGGATGTGGACGTCCTGTATGATGTGGACGTTCTGCGGGATGTGGGCGTCCTGTAGGATGTGGACGTTCTGCGGGATGTGGACGTCCTGCGGGATGTGGACGTCCTGCGGGATGTGGACGTCCTGTAGGATGTGGACGTTCTGCGGGATGTGGACGTCCTGTAGGATGTGGACGTTCTGCGGGATGTGGACGTCCTGCGGGATGTGGACGTCCTGCGGGATGTGGACGTCCTGTAGGATGTGGACGTCCTGTAGGATGTGGACGTCCTGTAGGATGTGGACGTTCTGCGGAATGTGGACGTCCTGCGGGATGTGGACGTCCTGCAGGATGTGGACGTTCTGCGGGATGTGGGCGTCCTGTAGGATGTGGACGTTGTGCGGGATGTGGGCGTCCTGTAGCATGTGGACGTCCTGCGGGATGTGGACGTCCTGCGGGATGTGAACGTCTTGCGGGATGTGGACGTCCTGCCGGATGTGGATGTCCTGTAGGATGTGGACGTCCTGTGGGATGTGGACGTCCTGCGGGATGGGGACGTCCTGTAGGATGTGGATGTCCTGTAGGATGTGGACGTTCTGTGGGATGTGGACGTCCTGTAGGATGTGGACGTTCTGCGGGATGTGGACGTCCTTTAGGATGTGGACGTCCTGCGGGATGTGGACGTCCTGTAGGATGTGGACGTTCTGCGGGATGTGGACGTCCTGTAGGATGTGGACGTTCTGCGGGATGTGGACGTCCTATAGGATGTGGACGTCCTGCGGGATGTTGACGTTCTGCCGGATGTGGATGTCCTGTAGGATGTGGACGTCCTGTAGGATGTGGACGTTCTGCGGGGTGTGGACGTCCTTTAGAATGTGGACGTCCTGTAGGATGTGGACGTTCTGCGGGATGTGGACGTCCTGCAGGATGTGGACGTCCTGCGGGTTGTGGACGTCCTGTAGGATGTGGACGTCCTGCAGGATGTGGACGTCCTGCGGGATGTGGATGTCCTGTAGGATGTGGACGTCCTGCAGGATGTGGACGTCCTGCGGGATGTGGACGTCCTGTAGGATGTGGACGTTCTGCGGGATGTGGACGTCCTGTAGGATGTGGACGTCCTGTAGGATGTGGACGTTCTGCGGGATGTGGACATCCTGTAGGATGTGGACGTTCTGCGGGATGTGGACGTCCTGTAGGATGTGGACGTCCTGTAGCATGTGGACGTTCTGCGGGATGTGGACGTCCTGTAGGATGTGGGCGTCCTGTAGGATGTGGACGTTCTGCGGGATGTGGACGTCCTGTAGGATGTGGACGTTATGCTGGATGTGGACGTCCTGCGGGATGTGGGCGTCCTGTAGGATGTGGACGTTCTGCGGGATGTGGACGTCCTGCGGGATGTGGACGTCCTGTAGGATGTGGACGTTCTGCGGGATGTGGACGTCCTGTATGATGTGGGCGTCCTGTAGGATGTGGACGTTCTGCGGGATGTGGGCGTCCTGTATGATGTGGGCGTCCTGTAGGATGTGGACGTTCTGCGGGATGTGGACGTCCTGTAGGATGTGGACGTTCTGCGGGATGTGGACGTCCTGTAGGATGTGGACGTTCTGCGGGATGTGGACGTCCTGTATGATGTGGGCGTCCTGTAGGATGTGGACGTTCTGCGGGATGTGGGCGTCCTGTAGGATGTGGACGTCCTGCGGGATGTGGACGTCCTGCGGGATGTGAACGTCTTGCGGGATGTGGACGTCCTGCGGGATGTTGACGTCCTGCGGGATGTGGACGTCCTGCGGGATGTTGACGTTCTGCCGGATGTGGATGTCCTGTAGGATGTGGACGTCCTGTAGGATGTGGACGTTTTGCGGGGTGTGGACGTCCTTTAGAATGTGGACGTCCTGTAGGATGTGGACGTTCTGCGGGATGTGGACGTCCTTTAAGATGTGGACGTCCTGCGGGATGTGGACGTCCTGTAGGATGTGGACGTCCTGCAGGATGTGGACGTCCTGCGGGATGTGGACGTCCTGCGGGATGTGGACGTCCTGTGGGATGTGGACGTCCTGTGGGATGTGGACGTCCTGCGGGATGTGGACGTCCTGTAGGTTGTGGACGTTCTGCGGGATGTGAACGTCCTGCGGGATGTGGACGTCCTGCGGGATGTGGACGTCCTGCGGGATGTGTAAGTCCTGTAGGATGTGGACGTCCTGTAGCATTTGGACGTCCTGCGGGATGTGGACGTCCTGTAGGATGTGGACGTCCTGTAGGATGTGGACGTCCTGCGGAATGTGGACGTCCTGCGGGATGTGGACGTTCTGCGGGATGTGAACGTCCTGCGGGATGTGTAAGTCCTGTAGGATGTGGACGTCCTGTAGCATTTGGACGTCCTGCGGGATGTGGACGTCCTGTAGGATGTGGACGTTCTGCGGAATGTGGACGTCCTGCGGGATGTGGACGTTCTGCGGGATGTGGACGTCCTGCGGGATGTGGACGTCCTGTAGGATGTGGACGTTCTGCGGGATGTGGACGTCCTGCGGGATGTGAACGTCCTGCGGGATGTGGACGTCCTGCGGGATGTGGACGTCCTGCGGGATGTGAACGTCCTGCGGGATGTGTAAGTCCTGTAGGATGTGGACGTCCTGTAGCATTTGGACGTCCTGCGGGATGTGGACGTCCTGTAGGATGTGGACGTCCTGTAGGATGTGGACATCCTGCAGGATGTGGACGTCCTGTAGGATGTGGACGTCCTGTAGGATGTGGACGTTCTGCGGAATGTGGACGTCCTGCGGGATGTGGACGTTCTGCGGGATGTGGACGTCCTGCGGGATGTGGACGTCCTGTAGGATGTGGACGTTCTGCGGGATGTGGACGTCCTGTAGGATGTGGACGTTCTGCGGGAGGTGGACGTTCTGCGGGATGTGGACGTCTTGCGGGATGTGGACGTCCTGTAGGATGTGGACGTCCTGCGGGATGTGGACGTCCTGTAGGATGTGGACGTTCTGCGGGATGTGGACGTCCTGTAGGATGTGGACGTTCTGCGGGAGGTGAACGTTCTGCGGGATGTGGACGTCCTGCGGGATGTGGACGTCCTGTAGGATGTGGACGTTCTGCGGGATGTGGACGTCCTTTAGGATGTGGACGTTCTGCGGGAGGTGGACGTCCTGTAGGATGTGGACGTTCTGCGGGATGTGGACGTCCTGTAGGATGTGGACGTTCTGCGGGATGTGGACGTCCTATAGGATGTGGACGTCCTGCGGGATGTTGACGTTCTGCCGGATGTGGATGTCCTGTAGGATGTGGACGTCCTGTAGGATGTGGACGTTTTGCGGGGTGTGGACGTCCTTTAGAATGTGGACGTCCTGTAGGATGTGGACGTTCTGCGGGATGTGGACGTCCTTTAAGATGTGGACGTCCTGCGGGATGTGGACGTCCTGTAGGATGTGGACGTCCTGCAGGATGTGGACGTCCTGCGGGATGTGGACGTCCTGTAGGATGTGGACGTTCTGCGGGATGTGGACGTCCTGTAGGATGTGGACGTTCTGCGGGATGTGGACGTCCTATAGGATGTGGACGTCCTGCGGGATGTTGACGTTCTGCCGGATGTGGATGTCCTGTAGGATGTGGACGTCCTGTAGGATGTGGACGTTTTGCGGGGTGTGGACGTCCTTTAGAATGTGGACGTCCTGTAGGATGTGGACGTTCTGCGGGATGTGGACGTCCTTTAAGATGTGGACGTCCTGCGGGATGTGGACGTCCTGTAGGATGTGGACGTCCTGCAGGATGTGGACGTCCTGCGGGATGTGGACGTCCTGCGGGATGTGGACGTCCTGTGGGATGTGGACGTCCTGTGGGATGTGGACGTCCTGCGGGATGTGGACGTCCTGTAGGTTGTGGACGTTCTGTGGGATGTGGACGTCCTGTAGGATGTGGACGTTCTGCGGGATGTGGACGTCCTGCGGGATGTGGACGTCCTGTAGGATGTGGACGTCCTGCGGGATGTGGACGTTCTGCGGGATGTGGACGTCCTGTAGGATGTGGACGTTCTGCGGGATGTGGACGTTCTGCGGGATGTGGACGTCCTGCGGGATGTTGACGTTCTGCGGGATGTGGATGTCCTGTAGGATGTGGACGTCCTGTAGGATGTGGACGTTTTGCGGGGTGTGGACGTCCTTTAGAATGTGGACGTCCTGTAGGATGTGGACGTTCTGCGGGATGTGGACGTCCTTTAAGATGTGGACGTCCTGCGGGATGTGGACGTCCTGTAGGATGTGGACGTCCTGCAGGATGTGGACGTCCTGCGGGATGTGGACGTCCTGCGGGATGTGGACGTCCTGTGGGATGTGGACGTCCTGTGGGATGTGGACGTCCTGCGGGATGTGGACGTTCTGCGGGATGTGGACGTCCTGCGGGATGTGGACGTTCTGCGGGATGTGGACGTCCTGTAGGATGTGGACGTCCTGCGGGATGTGGACGTTCTGCGGGATGTGGGCGTCCTGTAGGATGTGGACGTTCTGCGGGATGTGGGCGTCCTGTGGGATGTGGACGTCCTGTAGGATGTGGATGTCCTGTAGGATGTGGACGTTCTGCGGGATGTGGGCGTCCTGTAGGATGTTGACGTTCTGCGGGATGTGGACGTCCTGCGGGATTTGGACGTCCTGTAGGATGTGGATGTCCTGTAGGATGTGGACGTTCTGCGGGATGTGGACGTCCTGTAGGATGTGGACGTTCTGCTGGATGTGGACGTCCTGCGGGATGTGAACGTCCTGTAGGATGTGGACGTCCTGTAGGATGTGGACGTCCTTTAGGATGTGGACGTCCTGTAGGATGTGGAGGTCCTGCGGGATGTGGACGTCCTGTAGGATGTGGACGTTCTGTGGGATGTGGACGTCCTGCGGGATGTGGACGTCCTGCGGGATGTGAACGTCCTGTAGGATGTGGACGTCCTGCGGGATGTGGACGTCCTGCGGGATGTTGACGTCCTGCCGGATGTGGACGTCCTGCGGGATGTGGACGTCCTGCGGGATGTGGACGTCCTGCGGGATGTTGACGTCCTGCCGGATGTGGACGTCCTGCGGGATGTGGACGTCCTGCGGGATGTGGACGTCCTGTAGGATGTGGACGTCCTGCGAGATGTGGACGTTCTGCAGGATGTGGACGTCCTGCGGGATGTGGACGTTCTGCGGGATGTTGACATGCTGCGGGAGGTGGACGTTCTGCGGGATGTGGACGTCCTGTAGGATGTGGACGTCCTGTAGGATGTGGACGTTCTGCGGGATGTGGACGTTCTGCGGGATGTGGACGTCCTGCGGGATGTGGACGTCCTGCGGGATGTGGACGTCCTGTAGGATGTGGACGTCCTGTAGCATTTGGACGTCCTGCGGGATGTGGACGTCCTGTAGGATGTGGACGTCCTGTAGGATGTGGACGTCCTGCGGGATGTGGACGTTCTGCGGGATGTTGACATGCTGCGGGAGGTGGACGTTCTGCGGGATGTGGACGTCCTGCGGGATGTGGACGTCCTGTAGGATGTGGACGTTCTGCGGGATGTGGACGTCCTGTAGGATGTGGACGTTCTTCGGGATGTGGACGTCCTGTGGGATATGGACGTCCTGCGGGCTGTGGACGTCCTGCGGGATGTGGACGTTCTGTGGGATGTGGACGTCCTGTGGGATGTGGACGTCCTGCGGGATGTGGACGTCCTGCAGGATGTGGACGTTCTGTGGGATGTGGACGTCCTGTGGGATGTGGACGTCCTGCGGGATGTGGACGTCCTGCGGGATGTGAACGTCCTGTAGGATGTGGACGTCCTGTAGCATGTGGACGTCCTGCGGGATGTGGACGTCCTGCGGGATGTTGACGTCCTGCCGGATGTGGACGTCCTGCGGGATGTGGACGTCCTGTAGGATGTGGACGTCCTGTAGCATTTAGACGTCCTGCGGGATGTGGACGTCCTGTAGGATGTGGACGTCCTGCGGGATGTGGACGTCCTGTAGGATGTGGACGTCCTGTAGGATGTGGACGTCCTGCGGGATGTGGACGTTCTGTAGGATGTGGACGTTCTGTAGGATGTGGACGTCCTGCGGGATGTGGACGTCCTGTAGGATGTGGACGTTCTTCGGGATGTGGACGTCCTGTGGGATATGGACGTCCTGCGGGCTGTGGACGTCCTGCGGGATGTGGACGTCCTGCGGGATGTGGACGTCCTGCGGGATGTGGACGTTCTGTGGGATGTGGACGTCCTGTGGGATGTGGACGTCCTGCGGGATGTGGACGTCCTGCCGGATGTGGACGTCCTGCGGGATGTGAACGTCCTGTAGGATGTGGACGTCCTGTAGCATGTGGACGTCCTGCGGGATGTGGACGTCCTGCGGGATGTTGACGTCCTGCCGGATGTGGACGTCCTGCGGGATGTGGACGTCCTGTAGGATGTGGACGTCCTGTAGCATTTAGACGTCCTGCGGGATGTGGACGTCCTGTAGGATGTGGACGTCCTGCGGGATGTGGACGTCCTGTAGGATGTGGACGTCCTGTAGGATGTGGACGTCCTGCGGGATGTGGACGTTCTGTAGGATGTGGACGTTCTGCAGTATGTGGACGTCCTGCGGGATGTGGACGTCCTGTAGGATGTGGACGTTCTGCGGGATGTGGACGTCCTGTATGATGTGGACGTTCTGCGGGATGTGGGCGTCCTGCGGGATGTGGACGTCCTGTAGGATGTGGACGTCCTGTAGGATGTGGACGTTCTGCGGGATGTGGACGTCCTGCGGGATGTGGACTTCCTGCGGGATGTGTAAGTCCTGTAGGATGTGGACGTCCTGTAGGATGTGGACGTCCTGCGGGATGTGGACGTCCTGTAGGATGTGGACGTCCTGTAGCATTTAGACGTCCTGCGGGATGTGGACGTCCTGTAGGATGTGGACGTCCTGCGGGATGTGGACGTCCTGTAGGATGTGGACGTCCTGTAGGATGTGGACGTCCTGCGGGATGTGGACGTTCTGTAGGATGTGGACGTTCTGCAGTATGTGGACGTCCTGCGGGATGTGGACGTCCTGTAGGATGTGGACGTTCTGCGGGATGTGGACGTCCTGTATGATGTGGACGTTCTGCGGGATGTGGGCGTCCTGCGGGATGTGGACGTCCTGTAGGATGTGGACGTCCTGTAGGATGTGGACGTTCTGCGGGATGTGGACGTCCTGCGGGATGTGGACTTCCTGCGGGATGTGTAAGTCCTGTAGGATGTGGACGTCCTGTAGGATGTGGACGTCCTGTAGGATGTGGACATCCTGCGGGATGTGGACGTTCTGCAGGATGTGGACGTCCTGCGGGATGTTGACATGCTGCGGGAGGTGGATGTCCTGCGGGATGTGGACGTCCTGTAGGATGTGGACGTCCTGTAGGATGTGGACGTTCTGCGGAATGTGGACATCCTGTAGGATGTGGATGTCCTGTGGGATGTGGACGTTCTGCGGGATGTGGACGTTCTGCGGGATGTGGACGTCCTGTAGGATGTGGACGTTCTGCGGGATGTGGACGTTCTGCGGGATGTGGGCGTCCTGCGGGATGTGGACGTCCTGTAGGATGTGGACGTCCTGTAGGATGTGGACGTCCTGCGGGATGTGGACGTCCTGCGGGATGTGGACGTCCTGTAGGATGTGGATGTCCTGTAGGATGTGGACGTTCTGCGGGATGTGGACGTCCTGTAGGATGTGGACGTTCTGCGGGATGTGGACGTTCTGTAGGATGTGGACATTCTGCAGTATGTGGACGTCCTGCGGGATGAGGACGTCCTGAAGGATGTGGACGTTCCGCGGGATGTGGACGTCCTGCGGGATGTCGGCGTCCTGTAGGATGTGGACGTTCTGCGGGATGTGGACGTTCTGCGGGATGTGGACGTCCTGCGGGATGTGGACGTCCTGTGGGATGTGGACGTCCTGCGGGATGTGGACGTCCTGCGGGATGTGGACGTTCTGCGGGATGTGGACGTCCTGCGGGATGTGGACGTCCTGTGGGATGTGGACGTCCTGCGGGATGTGGACGTCCTGTAGGATGTGGACGTCCTGCGGGATGTGGACGTTCTGCGGGATGTGGACGTCCTGCGGGATGTGGACGTTCTGCGGGATGTGGACGTCCTGCGGGATGTGGACGTCCTGTGGGATGTGGACATCCTGCGGGATGTGGACGTCCTGTAGGATGTGGACGTCCTGCGGGATGTGGACATTCTGCGGGATGTGGACGTTCTGCGGGATGTGAACGTTCTGCAGGATGTGGACGTCCTGCGGGATGTGGACGTCCTGTAGGATGTGGACGTCCTGCGGGATGTGGACGTCCTGTAGGATGTGGACGTTCTGCGGGATGTGGACGTCCTGCGGGATGTGGACGTCCTGCGGGATGTGGACGTTCTGCGGGATGTGGACGTCCTGCGGGATGTGGACGTCCTGTGGGATGTGGACGTCTTGCGGGATGTGGACGTCCTGTAGGATGTGGACGTCCTGTAGGATGTGGACGTTCTGCGGGATGTGGACGTCTTGTGGGATGTGGACGTCCTGTAGGATGTGGACGTTCTGCGGGATGTGGACGTTCTGCGGGATGTGGACGTTCTGCAGGATGTGGACGTCCTGTGGGATGTGGACGTCCTGTAGGATGTGGACGTCCTGCGAGATGTGGACGTTCTGCAGGATGTGGACGTTCTGCAGGATGTGGACGTCCTGCGGGATGTGGACGTTCTGCGGGATGTTGACATGCTGCGGGAGGTGGACGTTCTGCGGGATGTGGACGTCCTGTAGGATGTGGACGTCCTGTAGGATGTGGACGTCCTGCGGGATGTGGACGTCCTGCGGGATGTGGACGTCCTGTAGGATGTGGACGTCCTGTAGCATTTGGACGTCCTGCGGGATGTGGACGTCCTGTAGGATGTGGACGTCCTGTAGGATGTCGACGTCCTGCGGGATGTGGACGTCCTGTAGGATGTGGACGTCCTGCAGGATGTGGACGTCCTGTAGGATGTGGACGTCCTGTAGGATGTGGACGTCCTGTAGGATGTGGACGTCCTGTAGGATGTGGACGTCCTGTAGGATGTCGACGTCCTGCGGGATGTGGACGTCCTGTGGGATGTGGACGTTCTGCGGGATGTGGACGTCCTGCGGGATGTGGACGTTCTGCGGGATGTGGACGTCCTGCGGGATGTGGACGTCCTGTGGGATGTGGACGTCCTGCGGGATGTGGACGTTCTGCGGGATGTGGACGTCCTGTAGGATGTGGACGTTCTGCGGGATGTGGACGTTCTGTAGGATGTGGACGTTCTGTTGTATGTGGACGTTCTGCGGGATGTGGACGTCCTGGGGGATGTGGACGTCCTGTAGGATGTGGACGTCCTGTGGGATGTGGACGTCCTGTATGATGTGGACGTTCTGCGGGATGTGGACGTCCTGTAGGATGTGGACGTTCTGCGGGATGTGGACGTCCTGCGGGATGTGGACGTTCTGCGGGATGTGGACGTCCTGCGGGATGTGGACGTTCTGCGGGATGTGGACGTCCTGTGGGATGTGGACGTCCTGCGGGATGTGGACGTTCTGCGGGATGTGGACGTCCTGTAGGATGTGGACGTTCTGCGGGATGTGGACGTTCTGCGGGATGTGGACGTCCTGCGGGATGTGGACGTTCTGCGGGATGTGGACGTCCTGTAGGATGTGGACGTTCTGCGGGATGTGGACGTCCTGCGGGATGTGGACGTTCTGCGGGATGTGGACGTCCTGTGGGATGTGGACGTCCTGCGGGATGTGGACGTTCTGCGGGATGTGGACGTCCTGTAGGATGTGGACGTTCTGCGGGATGTGGACGTCCTGTAGGATGTGGACGTTCTGCGGGATGTTTACGTCCTGTGGGATGTGGACGTTCTGCGGGATGTGGACGTCCTGCGGGATGTGGACGTTCTGCGGGATGTGGACGTCCTGCGGGATGTGGACGTTCTGCGGGATGTGGACGTCCTGTAGGATGTGGACGTTCTGCGGGATGTGGACGTTCTGTAGGATGTGGACGTTCTGCGGGATGTGGACGTCCTGGGGGATGTGGACGTCCTGTAGGATGTGGACGTCCTGTGGGATGTGGACGTCCTGCGGGATGTGAACGTCCTTCGGGATGTGGACGTCCTGTATGATGTGGACGTTCTGCGGGATGTGGGCGTCCTGTAGGATGTGGACGTTCTGCGGGACGTGGACGTCCTGTATGATGTGGACGTTCTGCGGGATGTGGGCGTCCTGTAGGATGTGGACGTTCTGCGGGATGTGGACGTCCTGCGGGATGTGGACGTCCTGCGGGATGTGAACGTCCTTCGGGATGTGTAAGTCCTGTAGGATGTGGACGTCCTGTATGATGTGGACGTCCTGCGGGATGTGGACGTTCTGCGGGATGTGGACGTCCTGTGGGATGTGGACGTCCTGCGGGATGTGGACGTTCTGCGGGATGTGGACGTCCTGTAGGATGTGGACGTTCTGCGGGATGTGGACGTTCTGTAGGATGTGGACGTTCTGTTGTATGTGGACGTTCTGCGGGATGTGGACGTCCTGGGGGATGTGGACGTCCTGTAGGATGTGGACGTCCTGTGGGATGTGGACGTCCTGTATGATGTGGACGTTCTGCGGGATGTAGGCGTCCTGTAGGATGTGGACGTTCTGCGGGATGTGGACGTCCTGCGGGATGTGGACGTTCTGCGGGATGTGGACGTCCTGCGGGATGTGGACGTTCTGCGGGATGTGGACGTCCTGTGGGATGTGGACGTCCTGCGGGATGTGGACGTTCTGCGGGATGTGGACGTCCTGTAGGATGTGGACGTTCTGCGGGATGTGGACGTTCTGCGGGATGTGGACGTCCTGCGGGATGTGGACGTTCTGCGGGATGTGGACGTCCTGTAGGATGTGGACGTTCTGCGGGATGTGGACGTCCTGCGGGATGTGGACGTTCTGCGGGATGTGGACGTCCTGTGGGATGTGGACGTCCTGCGGGATGTGGACGTTCTGCGGGATGTGGACGTCCTGTAGGATGTGGACGTTCTGCGGGATGTGGACGTCCTGCGGGATGTGGACGTTCTGCGGGATGTGGACGTCCTGTAGGATGTGGACGTTCTGCGGGATGTGGACGTCCTGTGGGATGTGGACGTCCTGTGGGATGTGGACGTCCTGCGGGATGTGGACGTCCTGCGGGAGGCGGACGTCCTGTGGGATATGGACGTCCTGCGGGATGTGGACGTCCTGTAGGATGTGGACGTCCTGCGGGATGTGGACGTTCTGCGGGATGTGGACGTTCTGCGGGATGTGGACGTCCTGTAGGATGTGGACGTTCTGCGGGATGTGGACGTTCTGCAGTATGTGGACATCCTGCGGGATGTGGACGTTCTGCGGGATGTGGACGTCCTGCGGGATGTGGACGTCCTGTGGGATGTGGACGTCCTGCGGGATGTGGACGTTCTGCGGGATGTGGACGTCCTGCGGGATGTGGACGTTCTGCGGGATGTGGACGTCCTGCGGGATGTGGACGTCCTGTGGGATGTGGACGTCCTGCGGGATGTGGACGTCCTGTAGGATGTGGACGTCCTGCGGGATGTGGACATTCTGCGGGATGTGGACGTTCTGCGGGATGTGAACGTTCTGCAGGATGTGGACGTCCTGCGGGATGTGGACGTCCTGTAGGATGTGGACGTCCTGCGGGATGTGGACGTCCTGTAGGATGTGGACGTTCTGCGGGATGTGGACGTCCTGCGGGATGTGGACGTCCTGTAGGATGTGGACGTCCTGTGGGATGTGGACGTCCTGCGGGATGTGGACGTTCTGCGGGATGTGGACGTCCTGCGGGATGTGGACGTCCTGTGGGATGTGGACGTCTTGCGGGATGTGGACGTCCTGTAGGATGTGGACGTCCTGTAGGATGTGGACGTCCTGCGGGATGTGGACGTTCTGCGGGATGTGGACGTTCTGCGGGATGTGGACGTTCTGCAGGATGTGGACGTCCTGTGGGATGTGGACGTCCTGTAGGATGTGGACGTCCTGCGAGATGTGGACGTTCTGCAGGATGTGGACGTTCTGCAGGATGTGGACGTCCTGCGGGATGTGGACGTTCTGCGGGATGTTGACATGCTGCGGGAGGTGGACGTTCTGCGGGATGTGGACGTCCTGTAGGATGTGGACGTCCTGTAGGATGTGGACGTCCTGCGGGATGTGGACGTCCTGTAGGATGTGGACGTCCTGTAGCATTTGGACGTCCTGCGGGATGTGGACGTCCTGTAGGATGTGGACGTCCTGTAGGATGTCGACGTCCTGCGGGATGTGGACGTCCTGTGGGATGTGGACGTTCTGCGGGATGTGGACGTCCTGCGGGATGTGGACGTTCTGCGGGATGTGGACGTCCTGCGGGATGTGGACGTTCTGCGGGATGTGGACGTCCTGTGGGATGTGGACGTCCTGCGGGATGTGGACGTTCTGCGGGATGTGGACGTCCTGTAGGATGTGGACGTTCTGCGGGATGTGGACGTTCTGTAGGATGTGGACGTTCTGTTGTATGTGTACGTTCTGCGGGATGTGGACGTCCTGGGGGATGTGGACGTCCTATAGGATGTGGACGTCCTGTGGGATGTGGACGTCCTGTATGATGTGGACGTTCTGCGGGATGTGGGCGTCCTGTAGGATGTGGACGTTCTGCGGGATGTGGACGTCCTGCGGGATGTGGACGTTCTGCGGGATGTGGACGTCCTGCGGGATGTGGACGTTCTGCGGGATGTGGACGTCCTGCGGGATGTGGACGTTCTGCGGGATGTGGACGTCCTGTAGGATGTGGACGTTCTGCGGGATGTGGACGTTCTGCGGGATGTGGACGTCCTGCGGGATGTGGACGTTCTGCGGGATGTGGACGTCCTGTAGGATGTGGACGTTCTGCGGGATGTGGACGTCCTGCGGGATGTGGACGTTCTGCGGGATGTGGACGTCCTGTGGGATGTGGACGTCCTGCGGGATGTGGACGTTCTGCGGGATGTGGACGTCCTGTAGGATGTGGACGTTCTGCGGGATGTGGACGTTCTGCGGGATGTGGACGTCCTGTAGGATGTGGACGTTCTGCGGGATGTGGACGTCCTGTGGGATGTGGACGTTCTGCGGGATGTGGACGTCCTGCGGGATGTGGACGTTCTGCGGGATGTGGACGTCCTGCGGGATGTGGACGTTCTGCGGGATGTGGACGTCCTGTGGGATGTGGACGTCCTGCGGGATGTGGACGTTCTGCGGGATGTGGACGTCCTGTAGGATGTGGACGTTCTGCGGGATGTGGACGTTCTGTAGGATGTGGACGTTCTGTTGTATGTGGACGTTCTGCGGGATGTGGACGTCCTGGGGGATGTGGACGTCCTGTAGGATGTGGACGTCCTGTGGGATGTGGACGTCCTGTATGATGTGGACGTTCTGCGGGATGTGGGCGTCCTGTAGGATGTGGACGTTCTGCGGGACGTGGACGTCCTGTATGATGTGGATGTTCTGCGGGATGTGGGCGTCCTGTAGGATGTGGACGTTCTGCGGGATGTGGACGTCCTGCGGGATGTGGACGTCCTGCGGGATGTGAACGTCCTTCGGGATGTGTAAGTCCTGTAGGATGTGGACGTCCTGTAGGATGTGGACGTTCTGCGGGATGTGGACGTTCTGCAGGATGTGGACGTCCTGCGGGATTTTGACATGCTGCGGGAGGTGGACGTCCTGCGGGATGTGGACGTCCTGTAGGATGTGGACGTCCTGTGGGATGTGGACGTTCTGCGGGCTGTGGACGTCCTGCGGGATGTGGACGTCCTGCGGGATGTGGACGTCCTGTAGGATGTGGACGTCCTGTGGGATGTGGACGTCCTGCGGGATGTGGACGTTCTGCGGGATGTGGACGTTCTGCGGGATGTGGGCGTCCTGCGGGATGTGGACGTCCTGCGGGATGTGGACGTTCTGCGGGATGTGGACGTCCTGTAGGATGTGGACGTCCTGTAGGATGTGGACGTTTTGCGGGATGTGGACGTCCTGCGGGATGTGGACGTCCTGTAGGATGTGGATGTCCTGTAGGATGTGGACATTCTGCGGGATGTGGACGTCCTGTAGGATGTGGACATTCTGCGGGATGTGGACGTTCTGTAGGATGTGGACATTCTGCAGTATGTGGACGTCCTGCGGGATGTGGACGTCCTGTAGGATGTGGACGTTCCGCGGGATGTGGACGTCCTGTATGATGTGGACGTTCTGCGGGATGTGAACGTCCTGCGGGATGTGGACGTCCTGCGGGATGTGGACGTCCTGCGGGATGTGAACGTCCTGCGGGATGTGTAAGTCCTGTAGGATGTGGACGTCCTGTAGCATGTGGACGTCCTGCGGGATGTGGACGTCCTGCGGGATGTTGACGTCCTGCCGGATGTGGACGTCCTGCGGGATGTGGACGTCCTGTAGGATGTGGACGTCCTGCGGGATGTGGACGTCCTGTAGGATGTGGACATCCTGTAGGATGTGGACGTTCTGCGGGATGTGGACGTCCTGTAGGATGTGGACGTCCTGCGGGATGTGGACGTCCTGTAGGATGTGGACGTCCTGCGGGATGTGGACGTTCTGCGGGATGTGGACGTTCTGCAGGATGTGGACGTCCTGTAGGATGTAGACGTCCTGCGGGATGTGGACGTCCTGTAGGATGTGGACGTTCTGTGGGATGTGGACGTCCTGTGGGATGTGGACGTCCTGTGGGATGTGGACGTCCTGTAGGATGTGGACGTCCTGCGGGAGGCGGACGTCCTGTGGGATATGGACGTCCTGCGGGATGTGGACGTCCTGCGGGAGGCGGACGTCCTGTGGGATATGGACGTCCTGCGGGATGTGGACGTCCTGTAGGATGTGGACGTTCTGCGGGATGTGGACGTTCTGCGGGATGTGGACGTCCTGTAGGATGTGGACGTTCTGCGGGATGTGGACGTTCTGCAGTATGTGGACGTCCTGCGGGATGTGGACGTCCTGAAGGATGTGGACGTTCTGCGGGATGTGGACGTCCTGTAGGATGTGGACGTCCTGTAGGATGTGGACGTTCTACGGGATGTGGACGTCCTGCGGGATGTGGACGTTCTGCGGGATGTGTAAGTTCTGTAGGATGTGGACGTCCTGTAGGATGTGGACGTCCTGCGGGATGTGGACGTTCTGCGGGATGTGGACGTCCTGCGGGATGTGGACGTCCTGTGGGATGTGGACATCCTGCGGGATGTGGACGTCCTGCGGGATGTGGACGTCCTGCGGGATGTGGACGTCCTGTAGGATGTGGACGTCCTGTGGGATGTGGACGTCCTGTAGGATGTGGACGTCCTGCGGGATGTGGACGTTCTGCGGGATGTGGACGTTCTGCGGGATGTGGACGTCCTGTAGGATGTGGACGTCCTGCGGGATGTGGACGTCCTGTAGGATGTGGACGTCCTGTAGGATGTGGACGTCCTGCGGGATGTGGACGTCCTGCGGGATGTGGACGTTCTGCGGGATGTGGACGTTCTGCGGGATGTGGACGTCCTGCGGGATGTGGACGTCCTGTAGGATGTGGACGTCCTGTGGGATGTGGGCGTCCTGTAGGATGTGGACGTCCTGCGGGATGTGGACGTTCTGCGGGATGTGGACGTTCTGCGGGATGTGGACGTCCTGTAGGATGTGGACGTCCTGTGGGATGTGGACGTCCTGTAGGATGTGGACGTTCTGCAGGATGTGGACGTCCTGCGGGATGTGGACGGCCTGCGGGATGTGGACGTTCTGCGGGATGTGGACGTTCTGCGGGATGTGGACGTCCTGCGGGATGTGGACGTCCTGTGGGATGTGGACGTCCTGCGGGATGTGGACGTCCTGTGGGATGTGGACGTCCTATAGGAGGTGGACGTCCTGTAGGATGTGGACGTCCTGCGGGATGTGGAGCATTTTGTCAGGTCACTGATGGTGCGTTCAGGGTCTGTTTAACCCTAATGTGGACCTTGTCCTTGTGAGGCTATATGACCGTAGGAGCATGTGTCCCGCGTGTGCAGGTGATCCACCGCCTGCCGATGCCGAACCTGCGAGATGAGCTGCATCACTCCGGCTGGAACGCCTGCAGCAGCTGCTGGAGCGATGCCTCCAAGAGCCGAAACCGGCTGATCCTCCCGTCACTGATCTCCTCTCGGATCTACGTGGTCGACGTTGGGACCGACGCCAGAGCTCCCAGGATCCACAAGGTGAACGCATCATCTCAGGTGTCAGTGAACACATCGTCTCAAGTGTCAGTGAACGCAACGTCTCAGGTGTCAGTGAACGCAACGTCTCAGGTGTCAGTAAACGCATCATCTCAGGTGTCAGTGAACGCAACGTCTCAGGTGTCAGTAAACGCATCGTCTCAGGTGTCAGTGAACGCATCGTCTCAGGTGTCAGTGAACGCATCATCTCAGGTGTCAGTGAACGCAACGTCTCAGGTGTCAGTAAACGCATCATCTCAGGTGTCAGTGAACGCAACGTCTCAGGTGTCAGTAAACGCATCGTCTCAAGTGTCAGTGAACACATCGTCTCAGGTGTCAGTGAACGCATCGTCTCAGGTGTCAGTGAACGCAACGTCTCAGGTGTCAGTGAACGCAACGTCTCAGGTGTCAGTAAACGCATCGTCTCAGGTGTCAGTGAACGCATCGTCTCAGGTGTCAGTGAACGCATCGTCTCAGGTGTCAGTGAACGCATCGTCTCAGGTGTCAGTGAACGCATCATCTCAGGTGTCAGTAAACGCATCGTCTCAGGTGTCAGTGAACGCATCGACTCAGGTGTCAGTGAACGGATCGTCTCAGGTGTCAGTGAACGCAACGTCTCAGGTGTCAGTAAACGCATCGTCTCAGGTGTCAGTGAACGCATCGTCTCAGGTGTCGGTGAACGCATCGTCTCAGGTGTCAGTGAACGCATCATCTCAGGTGTCAGTAAACGCATCGTCTCAGGTGTCAGTGAACGCATCGACTCAGGTGTCAGTGAACGCCACGTCTCAGGTGTCAGTGAACGCATCATCTCAGGTGTCAGTAAACGCATCGTCTCAGGTGTCAGTGAAGACATCGTCTCAGGTGTCAGTGAACGCAACGTCTCAGGTGTCAGTGAACGCATCGTCTCAGGTGTCAGTGAACGCATCGTCTCAGGTGTCAGTGAACGCATCGACTCAGGTGTCAGTGAACGCATCATCTCACGTGTCAGTGAACGCAACGTCTCAGGTGTCAGTGAACGCAACGTCTCAGGTGTCAGTGAACGCATCGTCTCAGGTGTCAGTGAACGCATCGACTCAGGTGTCAGTGAACGCATCGTCTCAGGTGTCAGTGAACGCATCGTCTCAGGTGTCAGTGTAGACATCGTCTCAGGTGTCAGTGAACGCAACGTCTCAGGTGTCAGTGAACGCATCGACTCAGGTGTCAGTGAACGCATCGACTCAGGTGTCAGTGAACGCATCATCTCACGTGTCAGTGAACGCAACGTCTCAGGTGTCAGTGAACGCAACGTCTCAGGTGTCAGTGAACGCATCGTCTCAGGTGTCAGTGAACGCATCGACTCAGGTGTCAGTGAACGCATCGTCTCAGGTGTCAGTGAACGCATCGTCTCAGGTGTCAGTGAACGCAACGTCTCAGGTGTCATGAACGCAACGTCTCAGGTGTCAGTAAACGCATCATTTCAGGTGTCAGTGAAGACATCGTCTCAGGTGTCAGTGAACACATCGACTCAGGTGTCAGTGAACGCATCATCTCAGGTGGCAGTGAAGACATCGTCTCAGGTGTCAGTGAACGCATCGTCTCAGGTGTCAGTGAACGCATCGTCTCAGGTGTCAGTGAACGCATCGTCTCAGGTGTCAGTGAACGCAACGTCTCAGGTGTCATGAACGCAACGTCTCAGGTGTCAGTAAACGCATCATTTCAGGTGTCAGTGAAGACATCGTCTCAGGTGTCAGTGAACACATCGACTCAGGTGTCAGTGAACGCATCATCTCAGGTGGCAGTGAAGACATCGTCTCAGGTGTCAGTGAACGCATCGTCTCAGGTGTCAGTGAACGCATCGTCTCAGGTGTCAGTGAACGCAACGTCTCAGGTGTCAGTAAACGCATCGTCTCAGGTGTCAGTAAACGCATCGTCTCAGGTGTCAGTGAACGCAACGTCTCAGGTGTCAGTAAACGCATCATCTCAGGTGTCAGTGAATGCATCGTCTCAGGTGTCAGTGAACGCAACGTCTCAGGTGTCAGTGAACGCAACGTCTCAGGTGTCAGTAAACGCATCGTCTCAAGTGTCAGTGAACACATCGTCTCAGGTGTCAGTGAACGCATCGTCTCAGGTGTCAGTGAACGCAACGTCTCAGGTGTCAGTGAACGCATCGTCTCAGGTGTCAGTGAACGCATCGTCTCAGGTGTCAGTGAACGCATCGTCTCAGGTGTCAGTGAACGCATCATCTCAGGTGTCAGTGAACGCATCGTCTCAGGTGTCAGTGAACGCATCGTCTCAGGTGTCAGTGAACGCATCATCTCACGTGTCAGTGAACGCATCGTCTCAGGTGTCAGTGAACGCAACGTCTCAGGTGTCAGTGAACGCAACGTCTCAGGTGTCAGTGAACGCAACGTCTCAGGTGTCAGTGAACACATCGTCTCAGGTGTCAGTAAACGCATCGACTCAGGTGTCAGTGAACGCATCGTCTCAGGTGTCAGTGAACGCAACGTCTCAGGTGTCAGTGAACGCATCATCTCAGGTGTCAGTGAACGCATCGTCTCAGGTGTCAGTAAACGCATCGTCTCAGGTGTCAGTGAACGCCACGTCTCAGGTGTCAGTAAACGCATCGTCTCAGGTGTCAGTGAACGCAACGTCTCAGGTGTCAGTGAACGCAACGTCTCAGGTGTCAGTAAACGCATCATCTCAGGTGTCAGTAAACGCATCGTCTCAGGTGTCAGTGAACGCAACGTCTCAGGTGTCAGTGAACGCATCATCTCAGGTGTCAGTAAACGCATCGTCTCAGGTGTCAGTGAACGCATCGTCTCAGGTGTCAGTGAACGCATCGTCTCAGGTGTCAGTAAACGCATCGTCTCAGGTGTCAGTAAACGCATCATCTCAGGTGTCAGTAAACGCATCGTCTCAGGTGTCAGTGAACGCAACGTCTCAGGTGTCAGTGAACGCATCATCTCAGGTGTCAGTGAACGCATCATCTCAGGTGTCAGTGAACGCATCATCTCAGGTGTCAGTGAACCAGCAGTTCTAGACCGATCCTGGTCCAGAACAGCTTGTAGGTTCCTCACCGTAATACTGAAAACAAGGAAAGCCAACACGTCTAGCGGTGTCCAAAGTGGGTCCTCCAGGTGTCCTCCAGGTGTCCTCCAGGTGTGTTCCAGGTGCGTTCCAGGTGTCCTCCAGGTGTTCTCCAGGTGTCCTCCAGGTGTCCTCCAGGTGTCAAGTTCTGCACAGTGACTAATTCATTTAAATCAGGCGTGTTGGAGCAGGGATACACAGAAAAGCTGCAGGATTGTGGCCCTGGAGGCCCGGAGCAGGACTCCCCTGATCTAGTCTCTGGTGTATCTTGAATGTATCTTTATTATTAATCTGCTGTGTCCTTGGACACTCGGGGCGCCACCCAGCCCTAAACTTATGATAGAAATCTAATACCAGAGAACCATCGGGATACGCTTACTGGAGTAAGTTCTCATGAAAAGGAACAAATCACTTCTAAAGGATCGATCACGCTACCACAACTTCTTAAAATTTACTTTATTAAAACCACAGCATCATCAGGCACAAACGACATGAATCATATAAACCAGAACTAGCGGCAGCAAGCATCAAATAATGAATTAGTCGAGATGAGAGAGGATGAAAAGCTCGAGCCGAGCCAACAGCAAAAATGTCAAATTAAATTTTCCCAAGTAAAGTTATATAAGCAGTTTGAATGACTAGGAAGGCTGGAAAGAAGTCTCATGAAATGAACTAGTCTTTAGACTATCAGGCGGATCCCGCGTGGGATGGACTAAAGGCCAAGTTCAGGAATCAGAACACCGCTTACTGAGACACCAGCTGGTGATCAGAGTCAGGAATTATGGATCAGCCTTACTTCAGCGCCCGGTGGTCGGGAACCCAAACCGCTTGGAACCAGTAGACAAGAACGGCCTGATACTAGTCCAGTTGGACCTCCGCAGAAGTCAGGAACCGCCTGGTTCGACGTCTGAAGCTGGACCAACTCCGATAAGAATCCACGGGTCGCGGGTGCCGGCAGAGTCCTGGGATCGTTGGAAAAGTAACGTCCGTACGTTATCGATCACAGTGTTGGTAAGGCCAGAAGTGCGACTTGATGTCTCAGAAGCAAAAATGATTTAACCAGAATTGGTGGAGTTTTCTGGTGTTAAGCAGTCGCGTGAGCGGATTTACTGTAATAAAAAAAAAACACAAACACGGCGCTGAACGAACAAAAACACGACTAAAAGCAAACACCAACGAAAACAAAAGAGAAAAAGTCAAACGAAAGAAGAGTCAAAGAAGGAAGAGGAAAACGAACGAAGAGCGAGTTCCGGGAAGACCCGCAGTTAAATTTGCCAGCGCTCTGGGGCGGAGTTTAGATTATCCAATCAGAGCGCAGGGGTCAGGACATGGGGTCTGAAGGTTTGGTCAAAATACTGAGTTCGTGGAGAATTAAACATTTTTCCAACCTCAAACATGTCTATAAAATCCATTTATAGATGAGAAGAAGTATGAATGATCCTTCTAAACATGAACCTTAAAACAGTTTTGCTGCTGTCAAAGGGGGGAAAGGTTTGTTAACAGGCTCAAGACATTTCAATACATTTCATTGATGATTTTCACTTTCCACGGACCTGGTGGGTCAAGAAATTATTTCCACACAACAAGTTCTTACTTTGAGTCAGAGTCGTTAATAACAACAGCATATAATGTTAATCACGGTGTATTTAATCAGCCTGAAATGCATATCTCAACCTGTTCGAGGGTGTCTGCTAGATGGCGCCATTGCTCCACCCAAGGAATCACAGAAATGAACTAACTTGCTAACTTCTGTGGATTTCACATCTGAAAAACGGTTCAGCTGGAACTATTCTGTGCATTTCAGGCTAATTTATTTTTATTTCTGAGACCAGAAGGGCTGGGATTGATGGAGTTATTGTCCCAAATGGCTTTATTTACTTCAGACCGACCCTCTCCGTAGGCTGTCAGATCAGCCTGCGGGCAAAACGAGTGGATTGAGACTCTTCCGCATTAAGCCCCGCCTCCCGCCACTGCACTACATCGGGAGCGCGCACCGCACCTGCTTTCACCGTCATTGTAACATCTCATAAACAGAAGGTTTAGGCTCATATGAACTCAATAAAAAACCAAACTACAATGTCAACACATAGCATCCAGCCCTACATGTTGGAACCTGAATCAGAGCCTGAAAACGAAGTGGAAAACAGCAACCCACAGCAACGAATGCAGCAGGATGTCTCTCTTTGGTAAACTCACCAGCCATCGTTGGAAATAACTTTATCCCACGTTTTCCACCCGCCTGATGTATTTGTACATGCCCTTGTTAACCAGTAGAAGGTAACCAATCACCCAACCTTATCCCCCGGGACGTCACAAGGATTTCCACGTAGAAAAAACTCTCTAGAACGACGCGTTTTTCATCACCATGGAAACCGAACGGAGAGCGTGCTGGAACTCAACCTCAAACTCAAACATGTGTTTAGGTGATAAAAAACAGTGTCGTTCACATGTCTGATGAGGATTCAACACTGTAACACTGTAGAAAGCTCAGAAAACTCCAAATACCATCATAGGAACCCTTTAAAGTCTTGGATGAATTGAGAAAGGAAGAAGAGTCCATTTATCCAGGTGTGCTGAGGATACATCCAGGATTTTAAAGTTTTAGAGTTCAGAGCTTAAAGGTCCTGCTCTGGAATCTGGTCTCTGTGTGCTGTGGATACAAAGGGACCTCCTGGGGTGACGGACAACAGGCGCTTACCAGGGTCCTACTTCAGAAGGCCCCCACAGTGGCGGCTGGTGAGATATGTTGTAGGTGGTGCGGTCACTTCCAGTAATTGTCAAAGATTGTAAACATTAGCTCATGTAAAAGAGTAAATTAAGATATTTCCCATTGAAGGTTACACATTCAACAATTTATTGCATGAAATAACACATAACAGCGAATATGAAAACTTCTTCATGTAGTCATCTATAAAAAGAAAATGGCTTATTAACAGCGTTCCATTTAAGCCACTGAAGCCGCTGATTCTGATGCTGACTGCTGTGTCTGAACAGAACAAACACATGGCATGGAGATGACCTGATGGAGGCACAACCTCCCATCTCTGGAGATCAGTTGTGTAAAGTTTCTGTTCATCTGTAGAGGAACCTTGCTCTCCTCTCCTTCTGCATGGCAAACCTCTCAATGACCCTCTTATTAAAGTCAGGAATGTCCCTCACAAGTTTCTTCTCCATGGAGAGCATTGCCAGAGGACTGAGGCCATCCTGAGTCATGGAGTTCCTCAGGAAGGTCCTGATCCTCTTCAGAGTGGAGAAGCACCTCTCAGACTCAGCCGTTGTCATGGGAGTCGTCATGAGGATCTGGAGAAGGCTGGCGGTCTCTGAGAAAGTGCTCTGAAGTTTGTTCTCCATGGAAAACTGCTACAGAGACTGTAAACTCTCTGTTGTTGTAGATGAGGGACAGTTCTGAGCCTGGCCTTGTCCAGCATGGGACAAGCCTCCGCCGTTGTGTCCAGTGCTGCCTCTGGAAATCTCCCGCTGTGCTGAGGGAAACGTCTCCATGCAGCCGTGTTGCACTAACGAGATGCTGAGTGGATGCAAAGCGTTCCTCAGCATGCACCAGGATGGTATCACAGACCTGGAACCAACAGAAGCTTTCCTTTACAATAAAACTACAACTGGAATATTTCTATTCTAAGGAGGGAGCAGTTATTCCCCCCCGCCACATATCCAACATCCCTCTGTCAGACAGAGCATCATTTCACCAAAATAAGAGTCCAGACTACATAAATATTAGTCACAGCCTGTCAGTTACTTTATTCCTATTGGCCGTGGTTTATAAGATCTTTCCCACCAAATCTTTTTTCTTCTCTTTTTCTCTGTTCTATAAAAAAAGGGAAAAATGAGACTTACTTCTGTGGCCAACCTCTGTTGTTCTTCTGGTCCCAGCGTCCTCCGTCTCTTTAGTGGCGGTCCAGCTGTTCTCACAGAGGGACGGGATGGACATCCTGGTCCAAACATAAAAAGTTGCACTCATTTCCTTTACATGACTGATGTTTATAAGCACTTTAAACATCTGTGGAACTGATCTAAACCTACTGTGGACTTAGTCTGTATGAGTAACAACCTGGATTAAGACTGAGTTCATCATAAAACTCAAAAGTTTTATCCTAGAAAAGTTCACATGTTGAAGATTATCTGATAGAAACTTATAATTCAGTCAAATGTTTCTAGTTTCCACTGAAGGCCTAAAAGAACTCTGTGCTCTATAAGGATCATTTACTATGATAATAAGACCAATAAAACCTTTTACAGATTTGATTGAGCAGCTTCTCTTTGACAATAACATTCTGTCCGTTACTTTAGATATAATTATTTACCTGATCTTCAGCAAACTGTGGTGGAACCGCTGAAGGAGAGCTTTAATCCAGACAGGGTGGATCTTCCTCTTCTGTAGCTGGTTGAACAGCATGTCCACATGAGGCGTCCTCACAAAGCCCCCAGCCTCTCTGCTAGTTTGGTTGTCAAAGTTTCAGAGTCTCTGATGGTCTGGAAACACTTCAGCAGGTCGTCTTTGTGCTCGTACACAGTGTTCACAGCGCGGCTGTGGAAGTTCCAGCGTGTTGCCGAGGCTCAAGGCAGTCTATGAGAAACCACCTGATCCAGAACCGCGGTTCTCTTTGGTGACCTGGAGAAGAATCCAGCGAGGTCGGAAAGAAACGTGCCGATCCTGGGCATGTGGGATGTTGCCTGCTGCGTGATTAGGTTCAGCTGATGTGCGTCGCAGTGGACGGTGTGTAGCCTCTGGAGGACGTGTGTGTAACCTCTGGAGGACGGTGTGTAGCCTCTGGAGGACGTGTGTGTAGCCTCTGGAGGACGGTGTGTAACCTCTGGAGGACGGTGTGTAACCTCTGGAGGATGGTGTGTAACCTCTGGAGGACGGTGTGTAGCCTCTGGAGGACGGTGTGTAACCTCTGGAGGACGGTGTGTAACCTCTGGAGGACGGTGTGTAACCTCTGGAGGACGGTGTGTAGCCTCTGGAGGACGGTGTGTAACCTCTGGAGGACGGTGTGTAACGTCTGGAGGACGGTGTGTAGCCTCTGGAGGACGGTGTGTAACCTCTGGAGGACGGTGTGTAACCTCTGGAGGACGGTGTGTAACCTCTGGAGGACGGTGTGTAGCCTCTGGAGGACGGTGTGTAACCTCTGGAGGACGGTGTGTAGCCTCTGGAGGACGGTGTGTAACCTCTGGAGGACGGTGTGTAACCTCTGGAGGACGGTGTGTAGCCTCTGGAGGACGGTGTGTAACCTCTGGAGGACGGTGTGTAGCCTCTGGAGGACGGTGTGTAGCCTCTGGAGGACGGTGTGTAGCCTCTGGAGGACGGTGTGTAGCCTCTGGAGGATGGTGTGTAACCTCTGGAGGACGGTGTGTAGCCTCTGGAGGACGGTGTGTAACCTCTGGAGGACGGTGTGTAACCTCTGGAGGACGGTGTGTAACCTCTGGAGGACGGTGTGTAACCTCTGGAGGACGGTGTGTAGCCTCTGGAGGACGGTGTGTAACCTCTGGAGGACGGTGTGTAGCCTCTGGAGGACGGTGTGTAACCTCTGGAGGACGGTGTGTAGCCTCTGGAGGACGGTGTGTAACCTCTGGAGGACGGTGTGTAACCTCTGGAGGACGGTGTGTAGCCTCTGGAGGACGGTGTGTAGCCTCTGGAGGACGGTGTGTAACCTCTGGAGGACGGTGTGTAACCTCTGGAGGACGGTGTGTAACCTCTGGAGGACGGTGTGTAACCTCTGGAGGACGGTGTGTAGCCTCTGGAGGACGGTGTGTAGCCTCTGGAGGACGGTGTGTAGCCTCTGGAGGACGGTGTGTAACCTCTGGAGGACGGTGTGTAGCCTCTGGAGGACGGTGTGTAGCCTCTGGAGGACGGTGTGTAGCCTCTGGAGGACGGTGTGTAACCTCTGGAGGACGGTGTGTAACCTCTGGAGGACGGTGTGTAACCTCTGGAGGACGGTGTGTAGCCTCTGGAGGACGGTGTGTAACCTCTGGAGGACGGTGTGTAACCTCTGGAGGACGGTGTGTAACCTCTGGAGGACGGTGTGTAACCTCTGGAGGACGGTGTGGAGCCTCTGGAGGACGGTGTGTAACCTCTGGAGGACGGTGTGTAACCTCTGGAGGACGGTGTGTAACCTCTGGAGGACGGTGTGTAACCTCTGGAGGACGGTGTGTAACCTCTGGAGGACGGTGTGTAGCCTCTGGAGGACGGTGTGTAACCTCTGGAGGACGGTGTGTAACCTCTGGAGGACGGTGTGTAACCTCTGGAGGACGGTGTGTAACCTCTGGAGGATGGTGTGTAACCTCTGGAGGACGGTGTGTAACCTCTGGAGGACGGTGTGTAACCTCTGGAGGACGGTGTGTAACCTCTGGAGGACGGTGTGTAACCTCTGGAGGACGGTGTGTAACCTCTGGAGGACGGTGTGTAACCTCTGGAGGATGGTGTGTAACCTCTGGAGGACGGTGTGTAACCTCTGGAGGACGGTGTGTAGCCTCTGGAGGACGGTGTGTAACCTCTGGAGGACGGTGTGTAACCTCTGGAGGACGGTGTGTAACCTCTGGAGGATGGTGTGTAACCTCTGGAGGACGGTGTGTAACCTCTGGAGGACGGTGTGTAACCTCTGGAGGACGGTGTGTAGCCTCTGGAGGATGGTGTGTAGCCTCTGGAGGACGGTGTGTAACCTCTGGAGGACGGTGTGTAACCTCTGGAGGACGGTGTGTAACCTCTGGAGGACGGTGTGTAGCCTCTGGAGGATGGTGTGTAGCCTCTGGAGGATGGTGTGTAACCTCTGGAGGACGGTGTGTAGCCTCTGGAGGATGGTGTGTAACCTCTGGAGGACGGTGTGTAACCTCTGGAGGACGTTGTGTAACCTCTGGAGGACGGTGTGTAACCTCTGGAGGACGATGTGTAACCTCTGGAGGACGATGTGTAACCTCTGGAGGACGGTGTGTAACGTCTGGAGGACGGTGTGTAACCTCTGGAGGACGGTGTGTAGCCTCTGGAGGACGGTGTGTAGCCTCTGGAGGACGGTGTGTAACCTCTGGAGGACGGTGTGTAACCTCTGGAGGACGGTGTGTAGCCTCTGGAGGACGGTGTGTAGCCTCTGGAGGACGGTGTGTAACCTCTGGAGGACGGTGTGTAACCTCTGGAGGACGGTGTGTAACCTCTGGAGGACGGTGTGTAACCTCTGGAGGACGATGTGTAACCTCTGGAGGACGGTGTGTAACCTCTGGAGGAGGGTGTGTAGCCTCTGGAGGACGGTGTGTAGCCTCTGGAGGACGGTGTGTAACCTCTGGAGGACGGTGTGTAGCCTCTGGAGGACGGTGTGTAGCCTCTGGAGGACGGTGTGTAACCTCTGGAGGACGGTGTGTAGCCTCTGGAGGACGGTGTGTAGCCTCTGGAGGACGGTGTGTAACCTCTGGAGGACGGTGTGTAGCCTCTGGAGGACGGTGTGTAACCTCTGGAGGACGGTGTGTAGCCTCTGGAGGACGGTGTGTAACCTCTGGAGGACGGTGTGTAACCTCTGGAGGACGGTGTGTAGCCTCTGGAGGACGGTGTGTAGCCTCTGGAGGACGGTGTGTAGCCTCTGGAGGACGGTGTGTAACCTCTGGAGGACGGTGTGTAACCTCTGGAGGACGGTGTGTAGCCTCTGGAGGACGGTGTGTAGCCTCTGGAGGACGGTGTGTAGCCTCTGGAGGACGGTGTGTAGCCTCTGGAGGACGGTGTGTAGCCTCTGGAGGACGGTGTGTAGCCTCTGGAGGACGGTGTGTAGCCTCTGGAGGACGGTGTGTAGCCTCTGGAGGACGGTGTGTAACCTCTGGAGGACGGTGTGTAACCTCTGGAGGACGGTGTGTAACCTCTGGAGGACGGTGTGTAGCCTCTGGAGGACGGTGTGTAGCCTCTGGAGGACGGTGTGTAACCTCTGGTGGACGGTGTGTATCCTCTGGAGGACGGTGTGTAACGTCTGGAGGACGGTGTGTAACGTCTGGAGGACGGTGTGTAACGTCTGGAGGACGGTGTGTAACCTCTGGAGGACGGTGTGTAACCTCTGGAGGACGGTGTGTAACCTCTGGAGGACGGTGTGTAACCTCTGGAGGACGGTGTGTAACCTCTGGAGGACGGTGTGTAACCTCTGGAGGACGGTGTGTAGCCTCTGGAGGACGGTGTGTAACCTCTGGAGGACGGTGTGTAACCTCTGGAGGACGGTGTGTAACCTCTGGAGGACGGTGTGTAGCCTCTGGAGGACGGTGTGTAACCTCTGGAGGACGGTGTGTAACGTCTGGAGGACGGTGTGTAACCTCTGGAGGACGGTGTGTAACCTCTGGAGGACGGTGTGTAACCTCTGGAGGACGGTGTGTAACCTCTGGAGGACGGTGTGTAACCTCTGGAGGACGGTGTGTAACCTCTGGAGGACGGTGTGTAGCCTCTGGAGGACGGTGTGTAACCTCTGGAGGACGGTGTGTAACCTCTGGAGGACGGTGTGTAACCTCTGGAGGACGGTGTGTAACCTCTGGAGGACGGTGTGTAGCCTCTGGAGGACGGTGTGTAACCTCTGGAGGACGGTGTGTAACCTCTGGAGGACGGTGTGTAGCCTCTGGAGGACGGTGTGTAACCTCTGGAGGACGGTGTGTAGCCTCTGGAGGACGATGTGTAACCTCTGGAGGACGGTGTGTAACCTCTGGAGGACGGTGTGTAACCTCTGGAGGATGGTGTGTAACCTCTGGAGGACGGTGTGTAGCCTCTGGAGGACGATGTGTAACCTCTGGAGGACGGTGTGTAACCTCTGGTGGACGGTGTGTATCCTCTGGAGGACGGTGTGTAGCCTCTGGAGGACGGTGTGTAACCTCTGGAGGACGGTGTGTAACCTCTGGAGGACGGTGTGTAGCCTCTGGAGGACGGTGTGTAGCCTCTGGAGGACGGTGTGTAACCTCTGGAGGACGGTGTGTAACCTCTGGAGGACGGTGTGTAGCCTCTGGAGGACGGTGTGTAACCTCTGGAGGACGGTGTGTAGCCTCTGGAGGACGGTGTGTAACCTCTGGAGGACGGTGTGTAACCTCTGGAGGATGGTGTGTAGCCTCTGGAGGACGGTGTGTAACCTCTGGAGGACGGTGTGTAGCCTCTGGAGGACGGTGTGTAGCCTCTGGAGGACGGTGTGTAACCTCTGGAGGACGGTGTGTAGCCTCTGGAGGACGGTGTGTAGCCTCTGGAGGATGGTGTGTAACCTCTGGAGGACGGTGTGTAGCCTCTGGAGGACGGTGTGTAGCCTCTGGAGGACGGTGTGTAACCTCTGGAGGACGGTGTGTAACCTCTGGAGGACGGTGTGTAACCTCTGGAGGACGGTGTGTAGCCTCTGGAGGACGGTGTGTAACCTCTGGAGGACGGTGTGTAACCTCTGGAGGACGGTGATTAACCTCTGGAGGACGGTGTGTAGCCTCTGGAGGACGGTGTGTAGCCTCTGGAGGACGGTGTGTAACCTCTGGAGGACGGTGTGTAACCTCTGGAGGACGGTGTGTAACCTCTGGAGGACGGTGTGTAACCTCTGGAGGACGGTGTGTAACCTCTGGAGGACGGTGTGTATCCTTCAGAGGACGGTGTGTATCCTTCAGAGGACGGTGTGTAACCTCTGGAGGACGGTGTGTAACCTCTGGAGGACGGTGTGTATCCTCTGGAGGACGGTGTGTAACCTCTGGAGGACGGTGTGTAACCTCTGGAGGACGGTGTGTAACCTCTGGAGGACGGTGTGTAACCTCTGGAGGACGGTGTGTAGCCTCTGGAGGACGGTGTGTAGCCTCTGGAGGAAGGTGTGTAGCCTCTGGAGGACGGTGTGTAACGTCTGGAGGACGGTGTGTATCCTCTGGAGGACGGTGTGTAACCTCTGGAGGACGGTGTGTAACCTCTGGAGGACGGTGTGTATCCTCTGGAGGACGGTGTGTAACCTCTGGAGGACGGTGTGTAACCTCTGGAGGACGGTGTGTAACCTCTGGAGGACGGCGTGTAGCCTCTGGAGGACGGCGTGTAACCTCTGGAGGACGGCGTGTAGCCTCTGGAGGACGGTGTGTAACCTCTGGAGGACGGTGTGTAACCTCTGGAGGACGGTGTGTAACCTCTGGAGGACGGCGTGTAGCCTCTGGAGGACGGCGTGTAACCTCTGGAGGACGGCGTGTAGCCTCTGGAGGACGGCGTGTAACCTCTGGAGGACGGCGTGTAGCCTCTGGAGGACGGTGTGTAACCTCTGGAGGACGGTGTGTAACCTCTGGAGGACGGTGTGTAGCCTCTGGAGGACGGTTTGTAACCTCTGGAGGACGGTGTGTAACCTCTGGAGGACGGTGTGGAGCCTCTGGAGGACGGTGTGGAGCCTCTGGAGGACGGTGTGTAGCCTCTGGAGGACGGTGTGTAACCTCTGGAGGACGGTGTGTAGCCTCTGGAGGACGGTGTGTAACCTCTGGAGGACGGTGTGGAGCCTCTGGAGGACGGTGTGTAACCTCTGGAGGACGGTGTGTAACCTCTGGAGGACGGTGTGTAACCTCTGGAGGACGGTGTGTAGCCTCTGGAGGACGGTGTGTAACCTCTGGAGGACGGTGTGTAACCTCTGGAGGACGGTGTGTAACCTCTGGAGGACGGTGTGTAACCTCTGGAGGACGGTGTGTAACCTCTGGAGGACGGTGTGTAACCTCTGGAGGACGGTGTGTAGCCTCTGGAGGACGGTGTGTAACCTCTGGAGGACGGTGTGTAGCCTCTGGAGGACGGTGTGTAACCTCTGGAGGACGGTGTGTAACCTCTGGAGGACGGTGTGTAACCTCTGGAGGACGGTGTGGAGCCTCTGGAGGACGGTGTGTAACCTCTGGAGGACGGTGTGTAACCTCTGGAGGACGGTGTGTAACCTCTGGAGGACGGTGTGTAGCCTCTGGAGGACGGTGTGTAACCTCTGGAGGACGGTGTGTAGCCTCTGGAGGACGGTGTGTAACCTCTGGAGGACGGTGTGTAGCCTCTGGAGGACGGTGTGTAACCTCTGGAGGACGGTGTGTAACCTCTGGAGGACGGTGTGTAGCCTCTGGAGGACGGTGTGTAACCTCTGGAGGACGGTGTGTAGCCTCTGGAGGACGGTGTGTAACCTCTGGAGGACGGTGTGTAACCTCTGGAGGACGGTGTGTAACCTCTGGAGGACGGTGTGTAGCCTCTGGAGGACGGTGTGTAGCCTCTGGAGGACGGTGTGTAACCTCTGGAGGACGGTGTGTAGCCTCTGGAGGACGGTGTGTAACCTCTGGAGGACGGTGTGTAGCCTCTGGAGGACGGTGTGTAACCTCTGGAGGACGGTGTGTAACCTCTGGAGGACGGTGTGTAGCCTCTGGAGGACGGTGTGTAGCCTCTGGAGGACGGTGTGTAACCTCTGGAGGACGGTGTGTAACCTCTGGAGGACGGTGTGTAGCCTCTGGAGGACGGTGTGTAGCCTCTGGAGGACGGTGTGTAGCCTCTGGAGGACGGTGTGTAACCTCTGGAGGACGGTGTGTAACCTCTGGAGGACGGTGTGTAACCTCTGGAGGACGGTGTGTAACCTCTGGAGGACGGTGTGTAACCTCTGGAGGACGGTGTGTAACCTCTGGAGGACGGTGTGTAGCCTCTGGAGGACGGTGTGTAACCTCTGGAGGACGGTGTGTAACCTCTGGAGGACGGTGTGTAGCCTCTGGAGGACGGTGTGTAGCCTCTGGAGGACGGTGTGTAACCTCTGGAGGACGGTGTGTAACCTCTGGAGGACGGTGTGTAACCTCTGGAGGACGGTGTGTAGCCTCTGGAGGACGGTGTGTAACCTCTGGAGGACGGTGTGTAGCCTCTGGAGGACGGTGTGTAGCCTCTGGAGGACGGTGTGTAACCTCTGGAGGACGGTGTGTAGCCTCTGGAGGACGGTGTGTAACCTCTGGAGGACGGTGTGTAGCCTCTGGAGGACGGTGTGTAACCTCTGGAGGACGGTGTGTAACCTCTGGAGGACGGTGTGTAGCCTCTGGAGGACGGTGTGTAGCCTCTGGAGGACGGTGTGTAGCCTCTGGAGGACGGTGTGTAACCTCTGGAGGACGGTGTGTAGCCTCTGGAGGACGGTGTGTAGCCTCTGGAGGACGGTGTGTAACCTCTGGAGGACGGTGTGTAGCCTCTGGAGGACGGTGTGTAACCTCTGGAGGACGGTGTGTAGCCTCTGGAGGACGGTGTGTAACCTCTGGAGGACGGTGTGTAACCTCTGGAGGACGGTGTGTAGCCTCTGGAGGACGGTGTGTAGCCTCTGGAGGACGGTGTGTAGCCTCTGGAGGACGGTGTGTAACCTCTGGAGGACGGTGTGTAACCTCTGGAGGACGGTGTGTAGCCTCTGGAGGACGGTGTGTAGCCTCTGGAGGACGGTGTGTAGCCTCTGGAGGACGGTGTGTAGCCTCTGGAGGACGGTGTGTAGCCTCTGGAGGACGGTGTGTAGCCTCTGGAGGACGGTGTGTAGCCTCTGGAGGACGGTGTGTAGCCTCTGGAGGACGGTGTGTAGCCTCTGGAGGACGGTGTGTAACCTCTGGAGGACGGTGTGTAACCTCTGGAGGACGGTGTGTAACCTCTGGAGGACGGTGTGTAGCCTCTGGAGGACGGTGTGTAGCCTCTGGAGGACGGTGTGTAACCTCTGGTGGACGGTGTGTATCCTCTGGAGGACGGTGTGTAACGTCTGGAGGACGGTGTGTAACGTCTGGAGGACGGTGTGTAACGTCTGGAGGACGGTGTGTAACCTCTGGAGGACGGTGTGTAACCTCTGGAGGACGGTGTGTAACCTCTGGAGGACGGTGTGTAACCTCTGGAGGACGGTGTGTAACCTCTGGAGGACGGTGTGTAACCTCTGGAGGACGGTGTGTAGCCTCTGGAGGACGGTGTGTAACCTCTGGAGGACGGTGTGTAACCTCTGGAGGACGGTGTGTAACCTCTGGAGGACGGTGTGTAGCCTCTGGAGGACGGTGTGTAACCTCTGGAGGACGGTGTGTAACGTCTGGAGGACGGTGTGTAACCTCTGGAGGACGGTGTGTAACCTCTGGAGGACGGTGTGTAACCTCTGGAGGACGGTGTGTAACCTCTGGAGGACGGTGTGTAACCTCTGGAGGACGGTGTGTAACCTCTGGAGGACGGTGTGTAGCCTCTGGAGGACGGTGTGTAACCTCTGGAGGACGGTGTGTAACCTCTGGAGGACGGTGTGTAACCTCTGGAGGACGGTGTGTAACCTCTGGAGGACGGTGTGTAGCCTCTGGAGGACGGTGTGTAACCTCTGGAGGACGGTGTGTAACCTCTGGAGGACGGTGTGTAGCCTCTGGAGGACGGTGTGTAACCTCTGGAGGACGGTGTGTAGCCTCTGGAGGACGATGTGTAACCTCTGGAGGACGGTGTGTAACCTCTGGAGGACGGTGTGTAACCTCTGGAGGATGGTGTGTAACCTCTGGAGGACGGTGTGTAGCCTCTGGAGGACGATGTGTAACCTCTGGAGGACGGTGTGTAACCTCTGGTGGACGGTGTGTATCCTCTGGAGGACGGTGTGTAGCCTCTGGAGGACGGTGTGTAACCTCTGGAGGACGGTGTGTAACCTCTGGAGGACGGTGTGTAGCCTCTGGAGGACGGTGTGTAGCCTCTGGAGGACGGTGTGTAACCTCTGGAGGACGGTGTGTAACCTCTGGAGGACGGTGTGTAGCCTCTGGAGGACGGTGTGTAACCTCTGGAGGACGGTGTGTAGCCTCTGGAGGACGGTGTGTAACCTCTGGAGGACGGTGTGTAACCTCTGGAGGATGGTGTGTAGCCTCTGGAGGACGGTGTGTAACCTCTGGAGGACGGTGTGTAGCCTCTGGAGGACGGTGTGTAGCCTCTGGAGGACGGTGTGTAACCTCTGGAGGACGGTGTGTAGCCTCTGGAGGACGGTGTGTAGCCTCTGGAGGATGGTGTGTAACCTCTGGAGGACGGTGTGTAGCCTCTGGAGGACGGTGTGTAGCCTCTGGAGGACGGTGTGTAACCTCTGGAGGACGGTGTGTAACCTCTGGAGGACGGTGTGTAACCTCTGGAGGACGGTGTGTAGCCTCTGGAGGACGGTGTGTAACCTCTGGAGGACGGTGTGTAGCCTCTGGAGGACGGTGTGTAGCCTCTGGAGGACGGTGTGTAACCTCTGGAGGACGGTGTGTATCCTTCAGAGGACGGTGTGTATCCTTCAGAGGACGGTGTGTAACCTCTGGAGGACGGTGTGTAACCTCTGGAGGACGGTGTGTATCCTCTGGAGGACGGTGTGTAACCTCTGGAGGACGGTGTGTAACCTCTGGAGGACGGTGTGTAACCTCTGGAGGACGGTGTGTAACCTCTGGAGGACGGTGTGTAGCCTCTGGAGGACGGTGTGTAGCCTCTGGAGGAAGGTGTGTAGCCTCTGGAGGACGGTGTGTAACGTCTGGAGGACGGTGTGTATCCTCTGGAGGACGGTGTGTAACCTCTGGAGGACGGTGTGTAACCTCTGGAGGACGGTGTGTATCCTCTGGAGGACGGTGTGTAACCTCTGGAGGACGGTGTGTAACCTCTGGAGGACGGTGTGTAACCTCTGGAGGACGGCGTGTAGCCTCTGGAGGACGGCGTGTAACCTCTGGAGGACGGCGTGTAGCCTCTGGAGGACGGTGTGTAACCTCTGGAGGACGGTGTGTAACCTCTGGAGGACGGTGTGTAACCTCTGGAGGACGGCGTGTAGCCTCTGGAGGACGGCGTGTAACCTCTGGAGGACGGCGTGTAGCCTCTGGAGGACGGCGTGTAACCTCTGGAGGACGGCGTGTAGCCTCTGGAGGACGGTGTGTAACCTCTGGAGGACGGTGTGTAACCTCTGGAGGACGGTGTGTAGCCTCTGGAGGACGGTTTGTAACCTCTGGAGGACGGTGTGTAACCTCTGGAGGACGGTGTGGAGCCTCTGGAGGACGGTGTGGAGCCTCTGGAGGACGGTGTGTAGCCTCTGGAGGACGGTGTGTAACCTCTGGAGGACGGTGTGTAGCCTCTGGAGGACGGTGTGTAACCTCTGGAGGACGGTGTGGAGCCTCTGGAGGACGGTGTGTAACCTCTGGAGGACGGTGTGTAACCTCTGGAGGACGGTGTGTAACCTCTGGAGGACGGTGTGTAGCCTCTGGAGGACGGTGTGTAACCTCTGGAGGACGGTG
This sequence comes from Telmatherina bonti, assembly GCF_933228915.1. Classification (NCBI taxonomy): domain Eukaryota; kingdom Metazoa; phylum Chordata; class Actinopteri; order Atheriniformes; family Telmatherinidae; genus Telmatherina; species Telmatherina bonti. The sequence goes on along the minus strand of NC_136623.1, from coordinate 2,501,861 downwards.
TGTAACCTCTGGAGGACGGTGTGTAACCTCTGGAGGACGGTGTGTAACCTCTGGAGGACGGTGTGTAACCTCTGGAGGACGGTGTGTAGCCTCTGGAGGACGGTGTGTAACCTCTGGAGGACGGTGTGTAGCCTCTGGAGGACGGTGTGTAACCTCTGGAGGACGGTGTGTAACCTCTGGAGGACGGTGTGTAACCTCTGGAGGACGGTGTGGAGCCTCTGGAGGACGGTGTGTAACCTCTGGAGGACGGTGTGTAACCTCTGGAGGACGGTGTGTAACCTCTGGAGGACGGTGTGTAGCCTCTGGAGGACGGTGTGTAACCTCTGGAGGACGGTGTGTAGCCTCTGGAGGACGGTGTGTAACCTCTGGAGGACGGTGTGTAGCCTCTGGAGGACGGTGTGTAACCTCTGGAGGACGGTGTGTAACCTCTGGAGGACGGTGTGTAGCCTCTGGAGGACGGTGTGTAACCTCTGGAGGACGGTGTGTAGCCTCTGGAGGACGGTGTGTAACCTCTGGAGGACGGTGTGTAACCTCTGGAGGACGGTGTGTAACCTCTGGAGGACGGTGTGTAGCCTCTGGAGGACGGTGTGTAGCCTCTGGAGGACGGTGTGTAACCTCTGGAGGACGGTGTGTAGCCTCTGGAGGACGGTGTGTAACCTCTGGAGGACGGTGTGTAGCCTCTGGAGGACGGTGTGTAACCTCTGGAGGACGGTGTGTAACCTCTGGAGGACGGTGTGTAGCCTCTGGAGGACGGTGTGTAGCCTCTGGAGGACGGTGTGTAACCTCTGGAGGACGGTGTGTAACCTCTGGAGGACGGTGTGTAGCCTCTGGAGGACGGTGTGTAGCCTCTGGAGGACGGTGTGTAGCCTCTGGAGGACGGTGTGTAACCTCTGGAGGACGGTGTGTAACCTCTGGAGGACGGTGTGTAACCTCTGGAGGACGGTGTGTAACCTCTGGAGGACGGTGTGTAACCTCTGGAGGACGGTGTGTAGCCTCTGGAGGACGGTGTGTAACCTCTGGAGGACGGTGTGTAACCTCTGGAGGACGGTGTGTAGCCTCTGGAGGACGGTGTGTAGCCTCTGGAGGACGGTGTGTAACCTCTGGAGGACGGTGTGTAACCTCTGGAGGACGGTGTGTAACCTCTGGAGGACGGTGTGTAGCCTCTGGAGGACGGTGTGTAACCTCTGGAGGACGGTGTGTAGCCTCTGGAGGACGGTGTGTAGCCTCTGGAGGACGGTGTGTAACCTCTGGAGGACGGTGTGTAGCCTCTGGAGGACGGTGTGTAACCTCTGGAGGACGGTGTGTAGCCTCTGGAGGACGGTGTGTAACCTCTGGAGGACGGTGTGTAACCTCTGGAGGACGGTGTGTAGCCTCTGGAGGACGGTGTGTAGCCTCTGGAGGACGGTGTGTAACCTCTGGAGGACGGTGTGTAACCTCTGGAGGACGGTGTGTAGCCTCTGGAGGACGGTGTGTAACCTCTGGAGGACGGTGTGTAGCCTCTGGAGGACGGTGTGTAACCTCTGGAGGACGGTGTGTAACCTCTGGAGGACGGTGTGTAGCCTCTGGAGGACGGTGTGTAGCCTCTGGAGGACGGTGTGTAACCTCTGGAGGACGGTGTGTAACCTCTGGAGGACGGTGTGTAACCTCTGGAGGACGGTGTGTAGCCTCTGGAGGACGGTGTGTAACCTCTGGAGGACGGTGTGTAGCCTCTGGAGGACGGTGTGTAGCCTCTGGAGGACGGTGTGTAGCCTCTGGAGGACGGTGTGTAACCTCTGGAGGATGGTGTGTAACCTCTGGAGGACGGTGTGTAGCCTCTGGAGGACGGTGTGTAGCCTCTGGAGGACGGTGTGTAGCCTCTGGAGGACGGTGTGTAACCTCTGGAGGACGGTGTGTAACCTCTGGAGGACGGTGTGTAACCTCTGGAGGACGGTGTGTAACCTCTGGAGGACGGTGTGTAACCTCTGGAGGACGGTGTGTAACCTCTGGTGTGATCCGGTTCGGTCCTCAGATTGTGGAGCCGGTGGATCTGTACTGGAAATGTGGTCTGGCGAACCCTCATACCAGCCACTGTCTGGGCAGCGGTCAGATCATGATCAGCTGCATGGGAGACCCTTCTGGCGGCGGGAAAGGTAAGACCTCTGCTGGTTCTGCTAAGACGTCCTCTAGGGGACACTTACAGTTGCTGCTGCAGGTGGCTTCGTTCTGCTGGACGGTGAGACGTTCGAGGTGGTTGGGAACTGGGAACATCCAGGTGAAGCAGCACCTTTCGGCTATGACTTCTGGTACCAGCCCCGTCATAACGTCATGATCAGCACCGAGTGGGGTGCTCCAAAAGCTCTGGTGGACGGGTTCAATCCGGTTCATGTCAAACAGGGTGAGTAGCGTGTTTCCTCACCTTTTTGCCTCTCCAACGTCCAACCTTTCACCGACACGCTGTTGGAGAGTAAATACTCATGAATGTATGAATGAATATCATAGTTCCATCTTTTAGAATTGTTTTGTTCATTTGCTCTGCCAGCATATTCTGTGCTGTGAGTATGACGAAGTACCTGTGTGAGACTGCTCCGTCAGTCGGTACAGAAGCTGAATGTGACCTTGCTAAGACGAGTTAGCATGTTCTGAGCAACCGTTCCCCCCTTCGCTCTCAGCTCAGTCGCTTCACACATTGTTTTTGGTGTGTGCTGAAACATGAATTTCCTCTATGAAGATTCTGTTAGCCTGTCGGTCCTGTTTTAAAGGTTGTGATATGTTTCATCCCACAACGCCCACATCAGGATGGACCAGTGTAGACTTTGCTAGCATGCTAACTTGCTAATTCCAGTGAAATTTCATCTGCAGTTTTAGGCTGCTGTAAAGCCTAGAACCACATGATGTCCATGACCTGATTCACATGTTCCAGGTCATTATGGGACCTCCCTGCATGTTTGGGACTGGACCTCCCACAGGAAGCTACAGACGCTGGAACTAGGAGAAGACGGTGCCATCCCTCTCGAGGTCCGATTCCTCCACAACCCGACTGCCTCCGAGGGCTATGTGGGATGCGCCCTGAAGGGATCCGTCTTCAGATTCTACAAGACACAGGTCAGCACCACACGGTTTGTGGTTTAGCTTCTGGTTTTAGTCAAGTTCTGGTCCACCAGTTGAGAAAAAACTGTGCTATTAAAACGTCAGCAGCATTAGCAGTGTGGGTATGTTAGCATAGTTAGCATGTTAATAATGTTGATGATAACAGCAGGTCAGCACTGTGAGCATGTTATCACCATGGGAATTTTAGCATTTAACATGTTAGCGTTAGCACTGTTGGTGCAGTGATCATGTTAGCGCTGTGACCACATTAGCCATGTTAGCATGTTGAAGATGTTAACTTGGTGGGAAAGTTAGCATGCTCCTTTGTGTCTCAGAAAGGTGACTGGGCTGCGGAGAAGGTGATCGGTGTTCCCAGTAAGAAGGTGGAGGGATGGATACTACCCGACATGCCCAGTGAGTCTGATTCCTGAACACCTGAGTGTTTACCTGTCTGTCCATCAGATGGCTCACCTGTTCGCTACCTGCAGGTCTCATCACCGACATTCTGATCTCTTTGGACGACCGTTTCCTCTACTTCAGTAACTGGCTGCACGGTGACATCAGACAGTATGACATCACAGACCGCAGGAACCCCAGACTGGTTGGACAGGTGGGACTTCTTGACACCTGTTTTGTAAAGACCTGGACAGGTGACTGTTCAGAGGAAGGCACATCACCTGTTGCTGTTTTCCAGGTGTTCTTGGGAGGAAGTATTGTCAATGATGGACCAGTAAGAGTCCTGAAAGACCCGGAGAACCAGGAACAGCCCTGTCCCCGGATCATAAAGGTAATGAAGACTGGAACTCAGTCTTTCCAAACTGCCCCCCACCTGTCTTTCACCTGTCCCCCACCTGTCTTTCACCTGTCCCCCACCTGTCTTTCACCTGTCCCCCACCTGTCTTTTACCTGTCCCCCACCTGTCTTTCACCTGTCCCCCACCTGTCTTTCACCTGTCCCCCACTTGTCTTTTACCTGTCCCCCACCTCTCTTTCACCTGTCCCCCACCTATCTTTTACCTGTCCCCCATCTGTCTTTCACCTGTCCCCCACCTATCTTTTACCTGTCCCCCACCTGTCTTTCACCTGTCCCCCACCTGTCTTTCACCTGTCCCCCACCTGTCTTTCACCTGCCCCCCACCTGTCTTTCACCTGTCCCCCACCTGTCTTTCACCTGTCCCCCACCTGTCTTTTACCTGTCCCCCACCTGTCTTTCACCTGTCCCCCACCTGTCCCCCACCTATCTTTTACCTGTCCCCCACCTGTCTTTCACCTGTCCCCCACCTGTCTTTCACCTGTCCCCCACCTATCTTTTACCTGTCCCCCACCTGTCTTTCACCTGTCCCCCACCTGTCTTTCACCTGTCCCCCACCTATCTTTTACCTGTCCCCCACCTGTCTTTTACCTGTCCCCCACCTGTCTTTCACCTGTCCCCCACCTGTCTTTCACCTGCCCCCCACCTGTCTTTCACCTGCCCCCCACCTGTCTTTCACCTGTCCCCCACCTGTCTTTCACCTGCCCCCCACCTGTCTTTTACCTGTCCCCCACCTGTCTTTCACCTGTCCCCCACCTGTCTTTCACCTGTCCCCACCTGTCTTTCACCTGCCCCCCACCTGTCTTTCACCTGCCCCCCACCTGTCTTTTACCTGTCCCCCACCTGTCTTTTACCTGTCCCCCACCTGTCTTTCACCTGTCCCTGACCTGTCTTTTACCTGCCCCCCACCTGTATTTCACCTGCCCCCCACCTGTCTTTTACCTGTCCCCCACCTGTCTTTTACCTGTCCCCCACCTGTCTTTCACCTGCCCCCCACCTGTCTTTTACCTGCCCCCCACCTGTCTTTTACCTGTCCCCCACCTGTCTTTCACCTGCCCCCCACCTGTCTTTTACCTGTCCCCCACCTGTCTTTTACCTGTCCCCCACCTGTCTTTCACCTGTCCCCCACCTGTCTTTTACCTGTCCCCCACCTATCTTTTACCTGCCCCCCACCTGTCTTTCACCTGTCCCCCACCTGTCTTTCACCTGTCCCCCACCTATCTTTTACCTGCCCCCCACCTGTCTTTCACCTGTCCCCCACCTGTCTTTCACCTGTCCCCACCTATCTTTTACCTGTCCCCCACCTGTCTTTCACCTGCCCCCCACCTGTCTTTTACCTGTCCCCCACCTGTCTTTTACCTGTCCCCCACCTGTCTTTCACCTGTCCCTGACCTGTCCTCCACCTGTCTTTTACCTGTCCCCCACCTGTCTTTTACCTGTCCCCCACCTGTCTTTTACCTGTCCCTGACCTGTCCTCCACCTGTCTTTTACCTGTCCCCCACCTGTCTTTTACCTGTCCCCCACCTGTCTTTCACCTGCCCCCCACCTGTCTTTGACCTGCCCCCCACCTGTCTTTTACCTGTCCCCCACCTGTCTTTTACCTGTCCCCCACCTGTCTTTCACCTGCCCCCCACCTGTATTTTACCTGTCCCCCACCTGTCTTTTACCTGTCCCCCACCTGTCTTTTACCTGTCCCCCACCTGTCTTTCACCTGTCCCCCACCTGTCTTTTACCTGTCCCCCACCTATCTTTTACCTGCCCCCCACCTGTCTTTCACCTGTCCCCCACCTGTCTTTCACCTGTCCCCCACCTATCTTTTACCTGCCCCCCACCTGTCTTTCACCTGTCCCCCACCTGTCTTTCACCTGTCCCCACCTATCTTTTACCTGTCCCCCACCTGTCTTTCACCTGCCCCCCACCTGTCTTTTACCTGTCCCCCACCTGTCTTTTACCTGTCCCCCACCTGTCTTTTACCTGTCCCTGACCTGTCCTCCACCTGTCTTTTACCTGTCCCCCACCTGTCTTTTACCTGTCCCTGACCTGTCCTCCACCTGTCTTTTACCTGTCCCCCACCTGTCTTTCACCTGCCCCCCACCTGTCTTTTACCTGTCCCCCACCTGTCTTTTACCTGTCCCCCACCTGTCTTTTACCTGTCCCTGACCTGTCCTCCACCTGTCTTTTACCTGTCCCCCACCTGTCTTTCACCTGTCCCCCACCTGTCCCCCACCTGTCTTTTACCTGTCCCCCACCTGTCTTTCACCTGCCCCCCACCTGTCTTTCACCTGTCCCCCACCTGTCTTTTACCTGTCCCCCACCTATCTTTTACCTGTCCCCCACCTGTCTTTTACCTGTCCCCCACCTATCTTTTACCTGCCCCCCACCTGTCTTTCACCTGTCCCCCACCTGTCTTTCACCTGTCCCCCACCTATCTTTTACCTGCCCCCCACCTGTCTTTCACCTGTCCCCCACCTGTCTTTCACCTGTCCCCACCTATCTTTTACCTGTCCCCCACCTGTCTTTCACCTGCCCCCCACCTGTCTTTTACCTGTCCCCCACCTGTCTTTTACCTGTCCCCCACCTGTCTTTTACCTGTCCCCACCTGTCTTTCACCTGCCCCCCACTTGTCTTTTACCTGTCCCCCACCTGTCTTTTACCTGTCCCCCACCTGTCTTTTACCTGTCCCCCACCTGTCTTTTACCTGTCCCCCACCTGTCTTTCACCTGCCCCCCACCTGTCTTTTACCTGTCCCCCACCTGTCTTTTACCTGTCCCCCACCTGTCTTTTACCTGTCCCCCACCTGTCTTTTACCTGTCCCTGACCTGTCCTCCACCTGTCTTTTACCTGTCCCCCACCTGTCTTTTACCTGTCCCCCACCTGTCTTTCACCTGCCCCCCACCTGTCTTTTACCTGTCCCCCACCTGTCTTTTACCTGTCCCCCACCTGTCTTTTACCTGTCCCTGACCTGTCCTCCACCTGTCTTTTACCTGTCCCCCACCTGTCTTTCACCTGCCCCCACCTGTCTTCTACCTGTCCCCCACCTGTCTTTCACCTGCCCCCCACCTGTCTTTTACCTGTCCCCCACCTGTCTTTCACCTGCCCCCCACCTGTCTTTTACCTGTCCCCCACCTGTCTTTTACCTGTCCCCCACCTGTCTTTTACCTGTCCCCACCTGTCTTTCACCTGCCCCCCACTTGTCTTTTACCTGTCCCCCACCTGTCTTTTACCTGTCCCCCACCTGTCTTTTACCTGTCCCCCACCTGTCTTTTACCTGTCCCCCACCTGTCTTTCACCTGCCCCCCACCTGTCTTTTACCTGTCCCCCACCTGTCTTTTACCTGTCCCCCACCTGTCTTTTACCTGTCCCCCACCTGTCTTTTACCTGTCCCTGACCTGTCCTCCACCTGTCTTTTACCTGTCCCCCACCTGTCTTTTACCTGTCCCCCACCTGTCTTTCACCTGCCCCCCACCTGTCTTTTACCTGTCCCCCACCTGTCTTTTACCTGTCCCCCACCTGTCTTTTACCTGTCCCTGACCTGTCCTCCACCTGTCTTTTACCTGTCCCCCACCTGTCTTTCACCTGCCCCCACCTGTCTTCTACCTGTCCCCCACCTGTCTTTCACCTGTCCCCACCTGTCTTTCACCTGTCCCCCACCTGTCTTTTACCTGTCCCCCACCTGTCTTTCACCTGTCCCTGACCTGTCTTTTACCTGTCCCCCACCTGTCTTCTACCTGTCCCCCACCTGTCCCCCACCTGTCTTTCACCTGTCCCCACCTGTCCCTGACCTGTCCTCCACCTGTCTTTTACCTGTCCCCCACCTGTCTTTCACCTGCCCCCCACCTGTCTTTTACCTGTCCCCCACCTGTCTTTTACCTGTCCCCCACCTGTCTTTCACCTGTCCCCACCTATCTTTTACCTGTCCCCCACCTGTCTTTCACCTGTCCCCACCTATCTTTTACCTGTCCCCCACCTGTCTTTCACCTGCCCCCCACCTGTCTTTTACCTGTCCCCCACCTGTCTTTTACCTGTCCCCCACCTGTCTTTCACCTGCCCCCCACCTGTCTTTTACCTGTCCCCCACCTGTCTTTTACCTGTCCCCCACCTGTCTTTCACCTGTCCCCCACCTGTCTTTTACCTGTCCCCCACCTGTCTTTTACCTGTCCCCCACCTGTCTTTTACCTGTCCCCCACCTGTCTTTCACCTGCCCCCCACCTGTCTTTTACCTGTCCCCCACCTGTCTTTCACCTGTCCCCCACCTGTCTTTTACCTGTCCCCCACCTGTCTTTCACCTGCCCCCCACCTGTCTTTCACCTGTCCCCCACCTGTCTTTCACCTGCCCCCCACCTGTCTTTTACCTGTCCCCCACCTGTCTTTCACCTGTCCCCCACCTGTCTTTCACCTGCCCCCCACCTGTCTTTTACCTGTCCCCCACCTGTCTTTCACCTGCCCCCCACCTGTCTTTTACCTGTCCCCCACCTGTCTTTCACCTGTCCCCCACCTGTCTTTCACCTGTCCTCCACCTGTCTTTCACCTGCCCCCCACCTGTCTTTCACCTGTCCCCCACCTGTCTTTTACCTGTCCCCCACCTGTCTTTCACCTGTCCCCCACCTGTCTTTCACCTGCCACCCACCTGTCTTTCACCTGTCCCCCACCTGTCTTTCACCTGTCCCCCACCTGTCTTTCACCTGTCCCCCACCTGTCTTTTACCTGTCCCCCACCTGTCTTTCACCTGTCCCCACCTGTCTTTTACCTGTCCCCCACCTGTCTTTCACCTGTCCCCCACCTGTCTTTCACATGTCCCCCACCTGTTTTTTTACCTGTCCCCCACATGTCTTTTATCTGTCCCCCACCTGTCTTTCACCTGTCCCCCACCTGTCTTTCACATGTCCCCCACCTGTTTTTTTACCTGTCCCCCACATGTCTTTTATCTGTCCCCCACCTGTCTTTCACCTGTCCCCCACCTGTCTTTCACCTGTCCCCCACCTGTCTTTCACATGTCCCCCACCTGTTTTTTTACCTGTCCCCCACATGTCTTTTATCTGTCCCCCACCTGTCTTTCACCTGTCCCCCACCTGTCTTTCACCTGTCCCCCACCTGTCTTTCACATGTCCCCCACCTGTCTTTCACCTGTCCCCCACCTGTCTTTTACCTGTCCTCCACCTGTCTTTCACCTGTCCCCCACCTGTCTTTCACCTGTCCCCCACCTGTCTTTCACCTGCCCCCCACCTGTCCCCCACCTGTCTTTTATCTGTCCCCCACCTGTCTTTCACCTGTCCCTGACCTGTCCCCCACCTGTCTTTCACCTGTCCCTGACCTGTCCTCCACCTGTCTTTCACCTGTCCCCTAGGGGAAACGGATCCCAGGAGGTCCTCAGATGCTACAGCTCAGTCTGGATGGACGGAGACTCTATGTGACAACATCTCTGTACAGCGGTTGGGACAAACAGTTTTACCCCGACATGATCAGGTACTGGTCTAAGACCCTGCAGAACCAGAATACTCCAGGCCCCTTTAGCTCTCCGTACATAAACATGAGTCCACCTCTGCATCATGTCTTTGTAGTTGGACGTTAGAGAACAGTATTGTGTCTATTGTCTTCAGGGAGGGGTCCGTCATGATGCAGATCGATGTGGACTCTGATCGTGGTGGTCTTTCCCTGAACGAGGACTTCCTGGTGGACTTTGGCAAGGAGCCTGATGGTCCAGTTTTGGCCCATGAGCTGCGATACCCAGGAGGAGACTGCACCTCTGACATCTGGCTGTGATTACCCAAATCCAGACCCAGATGCAGACCAAGATCGACCAGATCCAAACCCAGATCAATCTGAACCAGATTCAAATCCGGGTCATAATTAAGTAGATTGAAATTTGGCTCCAGACATACAGCCTGGTTCAGGTCAGTCTAATTCAGATCCAGGACTGCTTATCCTGCTGTGTGTCCTTCTCTGCAAAATGATTACTAATCAAAGTTCAGCTTGTAATAAAACTCCAGATCAACAATAGAAACATGTGATCTATCAATAAATCTGTTCCTAGTGGTTTCTGCAGTTTTCTGCTGGTTTTATCCTCAGTATTGACTATCTCCACCAGGGGGGTTCAGATACAGTTCTGGTGGACTGAAGTCTTACAGGTTCTGGATGTTTCCTGGATGGATCGATTTGATGTGAAGCAGGAAAAAATTTGGTAAAAACTGGTTCCAAACAGATTAAACTGGTCTCAAATGGATAAAAACGTGGTTTCAAACAGGTGAAACTTGGGTCACACTGATAAAAAAAAATGGTTTTAAACAGATTAAACTAGTCTCCTACTAGTAAAAAGTGGTTTCAAACTGGTAAAAAGTGGTTTCAAACGATTAAACTGGTGTCAAACTGATAAAAAAAAATGGTTTCAAACAGACTAAAATGGTCTCTTACTCGTAAAAAGTGGTTTCAAACTGGTAAAAAGTGGTTTCAAACAGATTAAAATTGTGTCAAACAGGTGAAAAGTTATTTCAAACAGGTGAAACTGGTCTCAAACTGGTGAAAATGGTTTTAAACAAGTTAAATTTGTGTCAAACTAGTGAAAAAAAAAAAAAGTGATTTCAAACAGGTGAAACTGGTCTTAAACAGGTAAAAAGTGATTTCAAACAGGTGAAACTGGTCTTAAACAGGTAAAAAGTGATTTCAAACAGGTGAAACTGGTCTCAAACTGGTGAAAATGGTTTTAAACAAGTTAAATTGGTGTCAAACTGGTAAAAAAAAAAAAAAAAAAAAGTGGTTTCCAACAGGTAAAACTGGTCTCAAACTGCTGAAAATGGTTTCAAACAGATTAAACTGATCTCAAACCAGTAAAACGTGGTTTCAAAGAGGTGAAACTGGTCTCGAACTCTTGAAAACGTGTCTCCAGCTGTGTGGCAGTGCAGTGCAGTGGTTGGACTCCAACCAGCAGGCGGCGCTGCGGCAGCTATCCTCCTGCTGACTGACTGGAAGCAGCTGAAACGCACGAGGAAAATCGCTGCTCGCCGACATGAAGCTGAAACTGAATCAATGGAGACCAGAGACTGGAGGTAACAGCTGATTCCAGATCCATAAAACTGTCATCAGGTAAGACTCATCACTCCACCCAGACAACTCACCTACAATGGCAGTGTTACTAACCATATTTTAGCACACGGTTTTATTAAGGAGTGGAGTTGGCAACAGTTGTCCTGGCTAATGCTAATGCTAACAGCAGCTAACTGGGAGTTCTGGGTGAAACATCGCTGGTTTAGAGGCTCGTATGAAAGTCACAAAGCTGATTAAATCCCTAAGGTTTATAGAGTTTGAACGGAAAACTTTCTGTAAATAAACATTTATAATGTTGTGAACTTATTCCCAAGCTTAATATCTGACCAAAACAAAGATGGCGACCTGCTTTAAACTCTGACCAAAACAAAGATGGCGAACTGCTTTAAAACTCTGACCAAAACAAAGATGGCGACTTGCCTTAATCTCTGACCAAAACAAAGATGGCGTCCTGCAAATAAACCCGGGAAAATATAACGTTTTTATTCCTGATCAGAAGCTGATTGATCCGCGGGATCGATGAGTCGCGTCGGTCTGGTAGACTTTATAAGAACTCAGACTAGTTCGGTCTCATCCAGACCAGGAGCTTCCAGATGACCACAAAGCTAACAGGTAGCAGCAGAAGCTAACGGTGGACTTTGGACCGGAACCGAGCTTCCGATCTGGTTCTGGGTTATTGATCACTTCAGGGGATCCATCAGAACTTTAAAACAAATAATGGGGATCTTCTGTCAGTTTAGCTTTTCATCAAAATATTTCTTTTCAAATTTCCTGACCCGGTTCCCAAACCCGCTCCCTGACCCTGTTTGCCAAACCCGCTTCCTGACCTGGTTCCCAAATCCGGTTCCCAAACCCGCTTCCTGACCCGGTATCCAAACCCGGTTCCCGAACCCGCTTCCTGACCCGGTATCCAAACCCGGTTCCCAAACCCGCTTCCTGACCCGGTATCCAAACCCGGTTCCCGAAACCCGGTCTGTACTGGACCGGTCTGTCCCGGACCAGTCTGTCCTAGACCGGTCTGTACTGGACCGGTCTGTCCTAGACCGGCCTGTACTGGACCGGCCTGTCCTGGACCGGCCTGTCCTGGACCGGCCTTTCCTGGACCGGTCTGTCCTGGACCGGACTGTCCTGGACCGGCCTGTCCTGGACTGGTCTGAAACAATGGTGAGAATTTAGGTCTTTTTTTGGGCAGAGAAACAGAGTTTACCTGAAGGAAGGTGAGCTGGATCCTTCTGGGCTTACTGGGACCTTATACTGGAACTCTGAATGACTGGACAGTAGTCCATGAAAAAGCTGACGAAGTGATGGAGTTCCACAGCTAAACCAGTTGTCATAAAATAGAGATCCGTTTATATAGACGGACTTAAAATGGTTCCAGATGTAACACGAGTGTGCAGACTGGTTTAACTGGTTGCCTAACTGGGAGAAGACGTGACGGGAGTACGATTCCAGATTGAAAGTTTAACTGAGAGAAGACATAGTGGAACATTCCACCTACTGGGATGTTCCACTTACTGGGATGTTCCACTTACTGGGATGTTTCACCTACTGGGATGTTCTACATACTGGAATGTTTCACCTACTGGGATGTTCCACCTACTGGGATGTTCCACTTACTGGGATGTTCCACTTACTGGGATGTTCCACTTACTGGGATGTTCCACCTACTGGGATGTTCCACGTACTGGGATGTTCCACTTACTGGGATGTTCCACTTACTGGGATGTTCCACCTACTGGAATGTTCCACCTACTGGGATGTTCCACCTACTGGGATGTTCTACATACTGGGATGTTCCACCTACTGGGATGTTCCACCTACTGGGATGTTCCACCTACTGGGATGTTCTACATACTGGGATGTTCCACTTACTGGGATGTTCCACCTACTGGGATGTTCCACCTACTGGGATGTTCCACCTACTGGGATGTTCTACATACTGGGATGTTCCACCTACCGGGATGTTCCACCTACTGGGATGTTCTACATACTGGGATGTTCTACATACTGGGATGTTCCACTTACTGGGATGTTCCACCTACTGGGATGTTCTACATACTGGGATGTTCTACATACTGGGATGTTCCACTTACTGGGATGTTCTACATACTGGGATGTTCTACATACTGGGATGTTCCACCTACTGGGATGTTCCACTTACTGGGATGTTCCACCTACTGGGATGTTCTACCTACGGGGATGTTCCACTTACTGGGATGTTCCACCTACTGGGATGTTCCACTTACTGGGATGTTCTACATACGGGGATGTTCCACCTACTGGGATGTTCCACTTACTGGGATGTTCCACCTACTGGGATGTTCTACCTACGGGGATGTTCCACTTACTGGGATGTTCTACATACTGGGATGTTCCACCTACTGGGATGTTCCACTTACTGGGATGTTCTACATACTGGGATGTTCCACCTACTGGGATGTTCCACTTACTGGGATGTTCCACCTACTGGGATGTTCCACTTACTGGGATGTTCCACTTACTGGGATGTTCTACATACTGGGATGTTTCACCTACTGGGATGTTCCACCTACTGGGATGTTCTACTTACTGGGATGTTCCACCTACTGGGATGTTCCACCTACTGGGATGTTCCACCTACTGGGATGTTCTACATACTGGGATGTTTCACCTACTGGGATGTTCCACCTACTGGGATGTTCTACATACTGGGATGTTTCACCTACTGGGATGTTCCACATACTGGGATGTTCCACTTACTGGGATGTTCCACCTACTGGAATGTTCCACCTACTGGGATGTTCCACCTACTGGGATGTTCTACATACTGGGATGTTCCACCTACTGGGATGTTCCACCTACTGGGATGTTCTACATACTGGGATGTTCCACTTACTGGGATGTTCCACCTACTGGGATGTTCCACCTACTGGGATGTTCTACATACTGGGATGTTCCACCTACTGGGATGTTCCACTTACTGGGATGTTCCACCTACTGGGATGTTCCACCTACTGGGATGTTCCACCTACGGGGATGTTCTACCTACGGGGATGTTCCACTTACTGGGATGTTCTACATATGGGGATGTTCCACTTACTGGGATGTTCTACCTACGGGGATGTTCCACTTACTGGGATGTTCCACTTACTGGGATGTTCTACATACTGGGATGTTCCACCTACTGGGATGTTCCACTTACTGGGATGTTCTACATACTGGGATGTTCCACCTACTGGGATGTTCCACTTACTGGGATGTTCCACTTACTGGGATGTTCCACCTACTGGGATGTTCCACTTACTGGGATGTTCCACTTACTGGGATGTTCCACCTACTGGGATGTTCCACCTACTGGGATGTTCCACTTACTGGGATGTTCTACATACTGGGATGTTCTACATACTGGGATGTTCCACCTACTGGGATGTTCCACTTACTGGGATGTTCCACTTACTGGGATGTTCCACCTACGGGGATGTTCCACCTACGGGGATGTTCTACCTACGGGGATGTTCCACTTACTGGGATGTTCTACATATGGGGATGTTCCACTTACTGGGATGTTCTACATACTGGGATGTTCCACCTACTGGGATGTTCCACTTACTGGGATGTTCCACCTACTGGGATGTTCTACCTACGGGGATGTTCCACTTACTGGGATGTTCCACTTACTGGGATGTTCTACATACTGGGATGTTCCACCTACTGGGATGTTCCACTTACTGGGATGTTCTACATACTGGGATGTTCCACCTACTGGGATGTTCCACTTACTGGGATGTTCCACTTACTGGGATGTTCCACCTACTGGGATGTTCCACTTACTGGGATGTTCCACTTACTGGGATGTTCCACCTACTGGGATGTTCCACTTACTGGGATGTTCTACATACGGGGATGTTCCACTTACTGGGATGTTCCACATACTGGGATGTTCCACCTACTGGGATGTTCCACTTACTGGGATGTTCTACATACTGGGATGTTCCACCTACTGGGATGTTCCACTTACTGGGATGTTCTACATACTGGGATGTTCCACCTACTGGGATGTTCCACCTACTGGGATGTTCTACATACTGGGATGTTCCACTTACTGGGATGTTCCACCTACTGGGATGTTCCACTTACTGGGATGTTCTACATACGGGGATGTTCCACTTACTGGGATGTTCCACCTACTGGGATGTTCCACTTACTGGGATGTTCTACATACGGGGATGTTCCACTTACTGGGATGTTCTACATACTGGGATGTTCCACCTACTGGGATGTTCCACTTACTGGGATGTTCCACCTACTGGGATGTTCTACCTACGGGGATGTTCCACTTACTGGGATGTTCTACATACGGGGATGTTCCACTTACTGGGATGTTCTACATACTGGGATGTTCTACATACTGGGATGTTCCACCTACTGGGATGTTCCACTTACTGGGATGTTCCACTTACTGGGATGTTCCACTTACTGGGATGTTCCACCTACTGGGATGTTCCACCTACTGGGATGTTCTACCTACGGGGATGTTCCACTTACTGGGATGTTCTACATACGGGGATGTTCTACATACTGGGATGTTCCACCTACTGGGATGTTCCACTTACTGGGATGTTTCACCTACTGGGATGTTCTACATACTGGGATGTTCCACTTACTGGGATGTTCCACTTACTGGGATGTTCCACCTACTGGGATGTTCCACTTACTGGGATGTTCCACTTACTGGGATGTTCCACCTACTGGGATGTTCTACCTACGGGGATGTTCCACTTACTGGGATGTTCTACATACTGGGATGTTCCACCTACTGGGATGTTCCACTTACTGGGATGTTCCACTTACTGGGATGTTCCACCTACTGGGATGTTCCACCTACTGGGATGTTCTGTCTGGTGGACGACCGCGTCCCGTCGTCGCGTTCTGTCTGGTGGACGACCGCGTCCCGTCGTCGCGTTCTGTCTGGTGGACGACCGCGTCCCGTCGTCGCGTTCTGTCTGGTGGACGACCGCGTCCCGTCGTCGCGTTCTGTCTGGTGGACGACCGCGTCCCGTCGTCGCGTTCTGTCTGGTGGACGACCGCCTCCCGTCGTCGCGTTCTGTCTGGTGGACGACCGCGTCCCGTCGTCGCGTTCTGTCTGGTGGACGACCGCGTCCCGTCGTCGCGTTCTGTCTGGTGGACGACCGCGTCCCGTCGTCGCGTTCTGTCTGGTGGACGACCGCGTCCCGTCGTCGCGTTCTGTCTGGTGGACGACCGCGTCCCGTCGTCGCGTTCTGTCTGGTGGACGACCGCGTCCCGTCGTCGCGTTCTGTCTGGTGGACGACCGCGTCCCGTCGTCGCGTTCTGTCTGGTGGACGACCGCGTCCCGTCGTCGCGTTCTGTCTGGTGGACGACCGCGTCCCGTCGTCGCGTTCTGTCTGGTGGACGACCGCGTCCCGTCGTCGCGTTCTGTCTGGTGGACGACCGCGTCCCGTCGTCGCGTTCTGTCTGGTGGACGACCGCGTCCCGTCGTCGCGTTCTGTCTGGTGGACGACCGCGTCCCGTCGTCGAGTTCTGTCTGGTGGACGACCGCGTCCCGTCGTCGCGTTCTGTCTGGTGGACGACCGCGTCCCGTCGTCGAGTTCTGTCTGGTGGACGACCGCGTCCCGTCGTCGCGTTCTGTCTGGTGGACGACCGCGTCCCGTCGTCGCGTTCTGTCTGGTGGACGACCGCGTCCCGTCGTCGAGTTCTGTCTGGTGGACGACCGCGTCCCGTCGTCGAGTTCTGTCTGGTGGACGACCGCGTCCCGTCGTCGCGTTCTGTCTGGTGGACGACCGCGTCCCGTCGTCGCGTTCTGTCTGGTGGACGACCGCGTCCCGTCGTCGCGTTCTGTCTGGTGGACGACCGCGTCCCGTCGTCGAGTTCTGTCTGGTGGACGACCGCGTCCCGTCGTCGAGTTCTGTCTGGTGGACGACCGCGTCCCGTCGTCGCGTTCTGTCTGGTGGACGACCGCGTCCCGTCGTCGCGTTCTGTCTGGTGGACGACCGCGTCCCGTCGTCGCGTTCTGTCTGGTGGACGACCGCGTCCCGTCGTCGCGTTCTGTCTGGTGGACGACCGCGTCCCGTCGTCGCGTTCTGTCTGGTGGACGACCGCGTCCCGTCGTCGCGTTCTGTCTGGTGGACGACCGCGTCCCGTCGTCGCGTTCTGTCTGGTGGACGACCGCGTCCCGTCGTCGCGTTCTGTCTGGTGGACGACCGCGTCCCGTCGTCGAGTTCTGTCTGGTGGACGACCGCGTCCCGTCGTCGCGTTCTGTCTGGTGGACGACCGCGTCCCGTCGTCGCGTTCTGTCTGGTGGACGACCGCCTCCCGTCGTCGCGTTCTGTCTGGTGGACGACCGCGTCCCGTCGTCGCGTTCTGTCTGGTGGACGACCGCCTCCCGTCGTCGCGTTCTGTCTGGTGGACGACCGCGTCCCGTCGTCGAGTTCTGTCTGGTGGACGACCGCGTCCCGTCGTCGCGTTCTGTCTGGTGGACGACCGCGTCCCGTCGTCGCGTTCTGTCTGGTGGACGACCGCGTCCCGTCGTCGCGTTCTGTCTGGTGGACGACCGCCTCCCGTCGTCGCGTTCTGTCTGGTGGACGACCGCGTCCCGTCGTCGCGTTCTGTCTGGTGGACGACCGCGTCCCGTCGTCGCGTTCTGTCTGGTGGACGACCGCGTCCCGTCGTCGCGTTCTGTCTGGTGGACGACCGCGTCCCGTCGTCGCGTTCTGTCTGGTGGACGACCGCGTCCCGTCGTCGCGTTCTGTCTGGTGGACGACCGCGTCCCGTCGTCGCGTTCTGTCTGGTGGACGACCGCGTCCCGTCGTCGCGTTCTGTCTGGTGGACGACCGCGTCCCGTCGTCGCGTTCTGTCTGGTGGACGACCGCGTCCCGTCGTCGCGTTCTGTCTGGTGGACGACCGCCTCCCGTCGTCGCGTTCTGTCTGGTGGAGGACCGCCTCCCGTCGTCGTGATTTTATTTGTCACGTGTTTTGTGTTTTGATGACTGCAAATAGCTTTTTGTCGCCTCCTGTTCTGTATTCTAATTATTATGCAAATAAAAACATTTGAATTCCTGCGTGGTGGTCATGTGACCTCTGTTCCAGTGGAGGAGGCGAATCTTCACGGCCGCCATAATGGAGGACACACAGGTGGACGGGTCTCCTGTCCCCTCGGATCAGAACAGCCCCTCGCTCTCTGTCTGCTCCTCCCCCTCCATCCCCTCCACGCCGTCGTCCCCCTGCGCCGCCCCCCGGGCCACCACCCCCCCGCTGGGCGTTATCAGTGAGGGCGTGACGGAGCTCAGCCTGGTCATCGACGCCGAGGTGGCCCAGCGGGCGTGTCAGGAAGTCCTGCAGAAGGTGAAGCTGCGGCAGGAGGAGGCCGACCCCACCCCAGACGTGGGGGGGCCCGTCTCGGACGACCCAGCCCCCGGCTCGGTGAGGAGCGCCCGGTGGCGGCAGAGACACAACCCATCCAAACAGTCCTGGTTGCTGCGGCTGTTCGAGTCCAAGCTGTTTGATGTTTCCATGGCGATCTCCTACCTGCACAACTCCAAGGAGCCCGGCGTGCAGGCGTACATCGGGAACCGCCTCTTCAGCTTCCCGCACGACGACGTTGACTTCTTCTTGCCTCAGCTGCTCAACATGTACATCCACATGGACGAGGACGTGGGGGACGCCATCAAGCCCTACGTGGTAGGTGTGATCATCCTCCTCTTCTGATCGATTGCTCTTACCTTGGAGACATTTCACCCTGCTTCCTGTCTGCAGGTGCACCGCTGCAGGCAGAGCATCTCCTTCAGCCTCCAGTGCGCCTGGCTACTGGGAGCGTACTCCTCCGACATGCACATCTCCACCCAGCGCCATTCCAGAGGAACCAAGCTTCGCAAGCTCATCCTGTCCGACGAGCTGAAACCCGCAGGGCCCCGGGCCCGCAGGGAGCCCCCGGCGCTGACGGCGTTCTGCCTTGGGGCGTCCCCCACCTCTGTGTCCCTGGGTGGAGAACACAGCCTTTCTCCCACCAAACGGACTCACCAGCGCTCCAAGTCGGACGCCACCGTCGGCATCAGTCTGAGCAGCAACCTGAAGAGAACAGCCAGCAACCCCAAAGTGGAGAGCAGCCAGGATGAGGTAGGATGCTGTCGTCATGACAACTACACATATTATCCCATGTCTGACATCAGAGTTTGGTTCACATGACAACTGCAGCATCAGGACCAGAATGGATGGAGGGAGGGAGGGAGGGAGGGAGGGAGGGATGGATGATGGATGGAGGGAGGGATGATGGAGGGAGGGAGGGAGGGAGGGAGGGATGGATGATGGATGGAAGGAGGGAGGGAGGGAGGGAGGGAGGGAGGGATGGATGATGGATGGAAGGAGGGAGGGAGGGAGGGAGGGAGGGAGGGATGGATGATGGATGGAAGGAGGGAGGGAGGGAGGGAGGGAGGGATGGATGATGGATGGATGGAGGGAGGGAGGGAGGGATGATGGAGGGAGGGATGGATGGAGGGAGGGATGATGGAGGGAGGGATGGATGGAGGGAGGGAGGGAGGGATGGATGATGGAGGGAGGGAGGGAGGGATGATGGAGGGAGGGATGGATGATGGAGGGAGGGATGGATGGAGGGAGGGATGGAGGGATGGATGATGGATGGATGGAAGGAGGGAGGGAGGGAGGGAGGGAGGGATGGATGATGGATGGAGGGAGGGAGGGAGGGATGGATGATGGATGGAGGGAGGGAGGGAGGGAGGGATGGATGATGGATGGAGGGAGGGATGATGGATGATGGAGGGAGGGAGGGATGGATGGATGATGGAGGGAGGGATGGATGATGGATGGAGGGAGGGAGGGAGGGATGGATGATGGATGGAGGGAGGGATGATGGATGGAGGGAGGGAGGGATGGATGGATGATGGAGGGAGGGATGGATGATGGATGGAGGGAGGGAGGGAGGGATGGATGATGGATGGAGGGAGGGAGGGAGGGATGGATGATGGATGGATGGAGGGAGGGAGGGATGGATGATGGATGGAGGGAGGGAGGGAGGGATGGATGATGGAGGGAGGGAGGGAGGGATGGATGGAGGGAGGGAGGGAGGGATGGATGGATGATGGATGGAGGGAGGGAGGGAGGGATGGATGGATGATGGAGGGAGGGATGGATGATGGATGGAGGGAGGGATGATGGAGGGAGGGAGGGAGGGAGGGAGGGATGGATGATGGATGGAGGGAGGGATGGATGGATGATGGAGGGAGGGAGGGATGGATGATGGAGGGAGGGATGATGGAGGGAGGGATGAAGGAGGGAGGGAGGGATGGATGATGGAGGGAGGGAGGGAGGGAGGGATGATGGAGTGATGCATGATGGAGGGATGATAGAGGGAGGGAGGGAGGGATGGATGATGGATGGAGGGAGGGATGGATGGATGATGGAGGGAGGGAGGGATGGATGATGGAGGGAGGGATGATGGAGGGAGGGATGAAGGAGGGAGGGAGGGAGGGATGATGGAGGGAGGGATGAAGGAGGGAGGGAGGGATGATGGATGATGGAGGGAGGGATGGATGGAGGGAGGGATGGATGATGGAGGGAGGGAGGGAGGGATGGATGATGGAGGGAGGGAGGGAGGGAGGGATGGATGGAGGGAGGGAGGGAGGGATGGATGATGGATGGAGGGAGGGAGGGATGGATGATGGATGGAGGGATGGATGGATGATGGAGGGAGGGAGGGAGGGATGGATGGAGGGAGGGAGGGAGGGATGGATGATGGAGGGAGGGAGGGAGGGATGGATGATGGATGGATGGAGGGAGGGATGATGGATGGAGGGAGGGAGGGATGATGGATGGAGGGAGGGAGGGAGGGAGGGAGGGATGGATGATGGATGGAGGGAGGGAGGGATGATGGATGGAGGGAGGGAGGGAGGGATGGATGATGGATGGAGGGATGGATGGATGATGGAGGGAGGGAGGGAGGGATGGATGGATGGAGGGATGGATGGATGATGGAGGGAGGGAGGGAGGGATGGATGATGGATGGAGGGAGGGAGGGATGATGGAGGGATGAACACAGGACGGGCAGCAGCTTCATGTCTGGCCCGGATGCGGCGGCTCCTGGTCCAGATGTTGGGAGGCAGCACCACCGGGCCTGGATCAGAACTCCGATGTAATCCAGGCTGGACCTCCTGGTGTCCGACTGGGAATGGGACACCAGACCCATTCAGTACGGGTCAGCCAGCTGGACCAGATCCTCCAAGAAGGGCCGTATTCTGGCATGGGTGCTTATTTTGACTCAACACTGGTCCTCCCGTGACTCTGTCGGATGGGGGCGGGGCATATGGCAGCTCTGCTCCTCATTGGTCAGAGTATGACGGCACATGCAGCTGCTCTTCTGCTGGAGGAGGACCTGCTTCCTGTGTTGTTCTGATTCGTCCTCAGAAAGGCAGAAGAAGAAGTCATTCTGACTGCGTGATGAAAAGTGTGTCATGGCAGTCTGATGGTGTTTCTCTGTTCTCATGTTTGGAGACAACCCGTCCCAACCGGCACACCTGACTGCAGGTGGAATCAAACTCCTTTCCCTCTGACCCTCAGGACTTGAGCTCCAGCTCCGACAGTCTGGACTGTGATTCTGGTCCCGTAAGTCCAGCTGCTTCCTCATCTAACAGGGTGCATTGTGGGAAATAAAGTCTGTGGTTCTGGTTCGCAGAAGTGCAGCTCGTGGAGCGAGAGCTGCCCTCTGCGGACTCACCATCTGCTTGTG
Source organism: Telmatherina bonti (assembly GCF_933228915.1). NCBI lineage: Eukaryota > Metazoa > Chordata > Actinopteri > Atheriniformes > Telmatherinidae > Telmatherina > Telmatherina bonti. The sequence goes on along the minus strand of NC_136623.1, from coordinate 2,480,194 downwards.
TGTTCTGTGGGATCAATCAGCTGTTGGAGGTTCTGGGTGAATCGGATCTTTTCTCAGTGATTGATTGATCGTGCTTGTGTTTCGGGTCTGTTCGTTCAGTTTGGTTCAGGTTCTGGATCTCAGAAGATGAAACATCTTCATAAAATTAAAGAATAAACCCGACACACACATACAGCTATCTGTGTGAGCTCCCCTGAGAGTAGGCTCCGCCCCTGCTACCTGTGTACCTGTGTATGTTCCAGCCGGTCCGTCTGGCTCCTCAGAGGGAGTTCATAAAGTCTCTGATGGGCATCGGGAAGCGACTGGCCACGCTGCCCACTAAGGAGCAGAAAACCCAGAGGCTCGTCTCGGAGCTGTCGCTGCTCAACCACAAGCTGCCGGCGCGAGTGTGGCTGCCCACCGCCGCCTTCGACCACCACGTAGTCCGAGTGCCACACACACAGGCTGTCGTCCTCAACTCCAAAGACAAGGTGAATCTGCGTGCTGCCAAGGAATGCTCTGCAGACGTCTGTCAGCTGACTTATGTCTCCCTTTTAGGCTCCCTACCTGATCTACGTGGAGGTCCTGGAGTGTGAGAACTTTGAGACATCCAGTGTTCCGATCCGGATTCCAGAGAACCGGATCAGGAGCACACGTTCTGTGGAGAACCTGCCAGAGTGTGGCATGACAGCAGAGCAGCGAGCCGGAAGCTTTTCTATTGTCCCCAACTACGACAACGATGACGAGGCCTGGTCTGTTGATGACATCGGAGAGCTACAGGTCGAGGTGAGATCATAGAAAGGAATTAACATCCATGATGTTACTTCACTGTCTGGACAGAATACCTGAACCAGAACCAGAAGATGTTCGTAACAATCTCTGGTTCTTTGTAATTCCAGCTCCCTAGCGGGTGATGTAAATATCAGTTTCACTAAAACGACACGTGTATGACTTTAGACCAGAAAGAACAAATCAAACCTTATCTCGCTGGCAATGGCTGTCTGAGTTTACTAACCAGAAGCTGGAAATATCATGATGTCCTGCAGATCCCAGAAGGCCACGCCAGCAGCTATGATAACATCAGCCAGTTCTCAGTAGACAGCATCACCAGCCTGGAAAGCAAAGAGCCCATTTTCATCGCCGCTGGAGACATCAGGTCCACCTCTCATCTGTTACACATTATTACACACCTGGTACACATCCATAACACAGCAGTTATTCGCCTGTTACACACCTGTTACACATCCATAACACAGCAGTTATTCGCCTGTTACACACCTGTTACACATCCATAACACAGCAGTTATTCGCCTGTTACACACCTGTTACACATCCATAACACAGCAGTTATTCGCCTGTTACACACCTGTTACACATCCATAACACAGCAGTTATTCGCCTGTTACACACCTGTTACACATCCATAACACAGCAGTTATTCGCCTGTTACACACCTGGTACACATCCATAACACAGCAGTTATTCGCCTGTTACACACCTGTTACACATCCATAACACAGCAGTTATTCGCCTGTTACACACCTGGTACACATCCATAACACAGCAGTTATTCGCCTGTTACACACCTGTTACACATCCATAACACAGCAGTTATTCGCCTGTTACACACCTGTTACACATCCATAACACAGCAGTTATTCGCCTGTTACACACCTGTTACACATCCATAACACAGCAGTTATTCGCCTGTTACACACCTGTTACACATCCATAACACAGCAGTTATTCGCCTGTTACACACCTGTTACACATCCATAACACAGCAGTTATTCGCCTGTTACACTCCTGTTACACATCCATAACACAGCAGTTATTCGCCTGTTACACACCTGTTACACATCCATAACACAGCAGTTATTCGCCTGTTACACACCTGTTACACACCTGTTACACATCCATAACACAGCAGTTATTCGTCTGTTACACAGCTGTTACACATCCATAACACAGCAGTTATTCGCCTGTTACACACCTGTTACACATCCATAACACAGCAGTTATTCGCCTGTTACACACCTGTTACACATCCATAACACAGCAGTTATTCGCCTGTTACACATCCATAACACAGCAGTTATTCGCCTGTTACACACCTGTTACACATCCATAACACAGCAGTTATTCGCCTGTTACACACCTGTTACACACCTGTTACACATCCATAACACAGCAGTTATTCGTCTGTTACACAGCTGTTACACATCCATAACACAGCAGTTATTCGCCTGTTACACACCTGTTACACATCCATAACACAGCAGTTATTCGCCTGTTACACACCTGTTACACATCCATAACACAGCAGTTATTCGCCTGTTACACACCTGTTACACATCCATAACACAGCAGTTATTCGCCTGTTACACACCTGTTACACATCCATAACACAGCAGTTATTCGCCTGTTACACACCTGTTACACATCCATAACACAGCAGTTATTCGCCTGTTACACACCTGTTACACATCCATAACACAGCAATTATTCGCCTGTTACACACCTGTTACACATCCATAACACAGCAGTTATTCGCCTGTTACACACCTGTTACACATCCATAACACAGCAGTTATTCGCCTGTTACACACCTGTTACACATCCATAACACAGCAGTTATTCGCCTGTTACACACCTGTTACACACCTGTTACACATCCATAACACAGCAGTTATTCGTCTGTTACACACCTGTTACACATCCATAACACAGCAGTTATTCGCCTGTTACACACCTGTTACACATCCATAACACAGCAGTTATTCGCCTGTTACACACCTGTTACACATCCATAACACAGCAGTTATTCGCCTGTTACACACCTGTTACACATCCATAACACAGCAGTTATTCGCCTGTTACACACCTGTTACACATCCATAACACAGCAGTTATTCGCCTGTTACACACCTGTTACACATCCATAACACAGCAGTTATTCGCCTGTTACACACCTGTTACACATCCATAACACAGCAGTTATTCGCCTGTTACACACCTGTTACACATCCATAACACAGCAGTTATTCGCCTGTTACACAGCTGTTACACATCCATAACACAGCAGTTATTCGCCTGTTACACACCTGTTACACATCCATAACACAGCAGTTATTCGCCTGTTACACACCTGTTACACATCCATAACACAGCAGTTATTCGCCTGTTACACACCTGTTACACATCCATAACACAGCAGTTATTCGCCTGTTACACACCTGTTACACATCCATAACACAGCAGTTATTCGCCTGTTACACACCTGTTACACATCCATAACACAGCAGTTATTCGCCTGTTACACACCTGTTACACATCCATAACACAGCAGTTATTCGCCTGTTACACACCTGTTACACATCCATAACACAGCAGTTATTCGCCTGTTACACACCTGTTACACATCCATAACACAGCAGTTATTCGTCTGTTACACAGCTGTTACACATCCATAACACAGCAGTTACGTATCTATAACAGAGCATTTACACAGTTGTTACGCATGTATTACAAAGCAGTTACACATCTTACACATCCATAACACAGCTGTTACACAACTGTTCAACGGCTGTTACACATCCATCACACACCTGTTACACGTCCAGAACACAGTTGTTACAGATCTGTTGGACATCTGTTACAAATCCACTACACAACAGCTACACATCTATTATAGAGCAGTTACACATCTGTTACACACCTGGTACACATCCACTACACAGCAGTTACACTTCCATTACACAACAGTTACACAGCTATTACACAGCTGTTATACATCCATTGCACAGCAGCTACACATCTATTATAAAGCAGTTACACATCTATTACACACCTGGTACCTGGTCACATTTAATTCATAAATTCATAAACAAACTTGACAAAAAGTTTTCATTTTACCACAAAGATATAATTAATTATAAAAATAAAACAAAAGTATGGATAATTTTAAGTGTATATCCCAACAAATCAGCAACCTCCGGCGGTTAAAAGTGAAGCCTATGCGGAAGTGCATACAACTGCAGTTCCTCCTTCATCCACTAGGGGCTGCAAAACAGAGCAAATCCCCATAGACTCCCATGTTAAAAAGACCAACTTCACAGCAGGAATAAACACGTTTACAGCATGAATAAACATGTTTACAGCAGGAATAAACATGTTTACAGTAGAAATAAACATGTTTACAGCAGGAATAAACATGTTTACAGTAGAAATAAACATGTTTACAGCAGGAATAAACATGTTTACAGTAGAAATAAACAAGTTTACAGCAGGAATAAACATGTTTTACAGTAGAAATAAACATGTTTACAGCAGGAATAAACATGTTTACAGCTAGGTGTAAAAACATTTTAGGCTTAATAGGTCAGGTTTATCTTCATGACAACTGTGGGGGGAGTGAATTTTTTCTAACTCACCCGTTTAAAAGTAATTTAATCTCGAAATTTGTCATATTTAGGGGCGTGTCCTTTTGATTGACAGGTGCCGGATTTCCCGGTTCAAGTAAGAACATAGAACTACCGCAGTTTTTAGCCGGTTAACAACGTGACTTAGCTTTAGCCCTCTTACCTCCGTTAGCTAGTTAGCGCCTGTTAACTCTTAGCTACAGGCAGGTCTGAGATCACCATATGTCAATCATCCACCACTACACTCACATCCCTCCTCTCAGATGCACCTTGTTGCCCATTTTTATATTTTCCAACACGCATGCCCCTGCCAAGATGGTGATGGTAGGAACCGCCCACCCAGCTTCAATTCAGCTCTTCAGAAACCTACGGGTGACGTCACGGAGACTCCGCCTATCTTTATATACAGTCTATGATCCCAACGATATGCACCTGTTACACATCTATTGCACACCTTTTGCACATGGTTTATTGTGCGAATCAGATATAATGCAACTATATCTCTAGACTGCTGACTTTTAATGTCCTCTCTTGTTTGTCCCAGGCGTCGCCTGTCAGAGCAGCTGGCTCAGGCTCCCACCACCTTCAAACGGGACCCAGAGGACCCATCTGCCGTTGCCCTGAAGGAACCGTGGGAGGAGAAAGTCCGGTAGGTGCTCTCTCAGTCTTCTGTTCCCAGAGGTCAGTCTTGCAGGTGGAAGACATATGACCTGAACTGTACCTGCCAAACTGTGTCTTTGTCCTCAGGAGGATTAGAGAGGGTTCTCCTTATGGCCACTTTCCCAACTGGAGGCTTCTGTCTGTGATTGTGAAATGTGGAGATGACCTGAGACAAGAACTGCTTGCTTTCCAGGTGCTGCAGCAGCTAAAGGTAATGATAAGACATCACATGACCTGTGTCTCTGCCTCATCCTCTAACTGGTCATTCTCTGGACAGTCCATCTGGGAGCAGGAGCGAGTACCTCTGTGGATAAAGCCCTATAAGATCCTGGTTCTGTCGTCAGATAGCGGAATGATCGAGCCGGTGGTGAACGCCGTGTCCCTCCACCAGGTGAAGAAACAGAGTCAGCTGTCTCTGCTGGACTACTTACTGCAGGAACATGGCGCTCCAACCACAGAGGCCTTCCTGTCCGCTCAGAGGAACTTTGTTCAGAGCTGTGCAGGATACAGCCTCATCTGCTACCTTCTGCAGGTCAAAGACAGGTGAGACACTTTGGGACAGGTGAGATGGGTCAGAGACAGGTAAGACACGTTGGGCCAGGTGAGACGGGTCAGAGACAGGTGAGACGGGTCAGAGACAGGTGAGACGGGTCAGAGACAGGTAAGACATGTTGGGACAGGTGAGACTGGTCAGAAACAGGTGAGACGGGTCAGAGACAGGTAAGACATGTTGGGACAGGTGAGACTGGTCAGAAACAGGTGAGACGGGTCAGAGACAGGTAAGACATGTTGGGACAGGTGAGACTGGTCAGAAACAGGTGAGACGGGTCAGAGACGGGTAAGACATGTTGGGACAGGTGAGACTGGTCAGAAACAGGTGAGACGGGTCAGAGACAGGTAAGACATGTTGGGACAGGTGAGACTGGTCAGAGACAGGTGAGAAGGGTCAAAGACAGGTAAGACACGTTGGGACAGGTGAGACGGGTCAGAGACAGGTAAGACACATCGGGACAGGTGAGACTGGTCAGAAACAGGTGAGATGGGTCAGAGACAGGTAAGACATGTTGGGACAGGTGAGACGGGTCAGAGACAGGTAAGACACATCGGGACAGGTGAGACTGGTCAGAAACAGGTGAGATGGGTCAGAGACAGGTAAGACATGTTGGGACAGGTGAGATGGGTCAGAGACAGGTAAGACACATCGGGACAGGTGAGACTGGTCAGAAACAGGTGAGATGGGTCAGAGACAGGTAAGACATGTTGGGACAGGTGAGATGGGTCAGAGACAGGTAAGACACATCGGGACAGGTGAGACTGGTCAGAAACAGGTGAGATGGGTCAGAGACAGGTAAGACATGTTGGGACAGGTGAGATGGGTCAGAAACAGGTAAGACACATCGGGACAGGTGAGACTGGTCAGAAACAGGTGAGATGGGTCAGAGACAGGTAAGACATGTTGGGACAGGTGAGAAGGGTCAGAGACAGGTGAGACGGGTCAGAAACAGGTGAGACGGGTCAGAGACAGGTGAGACTGGTCAGAAACAGGTGAGACGGGTCAGAGACAGTTAAGACACGTTGGGACAGGTGAGACTGATCAGAAACAGGTGAGACGGGTCAGAGACAGGTAAGACACATCGGGACAGGTGAGACTGGTCAGAAACAGTTAAGACACGTTGGGACAGGTGAGACGGGTCAGAAACAGGTGAGACGGGTCAGAAACAGGTGAGACGGGTCAGAGACAGGTAAGACGGGTCAGAGACAGGTGAGACTGGTCAGAAACAGTTAAGACACGTTGGGACAGGTGAGACAGGTCAGAAACAGGTGAGACGGGTCAGAGACAGGTAAGACATGTTGGGACAGGTGAGACTGGTCAGAGACAGGTAAGACATGTTGGGACAGGTGAGACTGGTCAGAGACAGGTAAGACATGTTGGGCCAGGTGAGACTGGTCAGAGACAGGTAAGACATGTTGGGACAGGTGAGACTGGTCAGAGACAGGTAAGACATGTTGGGACAGGTAAGACACGTTGGGCTAGGTGAGACTGTTCAGAAACAGGTGAGATGGGTCAGAGACAGGTAAGACACGTTGGGCCAGGTGAGACTGGTCAGAGACAGGTAAGACATGTTGGGACAGGTGAGACTGGTCAGAGACAGGTAAGACATGTTGGGACAGGTAAGACACGTTGGGCCAGGTGAGACTGGTCAGAAACCGGTGAGATGGGTCAGAGACAGGTGAGCCTGGTTGGGACAGGTGAGACGGGTCTTCATCAGTCTGTCTGTCCTCTCAGGCATAACGGGAACATCCTCCTGGACGCAGACGGACACATCATCCACATAGACTTTGGGTTCATCTTGTCCAGCTCACCTAAAAACCTGGGCTTCGAGACATCTGCCTTCAAACTCACCTCTGAGTTCGTGGAGGTAAGTTCATCACACCGTCAATCAGAAGGCTCTGATCAGTCAGAAGGCTCTGATCAGTCAGAAGGTTCTGATCAGGAATCATCTCACTGAAGCACCAGAACCTCCTTCACGCTTAAAGCCCATAAAAACCCAGCCTGTGCAATCAGCTGTCAGGAAATATAGTGCAAGTTGAACTACAGTTATGGTGGGAACACGACATAACCAGCAAAACTGAGCCTCCCTCTGATACTACTGGTTCTGATCTCCGAACTTCAAACAGAAACAACCATAGACCGATGGTGACCCGGTCCAATTGGTTCATCCAGTTAGAGGTCCAAATAGCAGCTCAGTTAGTTTTGGTTATCACTATCAGCTCTGGTGCACTATATGTCTGTACGGTACACACAGGTTCAGTATGGGTCGGTACAGGTCGGGTCGGTACATAACAGACAGGTTCAGTGTGGGTCGGTACAGGTCGGGTCGGTACATTACAGACAGGTTCAGTGTGGGTCGGTACAGGTCGGGTCGGTACATAACAGACAGGTTCAGTGTGGGTCGGTACAGGTCGGGTCGGTACATTACAGACAGGTTCAGTGTGGGTCGGTACAGGTCGCGTCGGTACATTACAGACAGGTTCAGTGTGGGTCGGTATCTAACTACACAAAACCATCTCTGGCCATACCGAACCATAGGAAACCATCTCTGGCCATACCGAACTACACCGAACTATCTTGGGCCATACCAAACTATAAAAAACCTTCTCGGGCCATACCGAAACCATGCAAAACCATCTCGGGCCATACCAAAATATCCAAAGTCATCTCTTTCCAATACTGAACCATCTTGGGCCATACAAAATCATACCCAACCACCTTGGGCCATACCGAACCATCTGTGGCTATACTCAACTGTACCAAACCACCCCGGGCATACCAAACCATCTCGGGCCATACAGAAACCATGCAAAACCATCTCGGGCGATACCAAACTATAAAAAAAACCTTCTTGGGCTATATCAAATCATAACAAAACTTCTAGGGCTGTACCGGACCATACCGAGCCACTTGGGCCATACCGAACCATCTGGGGCCATACCGAACCACCTCGGGCCATACCGAACCATCTGGGGCCACACCGAACCATCTGGGGCCATACCAAACCACCTCAGGCCATACTGAACCATCTGGGGCCACACCGAACCATCTGGGGCCATACCGAACCACCTCGGGCCATACCGAACCACCTCGGGCCATACCGAACCACTTCGGGCCATACCGAACCACTTCGGGCCATACCGAACCACTTCGGGCCATACCGAACCACTTCGGGCCATACCGAACCACTTTGGGCCATACCGAACCACTTCGGGCCATACCGAACCACTTTGGGCCATACCGAACCACTTCGGGCAATACCAAATCATACAAAACCATGTGAACCATCTCAAGCCACCTTGGGCCATACAGGTTGTAAAGGTCTATTCTATACTAAACCAAAGCATACCAGTCCGTTGTGAACTATATTAAACCTAATTGAATTAAACTGTTCCATACTGAACCATCCATCCATCCATCCATCCATCCATCCATCCATCCATCTTCTGCCGCTTATCCGGGGTCGGGTCGCGGGGGCAGCAGTAGGGAAGCCCAGACTTCCCTCTCCCCAGCCACATTTGCCAACTCTGCGGGGGGATCCCAAGGCGTTCCCAGGCAGCCGAGAGATGTAATCCCTCCAGCGTGTCCTGGGTCTTCCCCGGGGTCTCCTCCCAGAGGGACGTGCCTGGAACACCTCACCAGGGAGGTCCAGGAGGCATCCTGACCAGATGCCCGAGCCACCTCAACTGGTTCCTCTCGATGCGAAGGAGCAGCGGCTCTACTCTGAGCCCCTCCCGGATGACTGAGCTCCTCACCCTATCTCTAAGGGAGAGCCCGGCCACCCTGCGGAGGAAACTCATTTCAGCCGCCTGTATACGAGATCTCGTTCTTTCGGTCACGACCCACAGCTCATGACCATAGGTGAGGGTAGGAACGTAGATCGACTGGTAAATCAAGAGCTTCACCTTCTGGCTCAGCTCCTTCTTCACCACGACAGACCGGCGCAGAGCCCGCATTACTGCAGACGCCGCACCGATCCGTCTGTCCATCTCGCGCTCCATCCTTCCCTCACTCGTGAACAAGACCCCGAGATATTTAAACTCCTCCACTTGAGGCAGGACCTGACTCCCGACCCGGAGAGGGCAATCCACCCTATTCCGGCTGAGGACCATGGTCTCAGATTTGGAGGTGCTGATTCTCATCCCAGCCGCTTCACACTCGGCCGCGAATCGCTCAAGCGAGAGCTGGAGATCACGACCAGATGAAGCCAACAGGACCACGTCATCCGCAAAAAGCAGGGACCCAATCCTGAGGCCACCAAGTCGGATCCCCTCAACACCTCGGCTGCGCCTAGAAATTCTGTCCATATAAGTTATGAACAGAATCGGTGATAAAGGGCAGCCTTGGTGGAGTCCAACCCTCACCGGAAACGAATCCGACTTACTACCGGCAATGCGGACCAAGCTCTGACACCTGTCGTACAGGGACCGGACAGCTCGTACAAGGGGGTCCGGTACCCCATACTCCCAGAGTACCCCCCACAGGAGCCCCCGGGGGACACGGTCGAACGCCTTCTCCAGGTCCACAAAGCACATGTAGACTGGTTGGGCAAACTCCCATGCCCCCTCCAGGACCCCAGAGAGGGTATAGAGCTGGTCCACTGTTCCGCGACCAGGACGAAAACCACACTGCTCCTCCTCAATCCGGGATTCGACTATCCGGTGGACCCTCCTCTCCAGGACCCCTGAATAGACCTTACCAGGGAGGCTGAGGAGTGTGATTCCCCTGTAATTGGAACACACCCTCCGGTCCCCCTTCTTAAAAAGGGGGACCACCACCCCAGTCTGCCAATCCAGCGGTACTGCCCCCGATGTCCACGCGATGCTGCAGAGGCGTGTCAGCCAGGACAGCCCCACAGCATCCAGAGCCTTAAGCGGATCTCATCCACCCCCGGGGCCGAGTTTTTTGACCACCTCAGCGACTTCAGCCCCAGAGATAGGAGAGTCCACCCCTGAGTCCGCCAGCTCTGCTTCTTCATCGGAAGACGCGTTGGTAGGATTGAGGAGGTCTTCGAAGTATTCCCTCCACCGACCCACAACGTCCCGAGTTGAGGTCAGCAGCTCCCCACCTCCACTGTACACAGTGTTACACAGTGTTGATGGAGCACTGCTTCCCCCTCCTGAGCCACCAGATGGTGGACCAGAATCTCCTCGAAGCCGTCCAGAAGTCTTTCTCCATGGCCTCGCCGAACTCCTCCCATGCCCGAGTTTTTGCCTCGGCAACGGCCGAAGCCGCATGCCGCTTAGCCCGTCGGTACCCATCAGCTGCCTCCAGAGTCCCACAGACCAAGAAGGCCCGATAGGACTCCTTCTTCAGCTTGACGGCATCCCTCACTGCTGGTGTCCACCAACGAGTCCTGGGATTACCGCCACGACAGGCACCAACGACCTTACAGCCACAGCTCCGGCTGGCCGCCTCAGCAATAGAGGCACGGAACACAACCCATTCGGACTCAATGTCCCTCGCCTCACCCGGGACATGTTCGAAGCTCTGCTGAAGGTGGGAGTTGAAGCTCGCTCTGACAGGGGACTCAGCCAGACGTTCCCAGCAGACCCTCACAACACGTTTGGGCCTGCCAGATCTGACCAGCTTCCTCCCCCACCATCTGAGCCAACTCACCACCAGGTGGTGATCAGTTGAAGCTCCGCCCCCCTCTTCACCCGAGTGTCCAAGGCATGTGGCCGCAGGTCCGACGATACGACTACAAAGTCGATCATTGAACTGCGGCCCAGGGAATCCTGATGCCAGGTGTACATGTGGACACTCTTATGTTGGAACATGGTGTTCGTTATGGACAATCCATGACGAGCACAGAAGTCCAATAACAAGACACCATTTGGGTTCAGAGGGGGGGAACCATGCCTCCCAATCACTCCCCTCCGGGTCTCACTGTCATTGCCCACGTGAGCATTGAAGTCCCCCAGCAGAACAATGGAGTCCCCAGAAGGAGCACCCTCCAGCACTCCCTCCAAGGACCCCAGAAAGGGTGGGTACTCTGAACTGCTGTTTGGTGCATAAGCACAGACAACAGTCAGGACCCGTCCCCCCACCCGGAGGCGGAGGGAAACTACCCTTTCATCCACCGGGGTAAACCCCAACGTGCAGGCACCAAGCTGGGGGCTGATGAGAATGCCCACACCTGCTCGGCGCCTCTCACCATGAGCAACTCCAGAGCGGAAGAAGGTCCAGACCCTCTCGAGAGTTCTGGTTCCAGAGCCCAAGCCATGCGTCGAGGTGAGTCCAACTATATCTAGTCGGAACCGCTCAACCTCGTGCACAAGCTCAGGCTCCTTCCCCACCAGAGAGGTGACGTTCCACGTCCCTAGAGCCAGCTTCTGCAGCCGGGGATCGGACCGCCAGGGTCCCCGCCTCTTGCTGCTGCCCAGCTCACACTGCACCTGACCCCTACGGCTCCTCCCACAGATGGTGAGCCCACGGGAGGTGGGGCCCATGTAACCCTTTCTGGCTGAGCCCGACCGGGCTCCATGGGTAAAGGCCCGGCCACCAGACGCTCGCTCTCGTACCCCACCCCCAGGCCTGGCTCCAGAGGGGGGTCCCGGTAACCTGCGTCCGGGCAAGGGAACATTCATGCCCAGGTTGGTCGTCATCATAGGGGTCTATGAGCCGTGCTTGGTCTGGTCCCTCCCCTAGACACCTGTTAGCCATGGGTGACTCTACCAGGGGCATAAAGCCCCCGACAACATAGCAGCTAGGATCTTCGGGATGCACAAACCCCTCCACCACGATAAGGTGATGGCTCAGGGAGAGGACCCTGATAGGATACTGAACCATACCAAGCCAAATCATCCGATACTACATTATTTAACCCTCTCTCTCATCTGTCAGGTGACATTATTTAACCCTCTCTCTCGTCTGACAGGTGACATTATTTAACCCTCTCTCTCGTCTGTCAGGTGACATTATTTAACCCTCTCTCTCATCTGTCAGGTGACATTATTTAACCCTCTCTCTTGTCTGTCAGGTGACATTATTTAACCCTCTCTCTCGTCTGTCAGGTGACATTATTTAACCCTCTCTCTCGTCTGTCAGGTGACATTATTTAACCCTCTCTCTTGTCTGTCAGGTGACATTATTTAACCCTCTCTCTCGTCTGTCAGGTGACATCATTTAACCCTCTGTCTCGTCTGTCAGGTGACATCATTTAACCCTCTCTCTCGTCTGTCGGGTGACATTATTTAACCCTCTCTCTCGTCTGTCGGGTGACATTATTTAACCCTCTCTCTCGTCTGTCAGGTGATATTATTTAACCCTCTCTCTCGTCTGTCAGGTGACATTATTTAACCCTCTCTCTCGTCTGTCAGGTGACATTATTTAACCTTCTCTCTCGTCTGTCAGGTGACATCATTTAACCCTCTGTCTCGTCTTATTTAATCCTCTCTCTCATCTGTCAGGTGACATCATTTAACCCTCTGTCTCGTCTGTCAGGTGACATCATTTAACCCTCTGTCTCGTCTGTCAGGTGACATTATTTAACCCTCTCTCTCATCTGTCAGGTGACATTATTTAACCCTCTCTCTCGTCTGTCAGGTGACATTATTTAACCCTCTCTCTCTCGTCTGTCAGGTGACATCATTTAACCCTCTCTCTCATCTGTCAGGTGACATTATTTAACCCTCTCTCTCGTCTGTCAGGTGACATTATTTAACCCTCTCTCTCATCTGTCAGGTGACATTATTTAACCCTCTCTCTCGTCTGACAGGTGACATTATTTAACCCTCTGTCTCGTCTGTCAGGTGACATTATTTAACCCTCTCTCTCGTCTGTCAGGTGACATTATTTAACCCTCTCTCTCGTCTGTCAGGTGACATTATTTAACCCTCTCTCTCATCTGTCAGGTGACATTATTTAACCCTCTGTCTCGTCTGTCAGGTGACATTATTTAACCCTCTGTCTCGTCTGTCAGGTGACATTATTTAACCCTCTCTCTCATCTGTCAGGTGACATTATTTAACCCTCTCTCTTGTCTGTCAGGTGACATTATTTAACCCTCTCTCTCGTCTGTCAGGTGACATTATTTAACCCTCTCTCTCGTCTGTCAGGTGATGGGTGGTCCAGATGGAGACATGTTTAACTACTATAAGATGCTGATGCTGCAGGGTCTGATAGCAGCTAGGAAGCACATGGACCGTGTGCTGCAGATTGTGGAGATAATGCAGCAAGGTGAGCCTCAGCCCGTCTACCTGCTGTGTGTTTGCTAACGGCACTAACTCTGACCCTGGGTTCTCCACGGCCCCCAGGTTCCCAGCTGCCCTGCTTCCACGGCTCCAGCACCATGCGAGGTCTGAAGGAACGTTTCCACATGAGTCTGACGGAGGAGCAGCTGCAGCTGCTGATTGATCAGCTGGTGGACGGATCAATGAGGTCACTGACCACCAAATTGTACGACGGCTTCCAGTACCTGACCAATGGCATCATGTGACCTTTCTGGGACCCCATTGCCCGATTTTTTTTTTAAACTCCAACCTCCTATTCTTCTTATATTCCAGTTCATTTCTGTTCTGTCTCCTGGATCTTTTGTTTTCTTTACATCCGTTTCTTTGCGCCATCTTTTCTTTTTCCAGAAGTGGGCAGAAGTCTCTCATTGGCAGCTCAGCAGGACTCTTAGCCAATCAGAGAGCAGCCCAGTTTTAGTTTAAAATGTGAGCCCTGAGTGGACAACAGGACCAGAACGTGTTTTCATGTTTTAACTTCTGTGAACCAGTGTTTTTGTTGAGCCATTAAAGTTGTCCACCTGCAGCTCCATGTCTCCGTGTCTGCTTCACCTGATGGACAGGTGAGGACACCTGAAGACAACAGACACATTCCACATGAAACAGAGACGTCTGAAACCATGTAAGAAAATAAGTAAATATATTTAGTTGTTTTTCTGACTGAAATGTGGAGTCTCCAGTCTGAAGTCTCCAGTCTGCCCCCTACTGGATTCTGCTGGTACCACAGTGGTTCCCGAGTCCAATGAGACCAGACCAGAGAACTGTTGATCTGGGTCTGAATCTCATCCTCAAATCTGGAACATCAGATTTCCTGCTGTAACCAGTTTCTGGCAGAAAGTGGTTACAGCAGGAAATTTGGAAAGGTTGTCATATGACCAACAGTCCAGCTGATGGTCCGGTTTCTGTGCAGAGGAACCTGAACGTGGACTATCGCCAGGTCCAGACCTGCTGCTGGAATCTGACCTGTGACTAGCTTTATCGAGTCAGCCTGCAGACGGCGCTCTCTGAACAGCACTTTGTATTTCACACAGAAGAAGAAGAATCAGAACTCCACTGTCTTCCAGAACTTCAGACCTGAGAGGAAAACCTAGGATCCCTTGGCTTGACATACGGATCCACGCCGTCATTTCTATGGAACTTGCGTGATGAGGCGATAATCGCTGCCCTCTTGTCTCAGCATGGGGTGGCGTCGCTCCCTGTGCAGTTCAGTCCCAACCATCTGCTTTTTTTTTGTCTTGTCCAGCATTTAAGCAGGCAAAATGATTCTGCTGGCAGATTTACTTTGCCAAGCGAAGCATCATAGATATCATGCTTCCCTTGATATTCTAAATTCTGGTTTTATTTTTCTATTTATTTTGCATATTTGTATTACAAAGTTTGTACTGCTGGACCGGAGAGGACAGAAGAGGGACAGAAAGAGAATCGAAAAGAAGAGAAAACAGAAAAACACCTTGTAGAGAGAGAAAGAGGAAAAAAAAAAGATTGATAAAGAGAACAACCTACATACATATAAATAAGCACACATACACACCCACTTATATACACACACATCCATACGCCTATACACACTGGAGTCCTGCTCCCCCTGCGGGAGGACGAAGACGTCAACTATCAGGAGAACCCAGAGCTCACAAGCTCTGGGGGTGGGGGGCGGTGGTCATGGGGGCCTTTGTCGAGGCCTGCCTGCCCTCTATCCACACGGGGCGTCGCACTTGGGGCATGCTGGGAAGGAGAGAGGAGGGTGACTGTGACCGAACGGGTGTTATGTGTGTTTATGGGGGGGGGGCAAGCCAGCCGGGGGCCCAGGTCTATCGGACAGCACCCCCTTCCCCCCCGTCTGAACCCCTCCGGCAAGGCCCCGGAAATGGGGTCATGATAGGACCCCGATGCCCCTCCCTCCCCACTAATGAATGATTGTGAAGTGTCTGTTAATTGCAATTAAAACTGAGGGGGGGTAACCGCCTAAGTAGCCCCACCCGCCGTACACTGCATGTCCCGCCCCCCAAAACTTGTCCATGAGTCGTCAGTGTTTTGTGTTGTGGTGACTAAATGTGATTAAACCTGGGGGGTGAACAGATACTGGGTTCTTCCTCCCACCCAGCGCACCGTGCCCACCGCCCACCGCCCTGCCTGTGTGTGGTGGGGGGCGGGGGAGGAAAGTGGGTTCTTCCTCCAGAAGGTGAGCCTGCCCCTCTCCTCCCTCTATTTTATTTCCCCGGAGACATCCCTCCACAACCCCCCCACCTACCTCATCCCTTCCTAACCACTTCCCCAGCCCTTCCGCTGCAGGCTGAGCCTCCCCCCACAGGAGCCCGGGACCCCCACCCAGCCCACCCCGCAGCTGCATGGCAACCCGCCACGGAGCCCAGGCCCGCCATCCCCCCCGCCGGCAGCGCCAACTCCATCCGCTGACCCACCCAAGCCCCCCCAGGACAGGAGACACAGCCACCCCAGCTGCAAGGCAGCCAAGATCTCCACCCAGGAGGCTACCACTGACATCAGAGATCCCCCCCCCCATCTCCCAACCTCGGAGTGCAACAAGGTCCCCCCCCCCCCCCCCCCCCCCCCCCCCCCCCCCCCCCCCCCACACACACACACACACACACACACACACACACACACACACACACTAAGTGATGGAGCTGAGTACAGGGGACCAGAGAAAACACAGTTTGTCCAGCTGATGTTTAGAGGAGGCAGACATCGTCTCATCAGAGATGAAAGGAGGTTTCTAAACTGAATAATTCATGAGAATAGTTTTCTTTGCGATACACAAGTCAGTCAGGAGTCATCTGGTCTGTTATCTGCAGAAGTCCTGGTGAACAGGATCATACAGCATGTAGTCATCTGGTCTGTTATCTGCAGAAGTCCTGGTGAACAGGATCATACAGCATGTAGTCATCTGGTCTGTTATCTGCAGAAGTCCTGGTGAACAGGATCATACAGCATGTAGTCATCTGGTCTGTTATCTGCAGAAGTCCTGGTGAACAGGATCATACAGCATGTAGTCATCTGGTCTGTTATCTGCAGAAGTCCTGGTGAACAGGACCATACAGCATGTAGTCATCTGGTCTGTTATCTGCAGAAGTCCTGGTGAACAGGATCATACAGCATGCAGTCATCTGGTCTGTTATCTGCAGAAGTCCTGGTGAACAGGATCATACAGCATGTAGTCATCTGGTCTGTTATCTGCAGAAGTCCTGGTGAACAGGACCATACAGCATGTAGTCATCTGGTCTGTTATCTGCAGAAGTCCTGGTGAACAGGATCATACAGCATGCAGTCATCTGGTCTGTTATCTGCAGAAGTCCTGGTGAACAGGACCATACAGCATGTAGTCATCTGGTCTGTTATCTGCAGAAGTCCTGGTGAACAGGACCATACAGCATGTAGTCATCTGGTCTGTTATCTGCAGAAGTCCTGGTGAACAGGATCATACAGCATGTAGTCATCTGGTCTGTTATCTGCAGAAGTCCTGGTGAACAGGATCATACAGCATGTAGTCATCTGGTCTGTTATCTGCAGAAGTCCTGGTGAACAGGACCATACAGCATGTAGTCATCTGGTCTGTTATCTGCAGAAGTCCTGGTGAACAGGACCATACAGCATGTAGTCATCTGGTCTGTTATCTGCAGAAGTCCTGGTGAACAGGATCATACAGCATGTAGTCATCTGGTCTGTTATCTACAGAAGTCCTGGTGAACAGGACCATACAGCATGTAGTCATCTGGTCTGTTATCTGCAGAAGTCCTGGTGAACAGGACCATACAGCATGTAGTCATCTGGTCTGTTATCTGCAGAAGTCCTGGTGAACAGGACCATACAGCATGTAGTCATCTGGTCTGTTATCTGCAGAAGTCCTGGTGAACAGGACCATACAGCATGTAGTCATCTGGTCTGTTATCTGCAGAAGTCCTGGTGAACAGGATCATACAGCATGTAGTCATCTGGTCTGTTATCTGCAGAAGTCCTGGTGAACAGGATCATACAGCATGTAGTCATCTGGTCTGTTATCTGCAGAAGTCCTGGTGAACAGGATCATACAGCATGTAGTCATCTGGTCTGTTATCTGCAGAAGTCCTGGTGAACAGGATCATACAGCATGTGGTCATCTGGTCTGTTATCTGCAGAAGTCCTGGTGAACAGGATCATACAGCATGTGGTCATCTGGTCTGATATCTGCAGAAGTCCTGGTGAACAGGACCATACAGCATGTAGTCATCTGGTCTGTTATCTGCAGAAGTCCTGGTGAACAGGACCATACAGCATGTAGTCATCTGGTCTGTTATCTGCAGAAGTCCTGGTGAACAGGATCATACAGCATGTAGTCATCTGGTCTGTTATCTGCAGAAGTCCTGGTGAACAGGACCATACAGCATGTGGTCATCTGGTCTGTTATCTGCAGAAGTCCTGGTGAACAGGACCATACAGCATGTGGTCATCTGGTCTGTTATCTGCAGAAGTCCTGGTGAACAGGACCATACAGCATGTAGTCATCTGGTCTGTTATCTGCAGAAGTCCTGGTGAACAGGACCATACAGCATGTAGTCATCTGGTCTGTTATCTGCAGAAGTCCTGGTGAACAGGACCATACAGCATGTAGTCATCTGGTCTGTTATCTGCAGAAGTCCTGGTGAACAGGACCATACAGCATGTAGTCATCTGGTCTGTTATCTGCAGAAGTCCTGGTGAACAGGACCATACAGCATGTAGTCATCTGGTCTGATATCTGCAGAAGTCCTGGTGAACAGGATCATACAGCATGTAGTCATCTGGTCTGTTATCTGCAGAAGTCCTGGTGAACAGGACCATACAGCATGTAGTCATCTGGTCTGTTATCTGCAGAAGTCCTGGTGAACAGGATCATACAGCATGTAGTCATCTGGTCTGTTATCTGCAGAAGTCCTGGTGAACAGGACCATACAGCATGTAGTCATCTGGTCTGTTATCTGCAGAAGTCCTGGTGAACAGGACCATACAGCATGTAGTCATCTGGTCTGTTATCTGCAGAAGTCCTGGTGAACAGGACCATACAGCATGTAGTCATCTGGTCTGTTATCTGCAGAAGTCCTGGTGAACAGGATCATACAGCATGTAGTCATCTGGTCTGTTATCTGCAGAAGTCCTGGTGAACAGGATCATACAGCATGTAGTCATCTGGTCTGTTATCTGCAGAAGTCCTGGTGAACAGGACCATACAGCATGTAGTCATCTGGTCTGTTATCTGCAGAAGTCCTGGTGAACAGGATCATACAGCATGTAGTCATCTGGTCTGTTATCTGCAGAAGTCCTGGTGAACAGGACCATACAGCATGTAGTCATCTGGTCTGTTATCTGCAGAAGTCCTGGTGAACAGGACCATACAGCATGTAGTCATCTGGTCTGTTATCTGCAGAAGTCCTGGTGAACAGGACCATACAGCATGTAGTCATCTGGTCTGTTATCTGCAGAAGTCCTGGTGAACAGGATCATACAGCATGTAGTCATCTGGTCTGTTATCTGCAGAAGTCCTGGTGAACAGGACCATACAGCATGTAGTCATCTGGTCTGTTATCTGCAGAAGTCCTGGTGAACAGGACCATACAGCATGTAGTCATCTGGTCTGTTATCTGCAGAAGTCCTGGTGAACAGGACCATACAGCATGTAGTCATCTGGTCTGTTATCTGCAGAAGTCCTGGTGAACAGGACCATACAGCATGTAGTCATCTGGTCTGATATCTGCAGAAGTCCTGGTGAACAGGACCATACAGCATGTAGTCATCTGGTCTGTTATCTGCAGAAGTCCTGGTGAACAGGACCATACAGCATGTAGTCATCTGGTCTGTTATCTGCAGAAGTCCTGGTGAACAGGACCATACAGCATGTGGTCATCTGGTCTGTTATCTGCAGAAGTCCTGGTGAACAGGATCATACAGCATGTAGTCATCTGGTCTGTTATCTGCAGAAGTCCTGGTGAACAGGACCATACAGCATGTGGTCATCTGGTCTGTTATCTGCAGAAGTCCTGGTGAACAGGATCATACAGCATGTAGTCATCTGGTCTGTTATCTACAGAAGTCCTGGTGAACAGGACCATACAGCATGTAGTCATCTGGTCTGTTATCTGCAGAAGTCCTGGTGAACAGGACCATACAGCATGTAGTCATCTGGTCTGTTATCTGCAGAAGTCCTGGTGAACAGGACCATACAGCATGTAGTCATCTGGTCTGTTATCTGCAGAAGTCCTGGTGAACAGGACCATACAGCATGTAGTCATCTGGTCTGTTATCTGCAGAAGTCCTGGTGAACAGGACCATACAGCATGTGGTCATCTGGTCTGATATCTGCAGAAGTCCTGGTGAACAGGACCATACAGCATGTAGTCATCTGGTCTGTTATCTGCAGAAGTCCTGGTGAACAGGACCATACAGCATGTAGTCATCTGTAATGTGTTCTGTGGAGAATTTTATATTGTATAAGTTGTAAGTTTGGGTGTTTAATCATCGTAAAGGTGTTTAAACATATTTGTGACCAGAAGGTCTGACTAAGGTTAATGGATAAATTCCCATTCTAAGGTTGGCAGAGAGAGCGTCTCATCCACTTCGCACATCAATGTGTACATTTTTTATTTTAATTTAAGGTTACTGAGATTAAAGAACTTTGCTACCCTGATAGGAAGCTGCAAGTTTATGAGATTCAGGTTTTACTTTTTTACTTTTTACTTATTATAGATCTAATTCTAGAAATGTGTTGCTAATGATTCCATATTGTGAAGTGAAAATGTCAAATGATCTAAATGTTTTGTTTACAATGATATCCTCTGAGTACTTTATTCTTTGGTTGCTCCATTGAGAGACGTTCAGTGTTATTTTGTAGGATGTCAGGATTGTTCCAGATGGGTGTGTATTTACATGGGAAGAGTGGTGACGTCGTTGTTTTAAGGAATTCCCACCAGGCTGTCAGAGATTAACTAATATTGATGCTTTTAAAACTATTATGTTTGATAGCTTGGCTAATAAAAGGCAAGTTTTTGATTTCTAGATTTCCACAGAATGCTTCTTCAAGATCTAACCATGGCTCATCTAATGGGAGAGACTTGTACCACTGTGAGATATACTGTAACCTGTTGACTGAGAAGTAGTAATGGAAACTGGGCCGGTTCAAACTCCCAGATCTTCTCATTTTCTGTAGTTTTTAAGCTAATATGTGGTGGTTTGTTCTTCCAGAGAAAGTTAGAAATATGAGAGTCCAGTGACTTAAACCACTTAGGGGATGGTTTAAAGGGTATCATAGAGAAGAGGTCGCTGACTTTTGGTAAAACCGTCATTTTAATCGTGGCAACCATGAGAGAAACGGGTAGAGAGCTCCAGCGTGTGAGATCATCCTCTATGGTTTTTAAAAGCTGAACATAATTCAGTTTTGTTAACTCTGAAAGCCTGGAAGAAATGTTTATACCCAAGTATTTTATATTTCCTGGCTGTAATGTAATAGTGGGTATATTCTGGAAATAACAGTTAATGCGCAGAACTGTCGACTTGGACCAGTTAATAGAATAATCTGAGATTAAAGAGAAATCATTAATTAGTGAGATGGTCTTTGATAGAGAGGTTTGTGAATTCTGAAGAAAAAGTAATATATCATCAGCATAAAGATTTATTTTGGGTTCTATGTTTTTTCCCTGGATGCCTTTGATATCCTTATTCTGCCTGATAGCGGCTGCTAAGGGTTCAATAAAGATTGCAAATAGTGAGGGTGGAAGTGGACAGCCTTGTCTGGTGCCTCTCTGGAAACTGAAGCTTAGTGAAGTTTGATCATTCGTCCTCACACAGGCCTTGGGTCAGTTGTATAACATTTTTTATCCAGTACATAAAAGAGGGTCCAAATCCTAATTTATGTAGAGTTGCTGATAAAAATTTCCAGTTTACTCTGTCAAAAGCTTTCTCTGCATCTAAAGACATTATTATTGTTTCTAAGTTATTAATGGTAGAGTGGTCTATAATATTGACAAGTCTCTGTGTATTAATAGAGGATTTTCTACCTTTAATGAAACCAGGTTGGTCATGATGTATAATAGATGGAGTTACCTTTCCTAGCCGGGTAGCGAGGGCTTTGCAGATTATTTTAAGATCAACATTTATGAGTGATATAGGTCGATAACTGGATGGTAGTGTCGGGTCTTTATCTGGTTTTAGCAAGAGGTTAATTTTAACGGAATTCATATTTAGAGGTAAACTATTATTTTCCTTAATTTCTGATGTCATTTTATGAAATGTAGGTGGCAATACATCCCAAAACTCTCAGTAAAATTCAGCAGGAAAACCATCTGGGCCTGGAGCTTTACTGCTAGGCATGCGCTGGAGGGCTTTGTGGAGTTCTTCTACTGAGAGAGGTGAATCCAAACCCGTAGCCTGTTCATGATTTAATTTAGGAAGGTCGATGTTTCTGAGAAATTGATTAATATTGTCGTCTGATGGATCAATTTGTGGTGTGTATAAGTTTTGGTAAAACTCCCTGAATACTAAATTTATTTCTTGATGATCATGGGTGATATTCCCTGCTGAGTCTTTAATAGAGGCTGTGGTATTTTTTTCCCCGATTCATTTTTAACTGATTGGCTAAATATTTCCCAGAGCGGTTGGCATATTTAAAGTTCTCCAAGTGAAGTCTTTGTGCTAGAAACTGTTTTCTTCTCTAGTATTTCATTTAGCTCTAGTTTGGCCTTCCTTATTTTCTTCAAGATGTCATCACTTAGGGAGGTACCATTGGCATCCTCTAGGGTTTTAATTTCAAGTTCTGACTGTGATTTTCTTGCATTCTTGTTCTTTTTCTTACAAGACGAAAAACTGATTATTTGTCCTCACATTACAGCTTTTCCTGCTTCCCACAACATGCATGCTGATGTTCCTGGGAGGCAGTTATTTTGCAAATACATATTCCACTCTTTTTAAAAGAAACCAATAAAGTCAGAATCTTTAAGTAATGATGTGTTGAATCTCCAGTTTTTAGATGGTGATGTGGCTTCCTTATCCATCAAAGTAAAAGAGACTGGTGCGTGATCACTAATAGTGATGGGGTGGATTTTTACTTCTGATATATTGCTCAGCATGAGCTGTTGACTAAGAAGTAATCTAATCTAGAATATGAGTTATGAACTGATGAGAGGAATGTGTATTCTCTTAAAGTAGGATCGCCATGCATCACAAAGACCAAAATCCTTCATGTATTGTTTGACGGTATTGACAGATTGCCAATCCCTGCTATTTCCTGTAGCGTTGACCCTGTCCATACCAGAGTTCAGTACAAGGTTGAGGTCTCCTCCCACAATGATAATATCATCTAGGTGGTTTGAGAGTGCAGCAATAAAGGAATGAAAGAAGGAGGAGTCATCAACATTTGGACCGTAAACATTAGGTATGAATATTTTAAGATTCTGAAAAGACAAGTTAACTATAATAAAGCCACCTTCAGGGTCTGCCACTGTGCTGTTTAGGGTAAAACTAATTTAGCTATTTATGACGATTGCGACACCTCTCTGTCGAGTTATAACAGGCTGCAAATACATGGGGAAACTGAGGTGTTCTGAGTACATCTGATGTAGATTTAGCCATATGAATCTTTTGTAATAAAATGTCAGCCTGTAAGTCTTTCAATTGACTAAAGATTTTTAACCTCTTTTCTCTGGAACCAGCTCCATGTACATTCCACGTAACAAAGTTAAGTGTTTTCATGCTCGGGTTATAATAAAGTGTCCACAAATGTGTGCATGCACATACGTTTGAGCAATTCTAAGAGGGCTGTTGTGTATAGGATTCATCTTATCTCATACTGTTTCATGCAGGACATAACATGTGCTGTGGATGTTTATTTTTAATAATATCCAGTGAACTGCAGGTGCAACCAGCAGTGAAGAAATGAAAAGTTAAAAAGAAAAAAAGTAAAGATAGATAGAGATATGAGAAAAGAAAAAAAGCGTTTATGCCCAAAAAGGAACAGAAAACCATCTTAGAGCCTCTGAGACTGGCAGTGATGTTAATATTCTTTAGTCTGAACTAGATACATTTAACCCTCACAGTGCAGAAAAAAGAAGTCCCTTCTATCTCCGATTCCAACCGATGAATGACACAAGCCCCCTC
Source organism: Telmatherina bonti (assembly GCF_933228915.1). Taxonomy (NCBI): domain Eukaryota; kingdom Metazoa; phylum Chordata; class Actinopteri; order Atheriniformes; family Telmatherinidae; genus Telmatherina; species Telmatherina bonti. Next base: position 2,456,237 of record NC_136623.1, on the reverse strand, counting down.
CTGTGTCTGTTCTCTGGTTCCCACCGATCCAAGGCTCTGGAATACCGTCAATAAAACACAACACTCAACAACTGTTTTTCTCTGGTAACAGCCCATTCACACCATTCAGCAAGTTTTGTTTCGTCACTTTACTTATCATGGAATCAAGCCTTTCAGTCTCCTGCTTTGCTGCCACACCGTCCAGGTCTCCTCTGCCGAGCTGCCACGGGGACACGCCCACAGGATCTCTCCTGCTGATTGGTTCCACCTGTTGTACAATCAGCAGTTGAATAACCAATCTCCACGTTGTAGGGAGGGGGGGGGAACATGACAGGGCAGAGCTGCACTCCTTTGTCCATAAGTCTGTGGCAAAATAAGTCCATAAAAATATGAATAAAACAAGCAAGTAACCAATAAGACATGCATTAAAACTCTAAAAACAGAAAAAAACATGCATCTTGCCACAAGGATCTAAGATAAAGGCAGTTGTTGTGGCTCCGTGACGTTACCCACAACATGCAGCAAATTCTCCAACCGCATCCTTCACATCTGTCACATGCTGCAGTGGAAATGCCAAAATTCCCTCCAATATAAGAACCAGTCGCTTTTCTTAGAGGCAAGCGATTTGGAAAACACTGCTGTGTTGAGTTTCAACCGGGTGGCAATGAAATATGATGCCGACCAGCTCATTCTAGTCCAGTTCATTCTATTCAAGTTAATTCTATTCCAGTTTGTTGGAGTCCAGCTCATTCTAATCCAGTTCATTCTATTCAAGTTAATTCTATTCCAGTTTGTTGGAGTCCAGCTCATTCTAATCCAGTTCATTCTATTCCAGTTTGTTGGAGTCCAGCTCATTCTAATCCAGTTCATTCTATTCAAGTTAATTCTATTCCAGTTTGTTCGAGTCCAGCTCATTCTAGTCCAGTTCATTCTATTCAAGTTAATTCCATTCCAGTTTGTTCGAGTCCAGCTCATTCTAATCCAGTTCATTCTATTCAAGTTAATTCTATTCCAGTTTGTTCGAGTCGAGCTCATTCTAATCCAGTTCATTCTATTCAAGTTAATTCTATTCCAGTTTGTTCGAGTCCAGCTCATTCTAATCCAGTTCATTCTATTCAAGTTAATTCTATTCCAGTTTGTTGGAGTCCAGCTCATTCTAATCCAGTTCATTCTATTCAAGTTTATTCTTGCCCAGCACATTCTATTCAAGTTCATTCTATTTCAGCTCGTTCTAGTTCAGCTCATTCTTTTCAAGTTAATTCTATTCCAGTTTGTTCGAGTCCAGCTCATTCTAATCCAATTCATTCTAATCCATCTTATTCTATTCCAATTCATTCTCGTCCAGCTCATTCTATTCCAGTTCATTCTTGCCCAGCACATTCTATTCAAGTTCATTCTATTTCAGCTCGTTCTAGTTCAGCTCATTCTTTTCAAGTTCATTCTATTTCAGTTCCTCTAGTCCAGCTCATTCTATTCCAGTTCATTCTAGTCCAGCTCATTCTTTTCAAGTTCATTCTAGTCCAGCTCATTCTATTCCAGTTCATTCTAGTCCAGCTCATTCTAATCCAGTTAATTCTAGTCCAGCTCATTCTATTCCAGTTCATTATATTCAATTTAATTCTATTCCAGTTTGTTTTAGTCCAGCTCATTCTATTCAAATTCATTCTAGGCCAGCTCATTCTATTCCAGTTCATTCTAATCCATTTCATTCAAGGCCAGCTAATTCTAGTTCAGCTCATTCTATTCCAGTTCATTCTATTCAAGTTCATTCTATTCCAGTTTGTTCTAGTCCAGCTCATTCTATTCCAGTTCATTCTATTCCAGTTCATTCTTGCCCAGCTCATTCTATTCAAGTTCATTCTATTCCAGTTCATTCTAGTCCAGCTCATTCTTTTCAAGTTCATTCTATTCCAGTTCATGCTCGCCCAGCTCATTCTGATACACTTCATTATGGTCCAGCTAATTCTATTCCAGTTCATTCTATTGAAGTTAATTCTATTCCAGTTCATTCTAGCCCAGCTCATTCTAAGTTCATTCTACTCCAGTTCATGCTAGTCCAGCTCATTTTATTCAAGTTCATTCTAGTCCAGGTCATTCTTTTAAAGTTCATTCTATTCAAGTTCGTTCTAGTCCAGCTCATTCTATTCAAGTTCATTCTAATCCAGGTCATTCTTTTCAAGTTCATTCTTGTCCAGTTCATGCTCATCCAGCTCATTCTAATCCACTTCATTATAGTCCAGCTCATTCTATTCCAGTTCATTCTTTTCAAGTTAATTCTATTCAAGTTCTTTCTAGTCCAGTTCACTATAGTCCAGTTCATTCTAGTCCAGGTCATTCTATTCAAGTTCATTCTTGTCCAGTTCATGCTCATCCAGCTCATTCTAATCCACTTCATTATAGTCCAGCTCATTCTATTCCAGTTCATTCTTTTCAAGTTAATTCTATTCAAGTTCTTTCTAGTCCAGTTCACTATAGTCCAGTTTATTCTAGTCCAGCTCATTTTATTCCAGTTTTTCTGGTCCATCTCATTCTAATCCAGTTCATTCTAGTCCAGCTCATTCTTTTCAAGTTCATTCTATTCCAGTTCATGCTAGTCCAGCTCATTCTATTCAAGTTCATTCTAGTCCAGTTTATTCTAGTCCAGCTCATTTTATTCCAGTTTTTCTGGTCCATCTCATTCTATTCCAGTTCATTCTAGTCCAGCTCATTCTTTTCAAGTTCATTCTATTCCAGTTATTGCTAGTCCAGCTCATTCTGTTCCAGTTCATTCTATTCCAGTTCATTCTATTAAAGTTCATTCTAATCGAGTTTGTTTTAGTCCATCTTATTCTATTCAAGTTCATTGTAGTCCAGCTCATTCTTTTCAAGTTCATTCTATTCCAGTTAATTCTAGTCCAGCTCATTCTATTCAAGTTCATTCTAGTCCAGCTCTTTCTATTCCAGTTTAGTCGAATCCAGCTCATTCTAATCCAGTTCATTCTAATCCAGCTCATTCTATTCAAGTTCATTCTATTCCAGTTCATTCTAGTCCAGCTCATTCTGTTCAAGTTCATTCTATTCCAGTTCATGCTAGTCCAGGTCATTCTAATCCAATTCATTCTAGTCCAGCTCATTCTTTTCAAGTTCATTCTATTCCAGTTCATGCTAGTCCAACTCATTCTAATCCACTTCATTATAGTTCAGCTAATTCTTTTCCAGTTCATTCTTTTCAAGTTAATTCTATTCAAGTTCTTTCTATTCCAGTTCACTATAGTCCAGTTTATTCTAGTCCAGCCCATTTTATTCCAGTTTTTCTGGTCCATCTCATTATTTTCCAGTTCACTCTAGGACAGTTCATTCTAATCCAGCTCATTCTTTTCAGGTTCATTTTATTCCAATTCATGCTAGTCCAGTTCATTCTAATCAAGTTCTTTCTATTCCAGTTCACTATAGTCCAGTTTATTGTAGTCCAGCTCATTTTATTCCAGTTTTTCTGTTCCATCTCATCCTATTCCAGTTCACTCTAGTACAGTTCATTCTAGTCCAGCTCATCCTACTCCAGTTTTTCTGGTCCATCTCATTCTAGTCCAGTTCACTCTAGTACAGTTCATTCTAATCCAGCTCATTCTTTTCAAATTCATTTTATTCCAGTTCATGCTCGCCCAGCTCATTCTGATACACTTAATTATGGTCCAGCTAATTCTATTCCAATTCATTCTATTGAAGTTAATTCTATTCCAGGTCATTCTCGCCCAGCTCATTCTAAGTTCATTCTACTCCAGTTGATGCTAGTCCAGCTCATTTTATTCAAGTTCATTCTAGTCCAGGTCATTCTTTTAAAGTTCATTCTATTCAAGTTCGTTCTAGTCCAGCTCATTCTATTCAAGTTCATTCTAATCCAGGTCATTCTTTTCAAGTTCATTCTAATCCAGCTCATTCTATTCCAGTTTTGTCCAATCCAGCTCATTCTAATCCAGTTCATTCTAATCCAGCTCATTCTTTTCAAGTTCATTCTATTCCAGTTCATGCTCGTCCAGCTCATTCTAATCCACTTCATTCTAGTCCAGCTCATTCTATTCCAGTTCATTCTTTTCAAGTTAATTCTATTCAAGTTCTTTCTAGTCCAGTTCACTATAGTCCAGTTTATTCTAGTCCAGCTAATTTTATTCCAGTTTTTCTGGTCCATCCCATTCTAATCCAGTTCATTCTAGTCCAGCTCATTCTATTCAAGTTCATTCTATTCCAGTTCATGCTAGTCCAGCTCATTCTATTCAAGTTCATTCTAATCCAGGTCATTCTATTCAAGTTCATTCTAGTCCAGGTCATTCTTTTAAAGTTTATTCTATTCCAGTTCATTCTAGTCCAGCTCATTCTATTCAAGTTCATTCTAATCCAGGTCATTCTTTTCAAGTTCATTCTAGTCCAGCTCATTCTATTCCAGTTTTGTCCAATCCAGCTCATTCTAATCCAGTTCATTCTAATCCAGCTCATTCTTTTCAAGTTCATTATATTCCAGTTCATGCTCGTCCAGCTCATTCTAATCCACTTCATTATAGTCCAGCTCATTCTATTCCAGTTCATTCTTTTCAAGTTAATTCTATTCAAGTTCTTTCTAGTCCAGTTCACCATAGTCCAGTTTATTCTAGTCCAGCTCATTTTATTCCAGTTTTTCTGGTCCATCTCATTCTAATCCAGTTCATTCTAGTCCAGCTCATTCTATTCAAGTTCATTCTATTCCAGTTCATGCTAGTCCAGCTCATTCTATTCAAGTTCATTCTAATCCAGGTCATTCTATTCAAGTTCATTCTAGTCCAGCTCATTCTATTCCAGTTTTGTCCAATCAAGGTCATTCTAGTCCAGTTCATTCTAATCCAGCTCATTCTTTTCAAGTTCATTCTACTCCAGTTCATGCTAGTCCAGCTCATTTTATTCAAGTTCATTCTAGTCCAGGTCATTCTTTTCAAGTTCATTCTATTCCAGTTCATGCTAGTCCAGCTCGTTCTATTCAAGTTCATACTCATCCAGGTCATTCTATTCAAGTTCATTCTAGTCCAGGTCATTCTTTTAAAGTTCATTCTATTCCAGTTCATTCTAGTCCAGCTCATTCTATTCAAGTTCATTCTAATCCAGGTCATTCTTTTCAAGTTCATTCTAGTCCAGCTCATTCTATTCCAGTTTTGTCCAATCCAGCTCATTCTAATCCAGTTCATTCTAATCCAGCTCATTCTATTCAAGTTCATTCTAATCCAGGTCATTCTATTCAAGTTCATTCTAGTCCAGGTCATTCTTTTAAAGTTTATTCTATTCCAGTTCATTCTAGTCCAGCTCATTCTATTCAAGTTCATTCTAATCCAGGTCATTCTTTTCAAGTTCATTCTAGTCCAGCTCATTCTATTCCAGTTTTGTCCAATCCAGCTCATTCTAATCCAGTTCATTCTAATCCAGCTCATTCTTTTCAAGTTCATTATATTCCAGTTCATGCTCGTCCAGCTCATTCTAATCCACTTCATTATAGTCCAGCTCATTCTATTCCAGTTCATTCTTTTCAAGTTAATTCTATTCAAGTTCTTTCTAGTCCAGTTCACCATAGTCCAGTTTATTCTAGTCCAGCTCATTTTATTCCAGTTTTTCTGGTCCATCTCATTCTAATCCAGTTCATTCTAGTCCAGCTCATTCTATTCAAGTTCATTCTATTCCAGTTCATGCTAGTCCAGCTCATTCTATTCAAGTTCATTCTAATCCAGGTCATTCTATTCAAGTTCATTCTAGTCCAGCTCATTCTATTCCAGTTTTGTCCAATCAAGGTCATTCTAGTCCAGTTCATTCTAATCCAGCTCATTCTTTTCAAGTTCATTCTACTCCAGTTCATGCTAGTCCAGCTCATTTTATTCAAGTTCATTCTAGTCCAGGTCATTCTTTTCAAGTTCATTCTATTCCAGTTCATGCTAGTCCAGCTCATTCTATTCAAGTTCATACTAATCCAGGTCATTCTATTCAAGTTCATTCTAGTCCAGGTCATTCTTTTAAAGTTCATTCTATTCCAGTTCATTCTAGTCCAGCTCATTCTATTCAAGTTCATTCTAATCCAGGTCATTCTTTTCAAGTTCATTCTAGTCCAGCTCATTCTATTCCAGTTTTGTCCAATCCAGCTCATTCTAATCCAGTTCATTCTAATCCAGCTCATTCTTTTCAAGTTCATTATATTCCAGTTCATGCTCGTCCAGCTCATTCTAATCCACTTCATTATAGTCCAGCTCATTCTATTCCAGTTCATTCTTTTCAAGTTAATTCTATTCAAGTTCTTTCTAGTCCAGTTCACCATAGTCCAGTTTATTCTAGTCCAGCTCATTTTATTCCAGTTTTTCTGGTCCATCTCATTCTAATCCAGTTCATTCTAGTCCAGCTCATTCTATTCAAGTTCATTCTATTCCAGTTCATGCTAGTCCAGCTCATTCTATTCAAGTTCATTCTAATCCAGGTCATTCTATTCAAGTTCATTCTAGTCCAGCTCATTCTATTCCAGTTTAGTCCAATCAAGGTCATTCTAGTCCAGTTCATTCTAATCCAGCTCATTCTTTTCAAGTTCATTCTACTCCAGTTCATGCTAGTCCAGCTCATTTTATTCAAGTTCATTCTAGTCCAGGTCATTCTTTTCAAGTTCATTCTATTCCAGTTCATTCTAGTCCAGCTCATTCTATTCAAGTTCATTCTAATCCAGGTCATTCTTTTCAAGTTCATTCTAGTCCAGCTCATTCTATTCCAGTTTTGTCCAATCCAGCTCATTCTAATCCAGTTCATTCTAGTCCAGCTCATTCTTTTCAAGTTCATTCTTGTCCAGTTCATGCTCATCCAGCTCATTCTAATCCACTTCATTATAGTCCAGCTCATTCTATTCCAGTTCATTCTTTTCAAGTTAATTCTATTCAAGTTCTTTCTAGTCCAGTTCACTATAGTCCAGTTTATTCTAGTCCAGCTCATTTTATTCCAGTTTTTCTGGTCCTTCCCATTCTAATCCAGTTCATTCTAGTCCAGCTCATTCTATTCAAGTTCATTCTAGTCCAGGTCATTCTTTTAAAGTTCATTCTATTCAAGTTCGTTCTAGTCCAGCTCATTCTATTCAAGTTCATTCTAATCCAGGTCATTCTTTTCAAGTTCATTCTTGTCCAGTTCATGCTCATCCAGCTCATTCTAATCCACTTCATTATAGTCCAGCTCATTCTATTCCAGTTCATTCTTTTCAAGTTAATTCTATTCAAGTTCTTTCTAGTCCAGTTCACTATAGTCCAGTTCATTCTAGTCCAGGTCATTCTATTCAAGTTCATTCTAATCCAGGTCATTCTTTTCAAGTTCATTCTAGTCCAGCTCATTCTATTCCAGTTTTGTCCAATCCAGCTCATTCTAATCCAGTTCATTCTAATCCAGCTCATTCTTTTCAAGTTCATTATATTCCAGTTCATGCTCGTCCAGCTCATTCTAATCCACTTCATTATAGTCCAGCTCATTCTATTCCAGTTCATTCTAATCCATTTCATTCAAGGCCAGCTAATTCTAGTTCAGCTCATTCTATTCCAGTTCATTCTATTCAAGGTCATTCTAGTCCAGCTCATTCTTTTCAAGTTCATTCTAGTCCAGCTCATTCTATTCCAGTTCTGTCCAATCCAGCTCATTCTAATCCAGTTCATTCTAGTCCAGCTCATTCTTTTCAAGTTCATTCTTGTCCAGTTCATGCTCATCCAGCTCATTCTAATCCACTTCATTATAGTCCAGCTCATTCTCTTCCAGTTCATTCTTTTCAAGTTAATTCTATTCAAGTTCTTTCTAGTCCAGTTCACTATAGTCCAGTTTATTCTAGTCCAGCTCATTTTATTCCAGTTTTTCTGGTCCTTCCCATTCTAATCCAGTTCATTCTAGTCCAGCTCATTCTATTCAAGTTCATTCTAGTCCAGGTCATTCTTTTAAAGTTCATTCTATTCAAGTTCGTTCTAGTCCAGCTCATTCTATTCAAGTTCATTCTAATCCAGGTCATTCTTTTCAAGTTCATTCTTGTCCAGTTCATGCTCATCCAGCTCATTCTAATCCACTTCATTATAGTCCAGCTCATTCTATTCCAGTTCATTCTTTTCAAGTTAATTCTATTCAAGTTCTTTCTAGTCCAGTTCACTATAGTCCAGTTCATTCTAGTCCAGGTCATTCTATTCAAGTTCATTCTAATCCAGGTCATTCTTTTCAAGTTCATTCTAGTCCAGCTCATTCTATTCCAGTTTTGTCCAATCCAGCTCATTCTAATCCAGTTCATTCTAATCCAGCTCATTCTTTTCAAGTTCATTATATTCCAGTTCATGCTCGTCCAGCTCATTCTAATCCACTTCATTATAGTCCAGCTCATTCTATTCCAGTTCATTCTTTTCAAGTTAATTCTATTCAAGTTCTTTCTAGTCCAGTTCACCATAGTCCAGTTTATTCTAGTCCAGCTCATTTTATTCCAGTTTTTCTGGTCCATCTCATTCTAATCCAGTTCATTCTAGTCCAGCTCATTCTATTCAAGTTCATTCTATTCCAGTTCATGCTAGTCCAGCTCATTCTATTCAAGTTCATTCTAATCCAGGTCATTCTATTCAAGTTCATTCTAGTCCAGCTCATTCTATTCCAGTTTAGTCCAATCAAGGTCATTCTAGTCCAGTTCATTCTAATCCAGCTCATTCTTTTCAAGTTCATTCTACTCCAGTTCATGCTAGTCCAGCTCATTTTATTCAAGTTCATTCTAGTCCAGGTCATTCTTTTCAAGTTCATTCTATTCCAGTTCATTCTAGTCCAGCTCATTCTATTCAAGTTCATTCTAATCCAGGTCATTCTTTTCAAGTTCATTCTAGTCCAGCTCATTCTATTCCAGTTTTGTCCAATCCAGCTCATTCTAATCCAGTTCATTCTAGTCCAGCTCATTCTTTTCAAGTTCATTCTTGTCCAGTTCATGCTCATCCAGCTCATTCTAATCCACTTCATTATAGTCCAGCTCATTCTATTCCAGTTCATTCTTTTCAAGTTAATTCTATTCAAGTTCTTTCTAGTCCAGTTCACTATAGTCCAGTTTATTCTAGTCCAGCTCATTTTATTCCAGTTTTTCTGGTCCATCCCATTCTAATCCAGTTCATTCTAGTCCAGCTCATTCTATTCAAGTTCATTCTAGTCCAGGTCATTCTTTTAAAGTTCATTCTATTCAAGTTCGTTCTAGTCCAGCTCATTCTATTCAAGTTCATTCTAATCCAGGTCATTCTTTTCAAGTTCATTCTTGTCCAGTTCATGCTCATCCAGCTCATTCTAATCCACTTCATTATAGTCCAGCTCATTCTATTCCAGTTCATTCTTTTCAAGTTAATTCTATTCAAGTTCTTTCTAGTCCAGTTCACTATAGTCCAGTTCATTCTAGTCCAGGTCATTCTATTCAAGTTCATTCTAATCCAGGTCATTCTTTTCAAGTTCATTCTAGTCCAGCTCATTCTAATCCAGTTCATTCTAATCCAGCTCATTCTTTTCAAGTTCATTATATTCCAGTTCATGCTCGTCCAGCTCATTCTAATCCACTTCATTATAGTCCAGCTCATTCTATTCCAGTTCATTCTAATCCATTTCATTCAAGGCCAGCTAATTCTAGTTCAGCTCATTCTATTCCAGTTCATTCTATTCAAGGTCATTCTAGTCCAGCTCATTCTTTTCAAGTTCATTCTAGTCCAGCTCATTCTATTCCAGTTTTGTCCAATCCAGCTCATTCTAATCCAGTTCATTCTAGTCCAGCTCATTCTTTTCAAGTTCATTCTTGTCCAGTTCATGCTCATCCAGCTCATTCTAATCCACTTCATTATAGTCCAGCTCATTCTATTCCAGTTCATTCTTTTCAAGTTAATTCTATTCAAGTTCTTTCTAGTCCAGTTCACTATAGTCCAGTTTATTCTAGTCCAGCTCATTTTATTCCAGTTTTTCTGGTCCTTCCCATTCTAATCCAGTTCATTCTAGTCCAGCTCATTCTATTCAAGTTCATTCTAGTCCAGGTCATTCTTTTAAAGTTCATTCTATTCAAGTTCGTTCTAGTCCAGCTCATTCTATTCAAGTTCATTCTAATCCAGGTCATTCTTTTCAAGTTCATTCTTGTCCAGTTCATGCTCATCCAGCTCATTCTAATCCACTTCATTATAGTCCAGCTCATTCTATTCCAGTTCATTCTTTTCAAGTTAATTCTATTCAAGTTCTTTCTAGTCCAGTTCACTATAGTCCAGTTCATTCTAGTCCAGGTCATTCTATTCAAGTTCATTCTAATCCAGGTCATTCTTTTCAAGTTCATTCTAGTCCAGCTCATTCTATTCCAGTTTTGTCCAATCCAGCTCATTCTAATCCAGTTCATTCTAATCCAGCTCATTCTTTTCAAGTTCATTATATTCCAGTTCATGCTCGTCCAGCTCATTCTAATCCACTTCATTATAGTCCAGCTCATTCTATTCCAGTTCATTCTAATCCATTTCATTCAAGGCCAGCTAATTCTAGTTCAGCTCATTCTATTCCAGTTCATTCTATTCAAGGTCATTCTAGTCCAGCTCATTCTTTTCAAGTTCATTCTAGTCCAGCTCATTCTATTCCAGTTTTGTCCAATCCAGCTCATTCTAATCCAGTTCATTCTAGTCCAGCTCATTCTTTTCAAGTTCATTCTTGTCCAGTTCATGCTCATCCAGCTCATTCTAATCCACTTCATTATAGTCCAGCTCATTCTATTCCAGTTCATTCTTTTCAAGTTAATTCTATTCAAGTTCTTTCTAGTCCAGTTCACTATAGTCCAGTTTATTCTAGTCCAGCTCATTTTATTCCAGTTTTTCTGGTCCTTCCCATTCTAATCCAGTTCATTCTAGTCCAGCTCATTCTATTCAAGTTCATTCTAGTCCAGGTCATTCTTTTAAAGTTCATTCTATTCAAGTTCGTTCTAGTCCAGCTCATTCTATTCAAGTTCATTCTAATCCAGGTCATTCTTTTCAAGTTCATTCTTGTCCAGTTCATGCTCATCCAGCTCATTCTAATCCACTTCATTATAGTCCAGCTCATTCTATTCCAGTTCATTCTTTTCAAGTTAATTCTATTCAAGTTCTTTCTAGTCCAGTTCACTATAGTCCAGTTCATTCTAGTCCAGGTCATTCTATTCAAGTTCATTCTAATCCAGGTCATTCTTTTCAAGTTCATTCTAGTCCAGCTCATTCTATTCCAGTTTTGTCCAATCCAGCTCATTCTAATCCAGTTCATTCTAATCCAGCTCATTCTTTTCAAGTTCATTATATTCCAGTTCATGCTCGTCCAGCTCATTCTAATCCACTTCATTATAGTCCAGCTCATTCTATTCCAGTTCATTCTAATCCATTTCATTCAAGGCCAGCTAATTCTAGTTCAGCTCATTCTATTCCAGTTCATTCTATTCAAGGTCATTCTAGTCCAGCTCATTCTTTTCAAGTTCATTCTAGTCCAGCTCATTCTATTCCAGTTCTGTCCAATCCAGCTCATTCTAATCCAGTTCATTCTAGTCCAGCTCATTCTTTTCAAGTTCATTCTTGTCCAGTTCATGCTCATCCAGCTCATTCTAATCCACTTCATTATAGTCCAGCTCATTCTCTTCCAGTTCATTCTTTTCAAGTTAATTCTATTCAAGTTCTTTCTAGTCCAGTTCACTATAGTCCAGTTTATTCTAGTCCAGCTCATTTTATTCCAGTTTTTCTGGTCCTTCCCATTCTAATCCAGTTCATTCTAGTCCAGCTCATTCTATTCAAGTTCATTCTAGTCCAGGTCATTCTTTTAAAGTTCATTCTATTCAAGTTCGTTCTAGTCCAGCTCATTCTATTCAAGTTCATTCTAATCCAGGTCATTCTTTTCAAGTTCATTCTTGTCCAGTTCATGCTCATCCAGCTCATTCTAATCCACTTCATTATAGTCCAGCTCATTCTATTCCAGTTCATTCTTTTCAAGTTAATTCTATTCAAGTTCTTTCTAGTCCAGTTCACTATAGTCCAGTTCATTCTAGTCCAGGTCATTCTATTCAAGTTCATTCTAATCCAGGTCATTCTTTTCAAGTTCATTCTAGTCCAGCTCATTCTATTCCAGTTTTGTCCAATCCAGCTCATTCTAATCCAGTTCATTCTAATCCAGCTCATTCTTTTCAAGTTCATTATATTCCAGTTCATGCTCGTCCAGCTCATTCTAATCCACTTCATTATAGTCCAGCTCATTCTATTCCAGTTCATTCTTTTCAAGTTAATTCTATTCAAGTTCTTTCTAGTCCAGTTCACCATAGTCCAGTTTATTCTAGTCCAGCTCATTTTATTCCAGTTTTTCTGGTCCATCTCATTCTAATCCAGTTCATTCTAGTCCAGCTCATTCTATTCAAGTTCATTCTATTCCAGTTCATGCTAGTCCAGCTCATTCTATTCAAGTTCATTCTAATCCAGGTCATTCTTTTCAAGTTCATTCTAGTCCAGCTCATTCTATTCCAGTTTTGTCCAATCCAGCTCATTCTAATCCAGTTCATTCTAGTCCAGCTCATTCTTTTCAAGTTCATTCTTGTCCAGTTCATGCTCATCCAGCTCATTCTAATCCACTTCATTATAGTCCAGCTCATTCTATTCCAGTTCATTCTTTTCAAGTTAATTCTATTCAAGTTCTTTCTAGTCCAGTTCACTATAGTCCAGTTTATTCTAGTCCAGCTCATTTTATTCCAGTTTTTCTGGTCCATCCCATTCTAATCCAGTTCATTCTAGTCCAGCTCATTCTATTCAAGTTCATTCTAGTCCAGGTCATTCTTTTAAAGTTCATTCTATTCAAGTTCGTTCTAGTCCAGCTCATTCTATTCAAGTTCATTCTAATCCAGGTCATTCTTTTCAAGTTCATTCTTGTCCAGTTCATGCTCATCCAGCTCATTCTAATCCACTTCATTATAGTCCAGCTCATTCTATTCCAGTTCATTCTTTTCAAGTTAATTCTATTCAAGTTCTTTCTAGTCCAGTTCACTATAGTCCAGTTCATTCTAGTCCAGGTCATTCTATTCAAGTTCATTCTAATCCAGGTCATTCTTTTCAAGTTCATTCTAGTCCAGCTCATTCTATTCCAGTTTTGTCCAATCCAGCTCATTCTAATCCAGTTCATTCTAATCCAGCTCATTCTTTTCAAGTTCATTATATTCCAGTTCATGCTCGTCCAGCTCATTCTAATCCACTTCATTATAGTCCAGCTCATTCTATTCCAGTTCATTCTAATCCATTTCATTCAAGGCCAGCTAATTCTAGTTCAGCTCATTCTATTCCAGTTCATTCTATTCAAGGTCATTCTAGTCCAGCTCATTCTTTTCAAGTTCATTCTATTCCAGTTTGTTCTAGTCCAGCTCATTTTATTCCAGTTCATTCTAATCCATTTCATTCAAGGCCAGCTAATTCTAGTTCAGCTCATTCTATTCCAGTTCATTCTATTCAAGTTCATTCTATTCCAGTTTGTTCTAGTCCAGCTCATTCTTTTCAAGTTCATTCTATTCCAGTTCATGCTCGCCCAGCTCATTCTGATACACTTCATTATGGTCCAGCTAATTCTATTCCAGTTCATTCTATTGAAGTTAATTCTATTCCAGTTCATTCTAGCCCAGCTCATTCTAAGTTCATTCTACTCCAGTTCATGCTAGTCCAGCTCATTTTATTCAAGTTCATTCTAGTCCAGGTCATTCTTTTAAAGTTCATTCTATTCAAGTTCGTTCTAGTCCAGCTCATTCTATTCAAGTTCATTCTAATCCAGGTCATTCTTTTCAAGTTCATTCTTGTCCAGTTCATGCTCATCCAGCTCATTCTAATCCACTTCATTATAGTCCAGCTCATTCTATTCCAGTTCATTCTTTTCAAGTTAATTCTATTCAAGTTCTTTCTAGTCCAGTTCACTATAGTCCAGTTTATTCTAGTCCAGCTCATTTTATTCCAGTTTTTCTGGTCCATCTCATTCTAATCCAGTTCATTCTAGTCCAGCTCATTCTTTTCAAGTTCATTCTATTCCAGTTCATGCTAGTCCAGCTCATTCTATTCAAGTTCATTCTAGTCCAGTTTATTCTAGTCCAGCTCATTTTATTCCAGTTTTTCTGGTCCATCTCATTCTATTCCAGTTCATTCTAGTCCAGCTCATTCTTTTCAAGTTCATTCTATTCCAGTTCATTCTATTCAAGGTCATTCTAGTCCAGCTCATTCTTTTCAAGTTCATTCTAGTCCAGCTCATTCTATTCCAGTTTTGTTCAATCCAGCTCATTCTAATCCAGTTCATTCTAGTCCAGCTCATTCTTTTCAAGTTCATTCTTGTCCAGTTCATGCTCATCCAGCTCATTCTAATCCACTTCATTATAGTCCAGCTCATTCTATTCCAGTTCATTCTTTTCAAGTTAATTCTATTCAAGTTCTTTCTAGTCCAGTTCACTATAGTCCAGTTTATTCTAGTCCAGCTCATTTTATTCCAGTTTTTCTGGTCCTTCCCATTCTAATCCAGTTCATTCTAGTCCAGCTCATTCTATTCAAGTTCATTCTAGTCCAGGTCATTCTTTTAAAGTTCATTCTATTCAAGTTCGTTCTAGTCCAGCTCATTCTATTCAAGTTCATTCTAATCCAGGTCATTCTTTTCAAGTTCATTCTTGTCCAGTTCATGCTCATCCAGCTCATTCTAATCCACTTCATTATAGTCCAGCTCATTCTATTCCAGTTCATTCTTTTCAAGTTAATTCTATTCAAGTTCTTTCTAGTCCAGTTCACTATAGTCCAGTTCATTCTAGTCCAGGTCATTCTATTCAAGTTCATTCTAATCCAGGTCATTCTTTTCAAGTTCATTCTAGTCCAGCTCATTCTATTCCAGTTTTGTCCAATCCAGCTCATTCTAATCCAGTTCATTCTAATCCAGCTCATTCTTTTCAAGTTCATTATATTCCAGTTCATGCTCGTCCAGCTCATTCTAATCCACTTCATTATAGTCCAGCTCATTCTATTCCAGTTCATTCTAATCCATTTCATTCAAGGCCAGCTAATTCTAGTTCAGCTCATTCTATTCCAGTTCATTCTATTCAAGGTCATTCTAGTCCAGCTCATTCTTTTCAAGTTCATTCTATTCCAGTTTGTTCTAGTCCAGCTCATTTTATTCCAGTTCATTCTAATCCATTTCATTCAAGGCCAGCTAATTCTAGTTCAGCTCATTCTATTCCAGTTCATTCTATTCAAGTTCATTCTATTCCAGTTTGTTCTAGTCCAGCTCATTCTTTTCAAGTTCATTCTATTCCAGTTCATGCTCGCCCAGCTCATTCTGATACACTTCATTATGGTCCAGCTAATTCTATTCCAGTTCATTCTATTGAAGTTAATTCTATTCCAGTTCATTCTAGCCCAGCTCATTCTAAGTTCATTCTACTCCAGTTCATGCTAGTCCAGCTCATTTTATTCAAGTTCATTCTAGTCCAGGTCATTCTTTTAAAGTTCATTCTATTCAAGTTCGTTCTAGTCCAGCTCATTCTATTCAAGTTCATTCTAATCCAGGTCATTCTTTTCAAGTTCATTCTTGTCCAGTTCATGCTCATCCAGCTCATTCTAATCCACTTCATTATAGTCCAGCTCATTCTATTCCAGTTCATTCTTTTCAAGTTAATTCTATTCAAGTTCTTTCTAGTCCAGTTCACTATAGTCCAGTTTATTCTAGTCCAGCTCATTTTATTCCAGTTTTTCTGGTCCATCTCATTCTAATCCAGTTCATTCTAGTCCAGCTCATTCTTTTCAAGTTCATTCTATTCCAGTTCATGCTAGTCCAGCTCATTCTATTCAAGTTCATTCTAGTCCAGTTTATTCTAGTCCAGCTCATTTTATTCCAGTTTTTCTGGTCCATCTCATTCTATTCCAGTTCATTCTAGTCCAGCTCATTCTTTTCAAGTTCATTCTATTCCAGTTCATGCTAGTCCAGGTCATTCTAATCCAATTCATTCTAGTCCAGCTCATTCTTTTCAAGTTCATTCTATTCCAGTTATTGCTAGTCCAGCTCATTCTGTTCCAGTTCATTCTATTCCAGTTCATTCTATTAAAGTTCATTCTAATCGAGTTTGTTTTAGTCCATCTTATTCTATTCAAGTTCATTGTAGTCCAGCTCATTCTTTTCAAGTCCATTCTATTCCAGTTCATGCTAGTCCAGCTCATTCTTTTACAGTTCATTCTATTCCAGTTCATTCTAGTCCAGCTCATTCTATTCAAGTTCATTCAAGTCTAGCTCTTTCTATTCCAGTTTAGTCGAATCCAGCTCATTCTAATCCAGTTCATTCTAGTCCAGCTCATTCTTTTCAAGTTCATTCTATTCCAGTTAATTCTAGTCCAGCTCATTCTATTCAAGTTCATTCTAGTCCAGCTCTTTCTATTCCAGTTTAGTCGAATCCAGCTCATTCTAATCCAGTTCATTCTAATCCAGCTCATTCTATTCAAGTTCATTCTATTCCAGTTCATTCTAGTCCAGCTCATTCTGTTCAAGTTCATTCTATTCCAGTTCATGCTAGTCCAGGTCATTCTAATCCAATTCATTCTAGTCCAGCTCATTCTTTTCAAGTTCATTCTATTCCAGTTCATGCTAGTCCAACTCATTCTAATCCACTTCATTATAGTTCAGCTAATTCTTTTCCAGTTCATTCTTTTCAAGTTAATTCTATTCAAGTTCTTTCTATTCCAGTTCACTATAGTCCAGTTTATTCTAGTCCAGCCCATTTTATTGCAGTTTTTCTGGTCCATCTCATTATTTTCCAGTTCACTCTAGGACAGTTCATTCTAATCCAGCTCATTCTTTTCAGGTTCATTTTATTCCAATTCATGCTAGTCCAGTTCATTCTAATCAAGTTCTTTCTATTCCAGTTCACTATAGTCCAGTTTATTGTAGTCCAGCTCATTTTATTCCAGTTTTTCTGTTCCATCTCATCCTATTCCAGTTCACTCTAGTACAGTTCATTCTAGTCCAGCTCATCCTACTCCAGTTTTTCTGGTCCATCTCATTCTAGTCCAGTTCACTCTAGTACAGTTCATTCTAATCCAGCTCATTCTTTTCAAATTCATTTTATTCCAGTTCATGCTCGCCCAGCTCATTCTGATACACTTCATTATGGTCCAGCTAATTCTATTCCAATTCATTCTATTGAAGTTAATTCTATTCCAGTTCATTCTAGCCCAGCTCATTCTAAGTTCATTCTACTCCAGTTCATGCTAGTCCAGCTCATTTTATTCAAGTTCATTCTAGTCCAGGTCATTCTTTTAAAGTTCATTCTATTCCAGTTCATTCTAGTCCAGCTCATTCTATTCAAGTTCATTCTAATCCAGGTCATTCTTTTCAAGTTCATTCTAGTCCAGCTCATTCTATTCCAGTTTTGTCCAATCCAGCTCATTCTAATCCAGTTCATTCTAGTCCAGCTCATTCTTTTCAAGTTCATTCTTGTCCAGTTCATGCTCATCCAGCTCATTCTAATCCACTTCATTATAGTCCAGCTCATTCTATTCCAGTTAATTCTTTTCAAGTTAATTCTATTCAAGTTCTTTCTAGTCCAGTTCACTATAGTCCAGTTTATTCTAGTCCAGCTCATTTTATTCCAGTTTTTCTGGTCCATCCCATTCTAATCCAGTTCATTCTAGTCCAGCTCATTCTATTCAAGTTCATTCTATTCCAGTTCATGCTAGTCCAGCTCATTCTATTCAAGTTCATTCTAATCCAGGTCATTCTATTCAAGTTCATTCTAGTCCAGGTCATTCTTTTCAAGTTCATTCTATTCCAGTTCATTCTAGTCCAGCTCATTCTATTCAAGTTCATTCTAATCCAGGTCATTCTTTTCAAGTTCATTCTAGTCCAGCTCATTCTTTTCCAGTTTTGTCCAATCCAGCTCATTCTAATCCAGTTCATTCTAATCCAGCTCATTCTTTTCAAGTTCATTATATTCCAGTTCATGCTCGTCCAGCTCATTCTAATCCACTTCATTATAGTCCAGCTCATTCTATTCCAGTTCATTCTTTTCAAGTTAATTCTATTCAAGTTCTTTCTAGTCCAGTTCACCATAGTCCAGTTTATTCTAGTCCAGCTCATTTTATTCCAGTTTTTCTGGTCCATCCCATTCTAATCCAGTTCATTCTAGTCCAGCTCATTCTATTCAAGTTCATTCTATTCCAGTTCATGCTAGTCCAGCTCATTCTATTCAAGTTCATTCTAATCCAGGTCATTCTATTCAAGTTCATTCTAGTCCAGCTCATTCTATTCCAGTTAAGTCCAATCAAGGTCATTCTAGTCCAGTTCATTCTAATCCAGCTCATTCTTTTCAAGTTCATTCTACTCCAGTTCATGCTAGTCCAGCTCATTTTATTCAAGTTCATTCTAGTCCAGGTCATTCTTTTCAAGTTCATTCTATTCCAGTTCATTCTAGTCCAGCTCATTCTATTCAAGTTCATTCTAATCCAGGTCATTCTTTTCAAGTTCATTCTAGTCCAGCTCATTCTATTCCAGTTTTGTCCAATCCAGCTCATTCTAATCCAGTTCATTCTAGTCCAGCTCATTCTTTTCAAGTTCATTCTTGTCCAGTTCATGCTCATCCAGCTCATTCTAATCCACTTCATTATAGTCCAGCTCATTCTATTCCAGTTCATTCTTTTCAAGTTAATTCTATTCAAGTTCTTTCTAGTCCAGTTCACTATAGTCCAGTTTATTCTAGTCCAGCTCATTTTATTCCAGTTTTTCTGGTCCATCCCATTCTAATCCAGTTCATTCTAGTCCAGCTCATTCTATTCAAGTTCATTCTATTCCAGTTCATGCTAGTCCAGCTCATTCTATTCAAGTTCATTCTAATCCAGGTCATTCTATTCAAGTTCATTCTAGTCCAGGTCATTCTTTTAAAGTTCATTCTATTCCAGTTCATTCTAGTCCAGCTCATTCTATTCAAGTTCATTCTAATCCAGGTCATTCTTTTCAAGTTCATTCTAGTCCAGCTCATTCTATTCCAGTTTTGTCCAATCCAGCTCATTCTAATCCAGTTCATTCTAATCCAGCTCATTCTTTTCAAGTTCATTATATTCCAGTTCATGCTCGTCCAGCTCATTCTAATCCACTTCATTATAGTCCAGCTCATTCTATTCCAGTTCATTCTTTTCAAGTTAATTCTATTCAAGTTCTTTCTAGTCCAGTTCACCATAGTCCAGTTTATTCTAGTCCAGCTCATTTTATTCCAGTTTTTCTGGTCCATCCCATTCTAATCCAGTTCATTCTAGTCCAGCTCATTCTATTCAAGTTCATTCTATTCCAGTTCATGCTAGTCCAGCTCATTCTATTCAAGTTCATTCTAATCCAGGTCATTCTATTCAAGTTCATTCTAGTCCAGCTCATTCTATTCCAGTTAAGTCCAATCAAGGTCATTCTAGTCCAGTTCATTCTAATCCAGCTCATTCTTTTCAAGTTCATTCTACTCCAGTTCATGCTAGTCCAGCTCATTTTATTCAAGTTCATTCTAGTCCAGGTCATTCTTTTCAAGTTCATTCTATTCCAGTTCATTCTAGTCCAGCTCATTCTATTCAAGTTCATTCTAATCCAGGTCATTCTTTTCAAGTTCATTCTAGTCCAGCTCATTCTATTCCAGTTTTGTCCAATCCAGCTCATTCTAATCCAGTTCATTCTAGTCCAGCTCATTCTTTTCAAGTTCATTCTATTCCAGTTCATGCTCATCCAGCTCATTCTAATCCACTTCATTATAGTCCAGCTCATTCTATTCCAGTTCATTCTTTTCAAGTTAATTCTATTCAAGTTCTTTCTAGTCCAGTTCACTATAGTCCAGTTTATTCTAGTCCAGCTCATTTTATTCCAGTTTTTCTGGTCCATCCCATTCTAATCCAGTTCATTCTAGTCCAGCTCATTCTATTCCAGTTCATGCTAGTCCAGCTCATTCTATTCAAGTTCATTCTAATCCGTTTCATTCTAGTCCAGCTCAGTGTAATCCAGTTAATTTTGGTCCAGCTCATGCTTTCATTCTTTTAAATTTAATTCTATTCAAGTTCATTCTAGTCCAGCTCATTCTGTTCAAGTTCATTCTAGCCAAGCTCATTCTATTCAAGTTCATTCTATTCCAGTTCATTCTAGTCCAGCTCAATCTGTTCACGTTCATTCTATTCCAGTTCATGCTAGTCCAGGTCATTCTAATCCAATTCATTCTAGTCCAGCTCATTCTTTTAAAGTTCATTCTATTCAAGTTCGTTCTAGTCCAGCTCATTCTATTCAAGTTCATTCTAATCCAGGTCATTCTTTTCAAGTTCATTCTTGTCCAGTTCATGCTCATCCAGCTCATTCTAATCCACTTCATTATAGTCCAGCTCATTCTATTCCAGTTCATTCTTTTCAAGTTAATTCTATTCAAGTTCTTTCTAGTCCAGTTCACTATAGTCCAGTTCATTCTAGTCCAGGTCATTCTATTCAAGTTCATTCTAATCCAGGTCATTCTTTTCAAGTTCATTCTAGTCCAGCTCATTCTATTCCAGTTTTGTCCAATCCAGCTCATTCTAATCCAGTTCATTCTAATCCAGCTCATTCTTTTCAAGTTCATTATATTCCAGTTCATGCTCGTCCAGCTCATTCTAATCCACTTCATTATAGTCCAGCTCATTCTATTCCAGTTCATTCTAATCCATTTCATTCAAGGCCAGCTAATTCTAGTTCAGCTCATTCTATTCCAGTTCATTCTATTCAAGGTCATTCTAGTCCAGCTCATTCTTTTCAAGTTCATTCTATTCCAGTTTGTTCTAGTCCAGCTCATTTTATTCCAGTTCATTCTAATCCATTTCATTCAAGGCCAGCTAATTCTAGTTCAGCTCATTCTATTCCAGTTCATTCTATTCAAGTTCATTCTATTCCAGTTTGTTCTAGTCCAGCTCATTCTTTTCAAGTTCATTCTATTCCAGTTCATGCTCGCCCAGCTCATTCTGATACACTTCATTATGGTCCAGCTAATTCTATTCCAGTTCATTCTATTGAAGTTAATTCTATTCCAGTTCATTCTAGCCCAGCTCATTCTAAGTTCATTCTACTCCAGTTCATGCTAGTCCAGCTCATTTTATTCAAGTTCATTCTAGTCCAGGTCATTCTTTTAAAGTTCATTCTATTCAAGTTCGTTCTAGTCCAGCTCATTCTATTCAAGTTCATTCTAATCCAGGTCATTCTTTTCAAGTTCATTCTTGTCCAGTTCATGCTCATCCAGCTCATTCTAATCCACTTCATTATAGTCCAGCTCATTCTATTCCAGTTCATTCTTTTCAAGTTAATTCTATTCAAGTTCTTTCTAGTCCAGTTCACTATAGTCCAGTTTATTCTAGTCCAGCTCATTTTATTCCAGTTTTTCTGGTCCATCTCATTCTAATCCAGTTCATTCTAGTCCAGCTCATTCTTTTCAAGTTCATTCTATTCCAGTTCATGCTAGTCCAGCTCATTCTATTCAAGTTCATTCTAGTCCAGTTTATTCTAGTCCAGCTCATTTTATTCCAGTTTTTCTGGTCCATCTCATTCTATTCCAGTTCATTCTAGTCCAGCTCATTCTTTTCAAGTTCATTCTATTCCAGTTCATTCTATTCAAGGTCATTCTAGTCCAGCTCATTCTTTTCAAGTTCATTCTAGTCCAGCTCATTCTATTCCAGTTTTGTCCAATCCAGCTCATTCTAATCCAGTTCATTCTAGTCCAGCTCATTCTTTTCAAGTTCATTCTTGTCCAGTTCATGCTCATCCAGCTCATTCTAATCCACTTCATTATAGTCCAGCTCATTCTATTCCAGTTCATTCTTTTCAAGTTAATTCTATTCAAGTTCTTTCTAGTCCAGTTCACTATAGTCCAGTTTATTCTAGTCCAGCTCATTTTATTCCAGTTTTTCTGGTCCTTCCCATTCTAATCCAGTTCATTCTAGTCCAGCTCATTCTATTCAAGTTCATTCTAGTCCAGGTCATTCTTTTAAAGTTCATTCTATTCAAGTTCGTTCTAGTCCAGCTCATTCTATTCAAGTTCATTCTAATCCAGGTCATTCTTTTCAAGTTCATTCTTGTCCAGTTCATGCTCATCCAGCTCATTCTAATCCACTTCATTATAGTCCAGCTCATTCTATTCCAGTTCATTCTTTTCAAGTTAATTCTATTCAAGTTCTTTCTAGTCCAGTTCACTATAGTCCAGTTCATTCTAGTCCAGGTCATTCTATTCAAGTTCATTCTAATCCAGGTCATTCTTTTCAAGTTCATTCTAGTCCAGCTCATTCTATTCCAGTTTTGTCCAATCCAGCTCATTCTAATCCAGTTCATTCTAATCCAGCTCATTCTTTTCAAGTTCATTATATTCCAGTTCATGCTCGTCCAGCTCATTCTAATCCACTTCATTATAGTCCAGCTCATTCTATTCCAGTTCATTCTAATCCATTTCATTCAAGGCCAGCTAATTCTAGTTCAGCTCATTCTATTCCAGTTCATTCTATTCAAGGTCATTCTAGTCCAGCTCATTCTTTTCAAGTTCATTCTATTCCAGTTTGTTCTAGTCCAGCTCATTTTATTCCAGTTCATTCTAATCCATTTCATTCAAGGCCAGCTAATTCTAGTTCAGCTCATTCTCTTCCAGTTCATTCTATTCAAGTTCATTCTATTCCAGTTTGTTCTAGTCCAGCTCATTCTTTTCAAGTTCATTCTATTCCAGTTCATGCTCGCCCAGCTCATTCTGATACACTTCATTATGGTCCAGCTAATTCTATTCCAGTTCATTCTATTGAAGTTAATTCTATTCCAGTTCATTCTAGCCCAGCTCATTCTAAGTTCATTCTACTCCAGTTCATGCTAGTCCAGCTCATTTTATTCAAGTTCATTCTAGTCCAGGTCATTCTTTTAAAGTTCATTCTATTCAAGTTCGTTCTAGTCCAGCTCATTCTATTCAAGTTCATTCTAATCCAGGTCATTCTTTTCAAGTTCATTCTTGTCCAGTTCATGCTCATCCAGCTCATTCTAATCCACTTCATTATAGTCCAGCTCATTCTATTCCAGTTCATTCTTTTCAAGTTAATTCTATTCAAGTTCTTTCTAGTCCAGTTCACTATAGTCCAGTTTATTCTAGTCCAGCTCATTTTATTCCAGTTTTTCTGGTCCATCTCATTCTAATCCAGTTCATTCTAGTCCAGCTCATTCTTTTCAAGTTCATTCTATTCCAGTTCATGCTAGTCCAGCTCATTCTATTCAAGTTCATTCTAGTCCAGTTTATTCTAGTCCAGCTCATTTTATTCCAGTTTTTCTGGTCCATCTCATTCTATTCCAGTTCATTCTAGTCCAGCTCATTCTTTTCAAGTTCATTCTATTCCAGTTCATGCTAGTCCAGGTCATTCTAATCCAATTCATTCTAGTCCAGCTCATTCTTTTCAAGTTCATTCTATTCCAGTTATTGCTAGTCCAGCTCATTCTGTTCCAGTTCATTCTATTCCAGTTCATTCTATTAAAGTTCATTCTAATCGAGTTTGTTTTAGTCCATCTTATTCTATTCAAGTTCATTGTAGTCCAGCTCATTCTTTTCAAGTCCATTCTATTCCAGTTCATGCTAGTCCAGCTCATTCTTTTACAGTTCATTCTATTCCAGTTCATTCTAGTCCAGCTCATTCTATTCAAGTTCATTCAAGTCTAGCTCTTTCTATTCCAGTTTAGTCGAATCCAGCTCATTCTAATCCAGTTCATTCTAGTCCAGCTCATTCTTTTCAAGTTCATTCTATTCCAGTTAATTCTAGTCCAGCTCATTCTATTCAAGTTCATTCTAGTCCAGCTCTTTCTATTCCAGTTTAGTCGAATCCAGCTCATTCTAATCCAGTTCATTCTAATCCAGCTCATTCTATTCAAGTTCATTCTATTCCAGTTCATTCTAGTCCAGCTCATTCTGTTCAAGTTCATTCTATTCCAGTTCATGCTAGTCCAGGTCATTCTAATCCAATTCATTCTAGTCCAGCTCATTCTTTTCAAGTTCATTCTATTCCAGTTCATGCTAGTCCAACTCATTCTAATCCACTTCATTATAGTTCAGCTAATTCTTTTCCAGTTCATTCTTTTCAAGTTAATTCTATTCAAGTTCTTTCTATTCCAGTTCACTATAGTCCAGTTTATTCTAGTCCAGCCCATTTTATTGCAGTTTTTCTGGTCCATCTCATTATTTTCCAGTTCACTCTAGGACAGTTCATTCTAATCCAGCTCATTCTTTTCAGGTTCATTTTATTCCAATTCATGCTAGTCCAGTTCATTCTAATCAAGTTCTTTCTATTCCAGTTCACTATAGTCCAGTTTATTGTAGTCCAGCTCATTTTATTCCAGTTTTTCTGTTCCATCTCATCCTATTCCAGTTCACTCTAGTACAGTTCATTCTAGTCCAGCTCATCCTACTCCAGTTTTTCTGGTCCATCTCATTCTAGTCCAGTTCACTCTAGTACAGTTCATTCTAATCCAGCTCATTCTTTTCAAATTCATTTTATTCCAGTTCATGCTCGCCCAGCTCATTCTGATACACTTCATTATGGTCCAGCTAATTCTATTCCAATTCATTCTATTGAAGTTAATTCTATTCCAGTTCATTCTAGCCCAGCTCATTCTAAGTTCATTCTACTCCAGTTCATGCTAGTCCAGCTCATTTTATTCAAGTTCATTCTAGTCCAGGTCATTCTTTTAAAGTTCATTCTATTCCAGTTCATTCTAGTCCAGCTCATTCTATTCAAGTTCATTCTAATCCAGGTCATTCTTTTCAAGTTCATTCTAGTCCAGCTCATTCTATTCCAGTTTTGTCCAATCCAGCTCATTCTAATCCAGTTCATTCTAGTCCAGCTCATTCTTTTCAAGTTCATTCTTGTCCAGTTCATGCTCATCCAGCTCATTCTAATCCACTTCATTATAGTCCAGCTCATTCTATTCCAGTTAATTCTTTTCAAGTTAATTCTATTCAAGTTCTTTCTAGTCCAGTTCACTATAGTCCAGTTTATTCTAGTCCAGCTCATTTTATTCCAGTTTTTCTGGTCCATCCCATTCTAATCCAGTTCATTCTAGTCCAGCTCATTCTATTCAAGTTCATTCTATTCCAGTTCATGCTAGTCCAGCTCATTCTATTCAAGTTCATTCTAATCCAGGTCATTCTATTCAAGTTCATTCTAGTCCAGCTCATTCTATTCCAGTTTTGTCCAATCCAGCTCATTCTAATCCAGTTCATTCTAATCCAGCTCATTCTTTTCAAGTTCATTATATTCCAGTTCATGCTCGTCCAGCTCATTCTAATCCACTTCATTATAGTCCAGCTCATTCTATTCCAGTTCATTCTTTTCAAGTTAATTCTATTCAAGTTCTTTCTAGTCCAGTTCACCATAGTCCAGTTTATTCTAGTCCAGCTCATTTTATTCCAGTTTTTCTGGTCCATCCCATTCTAATCCAGTTCATTCTAGTCCAGCTCATTCTATTCAAGTTCATTCTATTCCAGTTCATGCTAGTCCAGCTCATTCTATTCAAGTTCATTCTAATCCAGGTCATTCTATTCAAGTTCATTCTAGTCCAGCTCATTCTATTCCAGTTAAGTCCAATCAAGGTCATTCTAGTCCAGTTCATTCTAATCCAGCTCATTCTTTTCAAGTTCATTCTACTCCAGTTCATGCTAGTCCAGCTCATTTTATTCAAGTTCATTCTAGTCCAGGTCATTCTTTTCAAGTTCATTCTATTCCAGTTCATTCTAGTCCAGCTCATTCTATTCAAGTTCATTCTAATCCAGGTCATTCTTTTCAAGTTCATTCTAGTCCAGCTCATTCTATTCCAGTTTTGTCCAATCCAGCTCATTCTAATCCAGTTCATTCTAGTCCAGCTCATTCTTTTCAAGTTCATTCTTGTCCAGTTCATGCTCATCCAGCTCATTCTAATCCACTTCATTATAGTCCAGCTCATTCTATTCCAGTTAATTCTTTTCAAGTTAATTCTATTCAAGTTCTTTCTAGTCCAGTTCACTATAGTCCAGTTTATTCTAGTCCAGCTCATTTTATTCCAGTTTTTCTGGTCCATCCCATTCTAATCCAGTTCATTCTAGTCCAGCTCATTCTATTCAAGTTCATTCTATTCCAGTTCATGCTAGTCCAGCTCATTCTATTCAAGTTCATTCTAATCCAGGTCATTCTATTCAAGTTCATTCTAGTCCAGGTCATTCTTTTAAAGTTCATTCTATTCCAGTTCATTCTAGTCCAGCTCATTCTATTCAAGTTCATTCTAATCCAGGTCATTCTTTTCAAGTTCATTCTAGTCCAGCTCATTCTATTCCAGTTTTGTCCAATCCAGCTCATTCTAATCCAGTTCATTCTAATCCAGCTCATTCTTTTCAAGTTCATTATATTCCAGTTCATGCTCGTCCAGCTCATTCTAATCCACTTCATTATAGTCCAGCTCATTCTATTCCAGTTCATTCTTTTCAAGTTAATTCTATTCAAGTTCTTTCTAGTCCAGTTCACCATAGTCCAGTTTATTCTAGTCCAGCTCATTTTATTCCAGTTTTTCTGGTCCATCCCATTCTAATCCAGTTCATTCTAGTCCAGCTCATTCTATTCAAGTTCATTCTATTCCAGTTCATGCTAGTCCAGCTCATTCTATTCAAGTTCATTCTAATCCAGGTCATTCTATTCAAGTTCATTCTAGTCCAGCTCATTCTATTCCAGTTAAGTCCAATCAAGGTCATTCTAGTCCAGTTCATTCTAATCCAGCTCATTCTTTTCAAGTTCATTCTACTCCAGTTCATGCTAGTCCAGCTCATTTTATTCAAGTTCATTCTAGTCCAGGTCATTCTTTTCAAGTTCATTCTATTCCAGTTCATTCTAGTCCAGCTCATTCTATTCAAGTTCATTCTAATCCAGGTCATTCTTTTCAAGTTCATTCTAGTCCAGCTCATTCTATTCCAGTTTTGTCCAATCCAGCTCATTCTAATCCAGTTCATTCTAGTCCAGCTCATTCTTTTCAAGTTCATTCTATTCCAGTTCATGCTCATCCAGCTCATTCTAATCCACTTCATTATAGTCCAGCTCATTCTATTCCAGTTCATTCTTTTCAAGTTAATTCTATTCAAGTTCTTTCTAGTCCAGTTCACTATAGTCCAGTTTATTCTAGTCCAGCTCATTTTATTCCAGTTTTTCTGGTCCATCCCATTCTAATCCAGTTCATTCTAGTCCAGCTCATTCTATTCCAGTTCATGCTAGTCCAGCTCATTCTATTCAAGTTCATTCTAATCCGTTTCATTCTAGTCCAGCTCAGTGTAATCCAGTTAATTTTGGTCCAGCTCATGCTTTCATTCTTTTAAATTTAATTCTATTCAAGTTCATTCTAGTCCAGCTCATTCTGTTCAAGTTCATTCTAGCCAAGCTCATTCTATTCAAGTTCATTCTATTCCAGTTCATTCTAGTCCAGCTCAATCTGTTCACGTTCATTCTATTCCAGTTCATGCTAGTCCAGGTCATTCTAATCCAATTCATTCTAGTCCAGCTCATTCTTTTATTGTTCATTCTATTCCAGTTCATGGTAGTCCAGCTCATTCTGTTCCAGTTCATTCTATTCCAGTTCATTCTAGTCCAGCTCATTCTAAGTTCATTCTATTCCAGTTCATGCTAGTCCAGCTCATTCTAGTCCAATTCATTATAGTCCAGCTCATTCTATTCCAGTTCATTCTATTAAAGTTCATTCTAATCCAGTTTGTTTTAGTCCATCTTATTCTATTCAAGTTCATTGTAGTCCAGCTCATTCTTTTCAAGTCCATTCTATTCCACTTCATGCTAGTCCAGCTCATTCTTTTACAGTTCATTCTATTCCAGTTCATTCTAGTCCAGCTCATTCTATTCAAGTTCATTCTAGTCCAGCTCTTTCTATTCCAGTTTTGTCGAATCCAGCTCATTCTAATCCAGTTCATTCTAGTCCAGCTCATTCTTTTCCAGTTCATTCTATTCCAGTTCATGCTAGTCCAGCTCATTCTAATCCACTTCATTATAGTTCAGCTCATTCTTTTCCAGTTCATTCTTTTCAAGTTAATTCTATTCAAGTTCTTTCTATTCCAGTTCACTATAGTCCAGTTTATTCTAGTCCAGCCCATTTTATTGCAGTTTTTCTGGTCCATCTCATTATTTTCCAGTTCACTCTAGGATAGTTCATTCTAATCCAGCTCATTCTTTTCAGGTTCATTTTATTCCAATTCATGCTAGTCCAGTTCATTCTAATCAAGTTCTTTCCATTCCAGTTCACTATAGTCCAGTTTATTGTAGTCCAGCTCATTTTATTCCAGTTTTTCTGTTCCATCTCATCCTATTCCATTTCACTCTAGTACAGTTAATTCTAGTCCAGCTCATTCTTTTCAAGTTCATTCTATTCCAGTTCATGCTAGTCCAGCTCATTCTATTCAAGTTCATTCTAGTCCATTTCATTCTAGTCCAGCTCAGTGTAATCCAGTTAATTCTGGTCCAGCTCATGCTTTCATTCTTTTAAATTTAATTCTATTCAAGTTCATTCTAGTCCAGCTAATTCTATTCCAGTTCATTCTTGCCGAGCTCATTCTATTCAAGTTCATTCTATTCCAGTTCATTCTAGTCCAGCTCATTCTGTTCAAGTTCATTCTATTCCAGTTCATGCTAGTCCAGGTCATTCTAATCCAATTCATTCTAGTCCAGCTCATTCTTTTCAAGTTCATTCTATTCCAGTTGATGCTAGTCCAGCTCATTCTATTCCAGTTCATTCTATTCCAGTTCATTCTAGCCCAGCTCATTCTAAGTTCATTCTACTCCAGTTCATGCTAGTCCAGCTCATTTTATTCAAGTTCATTCTAGTCCAGGTCATTCTTTTCAAGTTCATTCTATTCCAGTTCATTCTAGTCCAGCTCATTCTATTCAAGTTCATTCTAATCCAGGTAATTCTTTTCAAGTTCATTCTTGTCCAGTTCATGCTCGTCCAGCTCATTCTAATCCACTTCATTATAGTCCAGCTCATTCTATTCCAGTTCATTCTTTTCCAGTTAATTCTATTCAAGTTCTTTCTAGTCCAGTTCACTATAGTCCATTTTATTCTAGTCCAGCTCATTTTATTCTAGTTTTTCTGGTCCATCTCATTCTACTCCAGTTCATTCTAGTCCAGCTCATTCTATTCAAGTTCATTCTAGTCCATTTCATTCTAGTCCAGCTCAGTGTAATCCAGTTAATTCTAGTCCAGCTCATGCTTTCATCTTTTAAATTTAATTCTATTCAAGTTCATTCTAGTCCAGCTCATTCTATTCCAGTTCATTCTAGCCGAGCTCATTCTATTCAAGTTCATTCTATTCCAGTTCATTCTAGTCCAGCTCATTCTGTTCAAGTTCATTCTATTCCAGTTCATGCTAGTCCAGGTCATTCTAATCCAATTCATTCTAGTCCAGCTCATTCTTTTCAAGTTCATTCTATTCCAGTTCATGCTAGTCCAGCTCATTCTGTTCCAGTTCATTCTATTCCAGTTCATTCTAGCCCAGCTCATTCTAAGTTCATTCTATTCCAGTTCATGCTAGTCCAGCTCATTCTAGTCCAATTCATTATAGTCCAGCTCATTCTATTCCAGTTCATTCTATTAAAGTTCATTCTAATCCAGTTTGTTTTAGTCCATCTTATTCTATTTAAGTTCATGCTAGTCCAGCTCATTCTTTTACAGTTTATTCTATTCCAGTTCATTCTAGTCCAGGTCATTCTTTTCTAGTTCATTGTATTCCAGTTCATTCTAGTCCAGCTCATTCTATTCAAGTTCATTCTAATCCAGGTCATTCTATTCAAGTTCATTTTATTCCAGGTCATTCTTTTCAAGTTCATTCTATTCCAGTTCATTCTAGTCCAGCTCATTCTATTCAAGTTCATTCTAATCCAGCTCATTCTTTTCAAGTTCATTCTTGTCCAGTTCATGCTTGTCCAGCTCATTCTAATCCACTTCATTATAGACCAGCTCATTCTTTTCCAGTTCATTCTTTTCAAGTTAATTCTATTCAAGTTCTTTCTATTCCAGTTCACTATAGTCCAGTTTATTCTAATCCAGCTCATTCTTTTCAGGTTCATTTTATTCCAGTTCATGCTCGTCCAGCTCATTCTAACCCACTTCATTATAGTCCAGCTAATTCTATCCCAGTTCACTCTATTCAAGTTAATTCTAGTCAAGTTCATTCTAGTTCAGCTTATTCTTTTCAAGTTAATTCTATTCCAGTTCATGCTAGTCCAGCTCATTCTGTTCCAGTTCATCCTAGTCCAGGTCATTCTATTAAATTTCATTTTATTCCAGTTTGTTCTGT
Organism: Telmatherina bonti; assembly: GCF_933228915.1. Taxonomy (NCBI): domain Eukaryota; kingdom Metazoa; phylum Chordata; class Actinopteri; order Atheriniformes; family Telmatherinidae; genus Telmatherina; species Telmatherina bonti. The sequence goes on along the minus strand of NC_136623.1, from coordinate 2,425,924 downwards.
TCAATTTAATTCTTCTCAATTACATTCTAATAAAGCTCATTTTATTCCAGTTTTTCTGGTCCATCTCATTCTATTCCAGTTTACTTTAGTACAGTTAATTCTAGTCCAGTTAACTCAAGTACAGTTAATTCTAGTCCAGGTCATTCTATATTCTAGTTCATTCTAGTCCAGCTCATTCTATTCAAATTCATTCTAATCCAGCTCATTCAATCCAAGTTCATTCTATTCCAGTTCATTCTAGTCCAGCTCATTCTTTTCAATTTAATTCTATTCCAGTTCGTTCTAGTCCAGCTCATTCTATTCAAGTTCATTCTAGTCCAGCTCATTTTCTTCCAGTTCATTCTAGAACAGCTCATTCTATTCATGTTCATTCTATTCCAGTTCATTCTATTCCAGTTTGTTTTAGTCCAGCTCATTCCTTTCAAGTTCATGCTATTCCAGTTCATTATAGTCCAGCTCATTCTGTTCCAGTTCATTCTATTCAAGATCATTCTAATCGAGCTCATTCTATTCAAGTTCATTCTATTCCAGTTCATGCTAGTGCAGCTCATTCTAATCCAATTCATTATAGTCCAGCTCATTCTATTCCAGTTAATTCTATTCAAGTTCATGCTAGTCCAGCTCATTCTTTTCAAGTTCATTCTATTCCAGTTCATTATGGTCCAGCTCATTCTATTCCAGTTCATTAAGGTCTAGCTCATTCTATTCAAGCTCATCTTAGTCCAGCTCTTTCTAATCTAGTTCATTCTAGTCCAGCTCATTCTGTTCCAGTTCATTCTTTTCCAGTTCATTCTAGCCCAGCTCATTCTAAGTTCATTCTATTCCAATTCATTATAGTCCAGCTCATTTTATTCCAGTTCATTCTATGCAAGTTAATTCTATTCCAGTTTGTTTTAGTCCAGCTGATTCTTTTCAAGTTAATTCTATTCCTGTTCTTGCTAGTCCAGCTCATTCTATTCAAGTTCTTTCTATTCCAGTTCATTATAGTCTAGCTCATTCTATTCAAGTTCTTTCTATTCCAGTTCATTATAGTCTAGCTCATTCTATTCAAGTTCATTATAGTCCAGCTCATTCTAATCTAGTTCATTCTAGTCCAGCTCATTCTGTTCCAGTTCATTCTATTCCAGTTCATTCTAGCCCAGCTCATTCTAAGTTCATTCTATTCCAATTCATTATAGTCCAGCTAATTCTATTCCAGTTCATTCTATTCAAGTTTATTCTAATCCAGTTTGTTTTGGTCCAGCTCATTCTTTTTAAGTTCATTCTATTCCAGTTCATTCTAGTCCAGCTCAGTCTAATCTAGTTCATTCTAGTCCAGCTCATTCTATTCAAGTTCTTTCTATTCCAATTCACTACAGTCCAGTTTATTCTAGTCCAGCACATTTTATTCCAGTTTTTCTGGTCCATCTCATTCTATTCCAGTTCACTCTAGTACAGTTTATTCTAGTCCAGCTCATTCAATTCCAGTTCATGCCAGTCTAATTTATTTTAGTATAGCTCATTCAATTCTAGTTTCTTCTAGTCCAGCCCATTCTAGTCCTTTTCATTCTAGTCCATCCCATTCAAATCCTGTTTGCTCCAGTCTAGTTCATTCTAGTCCACGTCATTCTATTCCAGTTCACTGAAGTCCAGTTCCTTTTAGTCTGGCTCATTCTTGTCTAGTTCACTCCAGTCCAATTCATTCTAGTCCTGTTCATTCTGGTCCAGCTCATTCTATTCACATTAATTCCTACAGAGTTGATTCCCGTCCAGCTCATTCTAGTCCAGGTTACTCCAGTCCAATTCCTTCCTGTTCAGTTAATTCTACTCCAACTCATACTAATCTAATTCATTCTAGTCCCATTCATTCTAGTCCAGCTCATTCTAATCCAGTTCATTCAACTTAAATTATTTCTAGTCCTGTTCATTTTTGTCCAACCTATTTTATTCAAGTGCATTCTATTTAGGTTCACTTTTGTTGAGTTAATTCTTGTCCAATTCATTCTAATCCAACTCGTTCTAGTCCAGCTCATTCTATTCCAGTTCACTCTAGTCTGGTTCATTCTATTCTAGTTAATTCTTTTCAAGTTCATTATAGTCCGGCTAATTCTAAACCAGTTCATTCTCATCCAGATAATTCTATTCAAGTTTATTTTAGTCCAGTTCATTCTAGTCCAGCTCCTTCTAATCCAGTTCATTCTAGTCCATCTCATTCTATTCCAGTTCACTTTAGTACAGTTAATTCTAGTCAGGTTCACTCTAGTACAGTTCATTCTAGTCCAGGTCATTTTATTCCAGTTCATTCTAGTCCAGCTAATTCTATTCAAGTTCATTCTAGTCCAGCTCATTCTATTCAAGTTCATTCTTTTTCAGTTCATTCTATTAAAGTTCATTCTATTCCAGTTTGTTTTAGTCCAGCTCGTTCTTTTCAAGTTCATTCTTTTCCAGTTCATTCTATTCCAGCTCATTCTATTCCAGTTCATTCTAGTCCAGGTCATTCTATTCAAGTTCATTCTAGTCCAGGTCATTCTATTCAAGTTCATTCTAGTCCAGCTCATTCTAATCCATTTCATTCTAGTCCAGGTCATTCTATTCCAGTTCATTCTATTCCAGCTCATTCTATTCAAGTTCATTCTAGTCCAGGTCATACTATTCAAGTTCATTCTAGTCCAACTCATTCTATTCCAGTTTAATCTAGTCCAGCTCATTGTAATCCAGTTCGTTCTAGTCCAGCTCATTCTTTTCAAGTTCATTCTATTTCAGTTTCTCTAGTCCACGTCATTCTATTCCAGCTCATTTTATTCAAGTTCATTCTATTCCAGGTCATTCTATTCAAGTTCATTCTAGTCCAGCTCATTCTATTCAAGTTCTTTCTATTCCAGTTCACTATATTTTATTCTAGTCCAGCTCATTCTAGTCTAAATCATTCAAGTCCCGTTCATTCTGGTCCAGCTTACTCTATTCAAGTGCATTCTATTCAAGTTCACTCTAGTCTGGTTCATTCTATTTGAGTTCGGTCTTTTCTTCTATTCCAGTTCATGCTGGTCCAGCTCATTCTAATCCAATTCATCATAGTCCAGCTAATTCATTCCAATCCAGGTTATTCTATTCAAGTGTGTTCTAATCCAGTTCATTCTAGTCCAGTGCATTTTAATCCAGTTCATTCTTTTCAAGTTCTTTCCAGACTATTTCATTCTAGTCTAGCTCATTCTAGTCCATTTCACTCCAGTCCATTTCATTTTAGTCCCGTTCATTCTAGTCCAGCTCTTTCCAGTTTAGTTCATTGTAGTCCAGTTCATTCTAGTCCACCTCATTCAATTCCAGTTCACTCTAGTACAGTTAATTCTCGTCCAGTTCCCTACAGTCCAATTCATTCTAGTGCTTTTCATTCTAGTCCAGCTCATTCCAGTTTAGTTCATTCTAGTCCAGTTCATTCCAGTCCACCTCATTCCAGTCCAGTTCATTCTAGTCCAGTTCATTTTAGTCAAGCTCATTTTAGTCCTGTTATTTCAGGTCCAGCTCATTCTCGTCCAGGTCACTCCAGTCCAAGTCCTTCCACTCCAGTTATTTCTAGTCCAACTCATTCTTGTCTAATTCAGTCTAGACCAATTCATTCTAGTCCAGCTCATTCTCGTCCCGGTCACCCTACTCCAGCTCATTCCAGTTAAGTTTATTCCACTCCAGATCATTCTAGTCCAGTACATTCCAGTTTAATTCATTGTTGTCCAGTTCATTCCAGTCCAGCTAATTCTAGTCCAGGTCACTCCAGTCCATTTCATTAATGTTCATTCTAGTCCAGTTCATTCTATTCCCGCTCTTTTCCTGTCTTTATTTTATTCAACCTTTTTTTTTTTACGAATAAAATCATTTTCTGTTCCTCGTCTTGCAAAGAGAGACCAGTGAGAATCAAACCCTCTAAATGGTCCTGCAGATCAGCCTCTGAGGCGCAGCAGGACTGGACTTCCCTCAGACTACATTACCCAGAGTTCCACAGGTGTGACAAGGAGGGGGAGGGCCTTACCTGTCCACACCTGCAGAGACTTGAGACGCTGAAGTCTGAAGGAAGAAAACAGAGAACCATTCCTGACAGGAAACCGACCCAAACCAAGATCAAGTGAATCTTATCTGGACTGAGCTTGTCCAACGTCAGTCTGTGTCTACCTGGGTCCACCTGGGTCCACCTGGGCCACCCGAGTCCAGATTTCTCAACTCTGTCTTGAAGCAGGAAGTAAAAGAGCAGTCATGGTGAGTTTACAGACTTCATTCCTTCACACTGAAAACTGGACTGTAATACCAGTCCAATCCTGGTCCTGGTTTACCAGTCCAATCCTGGTCCTGGTTTACCAGTCCAATCTTGGTCCTGGTCCTGGTTTACCAGTCCGATCCTGGTCCTGGTTTACCAGTCCAATCCTGGTCCTGGTTTACCAGTCCAATCTTGGTCCTGGTCCTGGTTTACCAGTCCGATCCTGGTCCTGGTTTACCAGTCCAATCCTGGTCCTGGTTTACCAGTCCAATCTTGGTCCTGGTCCTGGTTTACCAGTCCGATCCTGGTCCTGGTTTACCAGTCCAATCCTGGTCCTGGTTTACCAGTCCGGTCCTGGTCCTGGTTTACCAGTCCCATCCCGGTCCTGGTTTACCAGTCCGATCCTGGTCCTGGTCCTGGTTTACCAGTCCCATCCCGGTCCTGGTTTACCAGTCGGGTCCTGGTCCTGGTTTACCAGTCCTATCCCGGTCCTGGTTTACCAGTCGGGTCCTGGTCCTGGTTTACCAGTCCTATCCCGGTCCTGGTTTACCAGTCGGATCCTGGTCCTGATCCTGGTTTACCAGTCCCATCCCGGTCCTGGTTTACCAGTCCCATCCCGGTCCTGGTTTACCAGTCGGATCCTGGTCCTGATCCTGGTTTACCAGTCCCATCCCGGTCCTGGTTTACCAGTCCCATCCCGGTCCTGGTCCTGGTTTCAGTCCCAGTACCGGTCATGGTCTCGGTCCTAGTTCTGTTCTGCAGGCTTCTGTTCAGGTTTAGATCTGTTGGAATCGGAACTTTAATTCAAAGTGAAATAAATTAAATAAAAACAGGAAGTCGAAATAGTTTTTTATTTGTACTTATTACCATGGAAACGGCTTTCACCGCCAAGATTACTGTAAAACTGACTGAAGCGACCAATCGGAGCGCAGCAGGCGGAGACGGACCCTCAGAACCCCTGCTGTCCTCTGAGGACCAAACCGTTCTGAATGTCGACATTTTTCTGTTTTATCCTCCTCGTTTGGCTTTTATTTTTGTTTCCTTCTTTTAAGCTGAGTTTGTTGTGTTGACAAACACACACACACACACACACACACACACACACACACACACACACACACAGCGGCGTGCAGCGGCGTGCAGCGCAACGTGTCCTCACAGGACACAGGAATGCTGGGAATTCAGCGGCGCTGGACCCGCTGAGGGAGGGGCCCCGGGACATCCCTGGGGAGGGGGCGCCGGGGGGTCTGATGACCTCACACTATGATGACAAGTGAACCAGCCAATAGGAATCAGGCACTCCTCTTCTGTCACCATGGAAACAGCAGGGACCAGGCCCAGGCATCGTGAGGAAAGGTTGGACGCCAGCAAACAGTATTTTGGGTCTTTGAATGAAACAAGGGATGAAGATGAAGTGAGGTTCCGTCTGTGTTCTGCTGCACATGTATGTAGCTGGAACCGACATGTTGCTCTGAGAGGCAGCAGAACCTCAGCCGGTCCGGGTTCCGTCAACATGAGATGCAGATTCATCCCGTCCCCTCAGGACCGCTCGGTCCTCTACGGACGCCCCCAACCTGCCGCCATGGTTAGCGGTCATGTGAAGAAGTGTAAACTGATGGATCCGTCCCTCCTTGTGTTCCCTGCCCCCTCAGGGCAGTAAGGAGCGCTACCATTGGTTGGCTCAGAATGTGAAGGTGAGCGGGGTGGACGACATGGTCCTCCTGTCCAAGATCACCGAGGACGGCATCACGGACAACCTGAAGAAGAGATACTTGGACGACTACATCTTTGTATCCTTCCTGGTCTTCCTCCGACTCACCGTGGTTCTGCTTCTAGGTACCAGATTCTGGTCCTAGGTTTGGTTCCTGGTACCGGGTTCTGGTTTTTGTCCTAGGTCTGGTTCTGCTCCTTGACCCAGCTGTGCCAGACTTACATCGGTCCGGTTCTGATCTCAGTGAATCCATTCAAACAGCTGCCGTATTTCACCGACAGCGAGGTGGAGCTGTACCAGGGAGCGGTGAGACGCGCACACACACACACACACACACACACACACACACACACACACACACACACACATACACACGGTCACATACTCATACCCCCCCCCCCCCCCCCCCCACCCCCAACAGGCTCAGTACGAGAACCCCCCCCACATCTACGCTCTGGCTGACAACATGTACAGAAACATGATGATTGACAGCGAGAACCAGTGTGTCATCATCAGGTAGGCGGAGCTTCTGCAGTGTCATCAGGAACAGAACCTGAACCAAGACCAGGACCAATGTTCTGGTTCTGTTTGTGTTCCAGTGGCGAAAGCGGTGCTGGAAAAACCGTCGCTGCCAAATACATCATGAGCTATGTGTCCAAGGTGTCCGGAGGTGGAGACAAGGTCCAGGTCGGTGCGGGTTCTACTCTGGATTCTGTTCAGATCCAGACTCAACTCTTCCTTCATGACATAACACACTGATACATGTCAAGATATCCAGAGTTCTTTTGTCTGGGTTCTTCTGTCTGGGTTCTCCTGTCCGGGTTCTTTTGTCTGGGTTCTTCTGTCTGGGTTCTTTTGTCTGGGTTCTTCTGTCTGGGTTCTTCTGTCTGGGTTCTTCTGTCTGGGTTCTTCTGTCTTGGTTCTTCTGTATGGGTTCTTCTGTCTGGGTTCTACTGTATGGGTTCTCCTGTCCGGGTTCTCCTGTCCGGGTTCTCCTGTCCGGGTTCTCCTGTCTGGGTTCGTCTGTCCGGGTTCTCCTGTCCGGGTTCTCCTGTCTGGGTTCGTCTGTCTGGGTTCTCCTGTCTGGGTTCCTCTGTCTGGGTTCTCCTGTCTGGGTTCGTCTGTCCGGGTTCTCCTGTCTGGGTTCCTCTGTCTGGGTTCCTCTGTCCGGGTTCTCCTGTCCGGGTTCTCCTGTCTGGGTTCATCTGTCCGGGTTCTCCTGTCTGGGTTCGTCTGTCCGGGTTCTCCTGTCCGGGTTCTCCTGTCTGGGTTTGTCTGTCTGGGTTCTCCTGTCTGGGTTCATCTGTCCGGGTTCTCCTGTCTGGGTTCGTCTGTCCGGGTTCTCCTGTCTGGGTTCCTCTGTCTGGGTTCATCTGTCCGGGTTCTCCTGTCTGGGTTCATCTGTCCGGGTTCTCCTGTCCGGGTTCCTCTGTCTGGGTTCTCCTGTCTGGGTTCTCCTGTCCGGGTTCGTCTGTCTGGGTTCTCCTGTCTGGGTTCTCCTGTCTGGGTTCCTCTGTCTGGGTTCTCCTGTCCGGGTTCTCCTGTCTGGGTTCTCCTGTCTGGGTTCCTCTGTCCAGGTTCGGTCTCGGCTTAACTCCCAGCCGTTACTGTTGTTACCATGGCAACTGTTACGTAACATACACGCATACACGTGCTGATGATGATTTTGTTTCCATGGTTACGGCTGGCTGTTGCCATGAGCAGCATGTCAAAGACATTATTCTGCAGTCCAACCCGCTGCTGGAGGCCTTCGGGAACGCCAAGACAGTCCGGAACAACAACTCCAGCAGATTCGTGAGTTAAAACACACACACACACCGTCTACATGCGTGCGTGCACGGACACACACACCAGCTCTACGTGCACACACACGGTGCTCCTCCATCAGGGAAAATACTTTGAGATCCAGTTTAGTCGCGGAGGAGCTCCTGATGGAGGCAAAATCTCAAACTTCCTTCTGGAGAAAAGCCGAGTCATCTCCCAGAATCCTGGAGAGAGAAACTTCCACATCTACTACCAGGTACGCACACACACCTCTTCCTTCCAGTGGCGTTGACTCAACACCTGTCTGACACTCACCTGTGTGATGTCAGCTTCTGGGAGGAGCCAGCGGGGAGCAGAGGGAGAACCTCGGCATTACCACCCCCGACTATTATTATTACCTCAACCAATCAGGAACCTACACCGTGGAGGACGTCAGCGACAAGAAGGACTTCATTGATACCATGGTCCGTACCTGTACACACCTGTCAACACCAGTACACACCTGTCCATACCTGTACACACCTGTCTGTACCAGTACACACCTGTCTGTACCTGTACACACCTGTCCTTACCTGTACACGCCTGTACACACATGTCTGTACCTGTACACACCTGTCTGTACCTGTACACGCCTGTCCGTATCTGTACACACCTGTACACACCTGTACACGCCTGTCCGTACCTGTACACACCTGTCCGTACCTGTACACACCTGTACACACCTGTACACACCTGTCCGTACCTGTACACGCCTGTCTGTACCTGTACACGCCTGTCCGTATCTGTACACACCTGTACACACCTGTACACACCTGTCCGTACCTGTACACGCCTGTCTGTACCTGTACACGCCTGTCCGTATCTGTACACACCTGTACACACCTGTACACGCCTGTCCGTACCTGTACACACCTGTCCGTACCTGTACACACCTGTCCGTACCTGTACACACCTGTACACACCTGTCCGTACCTGTACACACCTGTACACACCTGTCCGTACCTGTACACACCTGTCCGTATCTGTACACACCTGTACACACCTGTCTGTACCTGTACACACCTGTCCGTACCTGTACACACCTGTCCGTACCAGTACACACCTGTCCGTACCAGTACACACCTGTCCGTACCAGTACACACCTGTCCGTACCTGTACACACCTGTACACACCTGTCTGTACCTGTACACACCTGTCTGTACCTGTACACACCTGTCCGTACCAGTACACACCTGTACACACCTGTCTGTACCTGTACACACCTGTCCGTACCTTTACACACCTGTACACACCTGTCTGTACCTGTACACACCTTTCCGTACCAGTACACACCTGTACACACCTGTCTGTACCTGTACACACCTGTCCGTACCTGTACACACCTGTCCGTACCAGTACACACCTGTCCGTACCTTTACACACCTGTACACACCTGTCTGTACCTGTACACACCTGTCTGTACCAGTACACACCTGTACACACCTGTCTGTACCTGTACACACTTGTCCGTACCTGTACACACCTGTCCGTACCTGTACACACCTGTCCGTACCAGTACACACCTGTCCGTACCTTTACACACCTGTACACACCTGTCTGTACCTGTACACACCTGTCTGTACCAGTACACACCTGTACACACCTGTCCGTACCTGTACACACTTGTCCGTACCTGTACACACCTGTCCGTACCTGTACACACCTGTACACACCTGTCCGTACCTGTACACACCTGTACACACCTGTCTGTACCAGTACACACCTGTCCGTACCTGTACACACCTGTCCGTACCTGTACACGCCTGTCCGTACCTGTACACACCTGTCCGTACCTGTACACACCTGTCTGTACCTGTACACACCTGTCCGTACCTGTACACACCTGTCCGTACCTGTACACACCTGTCTGTACCAGTACACACCTGTCCGTACCTGTACACGCCTGTCCGTACCTGTACACGCCTGTCTGTACCTGTACACACCTGTCTGTACCTGTACACACCTGTCCGTACCTGTACACACCTGTCTGTACCTGTACACACCTGTCCGTACCTGTCCATCTGTGTCTCAGGAGGCCATGTCGGTTGTGGGTCTGTCTCTGGACGACCAGGATTCGGTTCTTCAGCTGGTTGCAGGAATCCTTCATCTGGGAAACATCGGCTTCAGGGAGGAGAACAACTACGCTGTGGTGGAGAGTCAGGACTGTAAGACCCCCACTCTGATATCCCATGATGCACTGCTGCTCAGAGAGGACACACGCTGAATGCATCTCCTCCGTTCTCTGCTTGTGTCGGCAGTCCTGGCGTTCCCGTCCTTCCTGCTGGGAATTCCTCAGGACGGGCTTTGCAGTAAGCTGACTAGCAGGATGATGGACAGTAAGTGGGGCGGGAAGACCGAGTCCATCTCTGTCACCCTAAACACAGAACAGGCCTGTTTCTCTAGAGACGCCCTGTCCAAAGCCCTGTACGCCCGGCTCTTTGACTTCCTCGTCACCGTAAGTCCCAGCAGCCTTCTGGTTTTACTGCTGACTCAGCATTTCTCTGGTTTTACTGCTGACTCAGCATTTCTCTGGTTTTACTGCTGACTCAGCATTTCTCTGGTTTTACTGCTGACTCAGCATTTCTCTGGTTTTACTGCTGACTCAGCATTTCTCTGGTTTTACTGCTGACTCAGCATTTCTCTGGTTTTACTGCTGACTCAGTATTTCTCTGGTTTTACTGCTGACTCAGCATTTCTCTGGTTTTACTGCTGACTCAGCATTTCTCTGGTTTTACTGCTGACTCAGCATTTCTCTGGTTTTACTGCTGACTCAGCATTTCTCTGGTTTTACTGCTGACTCAGTATTTCTCTGGTTTTACTCCTGACTCAGCATTTCTCTGGTTTTACTGCTGACTAAGTATTTCTCTGGTTTTACTGCTGACTCAGCATTTCTCTGGTTTTACTGCTGACTCAGCATTTCTCTGGTTTTACTGCTGACTCAGCATTTCTCTGGTTTTACTGCTGACTCAGCATTTCTCTGGTTTTACTGCTGACTCAGCATTTCTCTGGTTTTACTCCTGACTCAGCATTTCTCTGGTTTTACTGCTGACTCAGTATTTCTCTGGTTTTACTGCTGACTCAGCATTTCTCTGGTTTTACTGCTGACTCAGCATTTCTCTGGTTTTACTGCTGACTCAGCATTTCTCTGGTTTTACTGCTGACTCAGCATTTCTCTGGTTTTACTGCTGACTCAGCATTTCTCTGGTTTTACTGCTGACTCAGCATTTCTCTGGTTTTACTGTTGACTCAGCATTTCTCTGGTTTTACTGCTGACTCAGCATTTCTCTGGTTTTACTGCTGACTAAGTATTTCTCTGGTTTTACTGCTGTCTCAGCATTTCTCTGGTTTTACTGCTGACTCAGCATTTCTCTGGTTTTACTGCTGACTCAGCATTTCTCTGGTTTTACTGCTGACTAAGCATTTCTCTGGTTTTACTGCTGACTCAGCATTTCTCTGGTTTTACTGCTGACTCAGTATTTCTCTGGTTTTACTCCTGACTCAGCATTTCTCTGGTTTTACTGCTGACTAAGTATTTCTCTGGTTTTACTGCTGACTCAGCATTTCTCTGGTTTTACTGCTGACTCAGCATTTCTCTGGTTTTACTGCTGACTCAGCATTTCTCTGGTTTTACTGCTGACTCAGCATTTCTCTGGTTTTACTGCTGACTCAGCATTTCTCTGGTTTTACTCCTGACTCAGCATTTCTCTGGTTTTACTGCTGACTCAGTATTTCTCTGGTTTTACTGCTGACTCAGCATTTCTCTGGTTTTACTGCTGACTCAGCATTTCTCTGGTTTTACTGCTGACTCAGCATTTCTCTGGTTTTACTGCTGACTCAGCATTTCTCTGGTTTTACTGCTGACTCAGCATTTCTCTGGTTTTACTGCTGACTCAGCATTTCTCTGGTTTTACTGTTGACTCAGCATTTCTCTGGTTTTACTGCTGACTCAGCATTTCTCTGGTTTTACTGCTGACTAAGTATTTCTCTGGTTTTACTGCTGTCTCAGCATTTCTCTGGTTTTACTGCTGACTCAGCATTTCTCTGGTTTTACTGCTGACTCAGCATTTCTCTGGTTTTACTGCTGACTCAGCATTTCTCTGGTTTTACTGCTGACTAAGCATTTCTCTGGTTTTACTGCTGACTCAGCATTTCTCTGGTTTTACTGCTGACTCAGCATTTCTCTGGTTTTACTCCTGACTCAGCATTTCTCTGGTTTTACTGCTTATTCAGCTTCTCTTCTGTTTCTTTGCTCCAGTGTATTAATAAAGCCATGCAGAAGGACCAGGAGGAGCTAAACATTGGAGTCCTGGACATCTACGGCTTCGAGATCTTTCAGGTACAACTTAGCTGTGAGGCAGCGCTCCAGGCCTTCCTGGTTCTCAAATACAGAGTTAACATGATGCACCTGAATTGGTATAGAAATAAAACTAAGTAAAAACTCAGTTACATTAGAAACCATTTAAATGGCCACAGAGACAAAAATCCTTTTTTTTTGTTCTAACTTGTAATGTTGAGCTTCAGGAGGAGAAGCTTTATGCATGTAGGACTTTTTTGGATGTTTCAGTATTGTTTTGTACTGGATTTCTGAATTCACGTATTTATTCTACTGAACGTTAAGAGGAATAAGTTGCTAAGTTGGGACTGTGGATGGAAGCTAGCTGTTAGCTAAGTTGGGACTCTGGATGGAAGCTAACTGTTAGCTAAGTTGGGACTGTGGATGGAAGCTAACTGTTAGCTAAGTTGGGACTGTGGATGGAAGCTAGCTGTTAGCTAAGTTGGGACTCTGGATGGAAGCTAGCTGTTAGCTAAGTTGGGACTGTGGACGGAAGCTAGCTGTTAGCTAAGTTGGGACTGTGGATGGAAGTTAGCTGTTAGCTAAGTTGGGACTGTGGATGGAAGCTAGCTGTTAGCTAAGTTGGGACTCTGGATGGAAGCTAGCTGTTAGCTAAGTTGGGACTGTGGATGGAAGCTAACTGTTAGCTAAGTTGGGACTCTGGATGGAAGCTAGCTGTTAGCTAAGTTGGGACTGTGGACGGAAGCTAGCTGTTAGCTAAGTTGGGACTGTGGATGGAAGTTAGCTGTTAGCTAAGTTGGGACTGTGGATGGAAGCTAGCTGTTAGCTAAGTTGGGACTCTGGATGGAAGCTAGCTGTTAGCTAAGTTGAGACTGTGGATGGAAGCTAGCTGTTAGTCAAGTTGGGACTGTGGATGGAAGCTAGCTGTTAGCTAAGTTGGGACTCTGGATGGAAGCTAGCTGTTAGCTAAGTTGGGACTGTGGACGGAAGCTAGCTGTTAGCTAAGTTGGGACTGTGGATGGAAGTTAGCTGTTAGCTAAGTTGGGACTGTGGATGGAAGCTAGCTGTTAGCTAAGTTGGGACTCTGGATGGAAGCTAGCTGTTAGCTAAGTTAGGACTCTGGATGGAAGCTAGATGTTAGCTAAGTTGGGACTGTGGATGGAAACTAGCTTTTAGCTAAGTCAGGACTCTGGATGGAAGCTAGCTGTTAGCTAAGTCGGGACTGTGGATGGAAGCTAGCTGTTAGCCAAGTTGGGACTGTGGATGGAAGCTAGCTGTTAGCTAAGTTGGGACTGTGGATGGAAGCTAGCTGTTAGCTAAGTTGGGACTGTGGATGGAAACTAGATTTTAGCTAAGTTGGGACTGTGGATGGAAGCTAGCTGTTAGCTAAGTTGGGACTGTGGATGGAAGTTAGTTGTCACCGAGCACATTGTCCCTAAAGGAAAAATAACTGGATAGACAGGAGGAAAGAAAAGAGAGTAAACGGAAGGTGAACAGAAAAAGACAGGAAAGAACCACTATTAGAATAAATATATAATTGAGTTTTTCTAGGGCTGTACGGTGGTGTAATGGTTACCACTGCAGCAAGAAGGTTGCTGGTTCGATCCTCGGCTGGAGGGAGGCTCAATCAGTGGCATTTCTGTGTGGAGTTTCCATGTTCTCTCCATGTATTCATAGGTTCTCTCTGTGTTCTCCGGCTTCCTCCCACCGTCCAAAGATATGATGTTGGGTTAACGGGTTACTTTCAAATTGTCCCTAGGAGTGAATGTGAGTGTTGTCTCTTTGTATTAGCGATAGACTGGTGACCATGTGGTTGGAATTACAGGTACAGCGTTAAGCTGGTTTAAATCACATTTATCTGCTAGACTTCAGTTCGTTCATGTAAATGACAAGTCCTCCTCACAAACTACAGTAAGTCATGGAGTTCCTCAAGGTTCTGTACTTGGACCAGTACTCTTCACGCTATATATGCTCCCTTTAGGCAAAATTATTAGACAGCATGGAATAAACTTTCATTGTTATGCAGATGATACTCAGATATACTTATCCTTTAAACCAGATGAAACAAATCAGCCCAATAGGCTACAAAATTGTCTCATAGACATAAAGACTTGGATGTCTAGAAATTTTCTCCTCTTAAACTCAGATAAGACTGAAGTAATTCTCGTTGGATCTGAAAAACTCAGAGCTAAATTCTCCAGTTTTGTAATGAACCTGGATGGCATTACTTTAGCTTCCAGTGCTACAGTGAGAAACCTTGGAGTAATATTTGACCCTGACCTGTCCTTTGGCCCACATATTAAGCAGGTTACTAAAACAGCCTTCTTTCATTTACGTAATATAGCCAAAATTAGGGACATTCTGTCTCAGAGTGATGCAGAAAAACTGGTTCACGCTTTTGTTACTTCGAGACTAGATTACTGTAACTCTCTATTACTGGGCTGTCCTAAATATGCCCTGAAAAGCCTTCCGCTGATCCAGAATTCTGCAGCCAGAGTCCTGACCAGAACCAGCAGGAGAGATCATATTTCTCCAGTTTTAGCCTCTCTTCATTGGCTGCCTGTTGAATCTAGAATAGAATTTAAAATCCTTCTCCTTACATATAAAGCCCTCCACAACCAGGCACCACTATATATCAAAGACCTCATTGTTCCTTATATACCAAGCAGAGTACTTCGTTCACAGACTGCAGGCTTACTTGTGGTTCCTAGAGTCTCAAAGAGCCGAGCAGGAGGCAGAGCCTTTGGTTATCAGGCCCCTCTCTTATGGAATAAGCTCCCAGTTAGTGTTAGGGAAGCAGACACCCTCCCCACCTTTAAGACTAGGCTGAAGACTTATCTTTTTGATAAGTCCTATAACTAGGGATGGTTAGCATCCCTTAGTTATGCTGCTATAGGTTTAGACTGCTGAGGGACATTTCCTGATACACTGAGCTTCTTTCTCTTTATCTCTCTCTTTTATCCCCCCTCCCCCCATAACAGTGTTGCATCATTAACATGTATGTCTCCTGTCTCAGCAGGTCTCCCTGGCCGGGAGTAGCAGTTCCTGTTGTCTGTTGTCTTTCTGTCCTCTTCCCCCCACACAGCAGAGGCAGATGGCTGCCTGTCCTGAGCCGGGTTCTGCCGGAGGTTTCCTTCCTGTTAAAAGGGAGTTTTTTCCTTCCCACTGTCGCCAGTGTGCTTGCTCAGGATGGGAGATGGAGTTGGACTCAACTCAATCTGTTGGTTTCCTTATATAGGCTGTTATGAATTGGCCTTCATTATGTTTTCCCCTCTGTCTGTAAAGCGTCTTGAGATGGCATTGCCGTGATTTGACACTATATAAATAAAGTTGAATTAAAGTGAATTGACCTGCCCAGGTGTACCCCACGTCTTGCCCAAATACTGCTGGGACAGGCTCCAGCTCTCAGTGACCGATAAATGGACTCATTGGTTTGATAATGAGTAGTGTTTTTCTACGTCTTCTATGTGAAACTTCCTTCTCGTTACAACCAAAACGCCGCGTTTACGTCATTATTTCCTCCTCAATCACAGGATAAGGGACGTGTGCCCCCTACAGGGGGAATCTGGTACTACCAGTC
This sequence comes from Telmatherina bonti, assembly GCF_933228915.1. NCBI lineage: Eukaryota > Metazoa > Chordata > Actinopteri > Atheriniformes > Telmatherinidae > Telmatherina > Telmatherina bonti. Next base: position 2,410,314 of record NC_136623.1, on the reverse strand, counting down.
AGGGTAATGAAACCAGCTGAATGTGATTCAGCAGCTCGCATCATACTCCGACTGCTTGTTTGTTCACAGCAAAATGGCTTCGAGCAGTTTTGCATCAACTTTGTCAACGAAAAGCTGCAGCAGATTTTCATCGAACTCACTCTGAAGGCTGAACAGGTGAGGTTTTCCTGGAACCAGCAGGTGTGCGTTGCTGCTGCTTGCTGACACAGCAGCATGTTGGTTACGGTGGCATCTTAGGTGACATGATGTTGATGATATGTTGCATTTTTTGATGCTGCTTCAACATCCTTCAGGATGGATGGAAATGCTGCATGTTTACATGTTTGTCCAGATAAACAAAATGTTTGTTTCTCTGCTGACGCTGTTGTTGCGTCTGCAGGAGGAATATGTTCAGGAGGGAATCAGGTGGTCACCCATTGAATATTTTAACAACAAGGTGGTCTGTGACCTCATCGAGTCCAAACTGGTGAGTCGACCAGATACTGAACAGAATTACAGTAAAAAAAAAAAAAAAAAACAACGACTATATGCTAATAATAATAATTATAATTATGATGATAATAATACAATAAATAAATATGAAATTAAAAAGTTTTAAAATGCAAATAAAAGAGTTTTCTGTGGACAGTGGGCGTCCACAGAAAATTGGGGGATGACATAATTTGTCTAATAATTTCCCAGAATCCTCCTGGGATCATGAGCATCCTGGATGACGTGTGCGCTACGATGCACGCTAAAGGCGAGGGGGCGGACCAGACGCTGCTTCAGAAGCTGCAAGGACAGATCGGATCCCACGAGCACTTCAGCAGCTGGAACAAAGGCTTCGTTGTTCATCACTATGCTGGCAAGGTTCTCATCCATCCCGAATATACCTCCGCACACCTGCCTGTTCACTGACTTCCCCTTAACGAACACACCTCCTGTGTCTCCAGGTGTCCTATGATGTCAGTGGATTCTGTGAGAGGAACAGAGACGTCCTGTTCAATGACATCATCGAGCTGATGCAGAGCAGCGAGTTGTAAGTTCTCAAAATGCTGTTTATGTGTTTTTATGACTACATCTACAAGAAAGGTCAGAGCAGACTGTACTTCTTAAGGAAGCTGAGATGGTTTAACGTCTGCACCAAGATGTTGCATATCTTCTATAAGTCTGTTGTGGAGAGTGCAGTCAGCTTTGCAGCATCTGTGGGGTAGTAGCATCAGAACCAGAGACTTGAAGAGAATCAACAAACTGGTCCAGAAAGCTGCTTCTGTGCTTGGAGTAACTCTGGAGCCGCTGGAGCTGATTGTCCAAAGAAGAATGCTGCACAAGCTGATGAAGATGATGGAGGATTCTTCACACCCTCTCCACAACACAGTGATGAAACAACAAAGTGTGTTCAGTGAGAGGCTTCTTCAGGTCCCATGTAAGACTGAAAGATACAGAAGATCATTCCTGCCAGCAGCCATCAGCCTCCGGAACAAGACCTCCTCTAGTTATTATTATTATATACTGCAATGTTTCCCTTTGGGGATTAATAAAGTAGTTTTCATTTGATATATGAGGACCAGGGGTTAATGACTTTCACTGTGAGGACATGTCCGCCTCACAGGGACATGTCCTCACAGGTTAAAACAAGACACCAGCTCTGGTGTCATGGTCCTTACAGGCCATGTCGGTGACGTCACCGTGACGTGTCGGTGACGTCACCGTGACGTGTCGGTGACGTCACCGTGACGTGTCGGTGACAGCAGTGTCTATGATGTGTTTGTGGTCAGTCTGTTTATCAGAGCTTTGTTCCCCGAAAATCTGGAGGCAGAGAAGAGAGGCCGACCCTCCACCGCCAGCAGCAAGATCAAGGTCAACCAGATCATCTGGAATAAACAAACATGAGAAAACAAGCAGGAAACCAAACTGTAACCCGTTACCCCCCTGCCCCCCTTAGGTACAAGCCAACAGTCTGGTTCAGACCCTGATGAAGTGCACACCCCACTACATCCGTTGCATCAAACCCAATGAAACCAAACGCCCTCGGGACTGGGAGGACAACCGGGTCAGACACCAGGTGGAGTACCTTGGCCTCCGAGAGAACATCAGAGTCCGTCGAGCTGGATATGCCTACCGCAGAGTCTTCAACAAATTCCTGCAAAGGTCAGATATCAAACACAGTCCAAACCAAAACTGGAACCAAGTCCTACTAACAGGGACTTCTGCACTGCAGGTACGCCATCCTGACCAAGGAGACCTGGCCACGCTGGAGGGGTGAGGAGCGCAAGGGAGTCCTGCACCTCCTCCACTCGGTCAACATGGATCAGGACCAGTTCCAGCTGGGAAAAACCAAACTCTTCATCAAAGCTCCTGAATCGGTATGAGACGCTGATCCTGAAGGGTCTGGTCTCAGCAGACATGGTTCAGGTTTTGGTGTGTTTTCTCTCTGCAGCTCTTTCTGCTGGAGGAGATGAGGGAGAGGAAGTATAACGGCTACGCTCGTGTCATCCAGAAGGCATGGCGTAAACACATCGCCGTCCGCAAGTATGTCCAGATGAGGGAGGAAGGTAAGACTGACCCAACAGACTTGCACAGAGTCTGGTTGAGTTCTGAACCAACCCTGGTTGTTTTTTCCAGCTTCTGACGTCCTGCTGAACAAGAAGGAACGCCGCAAAAACAGCATCAACAGGAACTTTGTGGGCGACTACATCGGAACTGAAAACCATCCCGAGATCAGGCAGTTCGTCGGCCGCAGAGAGAAGATCGACTTTGCAGACGTCGTGCTGAAATTTGACCGGAGGTTCAGGGTATAAACACGTCTTCAATTCTTCTTCTGTTTCTGGAGCAGACCCACTTCCTGAAAACCTCAAACATGGCAACATGACCAAGAACTGATGCATCAGGTTTCATCTTTCATCAGGAATTAGAAATGTCTAGACCCGCTTCACAAACTGTTCTTCAGCCCAGACCCAGTTTACGGCCCAGTCCTCAGTCTGGATGCAGTTATCTCCCAATCTTGGGTCTGGAACGGTTACTTTGAAATCTGACTGGATACTGAGTCTAAAGTCCATCTCACAAAAAGGTTCCACCTCAGAATCTAATCCTCTTACAGACAACAACAGAATCTTGTTTTCTGTCAGTGAACGATATCAATAGGTCAAAAGAATCAGAACCAGCAGGTCCCTCCTAGATGTGGTTTCTGCTCAAGATCCAGCTGTCATTGGAATGTAGAACTTTGTTGGTCAAAAGGGAAGAGTCTGTGTGCTCGCAAACAAAACCAGTGAATAAACCAGTTCTGCTTCTTTGAGGTGTTTTTCCTCCTCTGTTTTCTCAGACCGTGAAACAAGACCTGATCCTAACCCCGAAATTCCTCTACTTAATTGGTCGAGAGAAGGTGAAGCAGGGTCTGGAAAAAGGGCAGATTCGCGAGGTTCTAAAGAGGAAGATTGAGCTGAACAAGATCCAGTCTGTGTCTCTGAGGTATGTTGTATTAACTAAAACTAGGAATTAAAACCAAAACCAGGAACCAAACGAGAGCCAGGAACCACAGCTAGAGCCAGGAACAAAAGCTAGAGCCAGGAACCAAAGCTAGAGCCAGGGACCACAACCAGAGCCAGGAACCACAGCTTGAGCCAGGATCCACATCTTGAGCCAAGAACCACAGCTAGAGCCAGGAACCACAACTCTTGCCAGGAACCACAGCTAGAGCCAGGAACCACAACTCTTGCCAGGAACCACAGCTAGAGCCAGGAACCACAGCTTGAACCAGGAACCACAGCTTAAGCCAAGAACCACAGCTTGAGCCAGGAACCACAACCAGACCCAGGAATCACAGCTAAAGCCAGGAACCTAAACTAGAGGCAGGAACCACAGCTAGAGCCAGGAACCACAACTAGATCCAGGAACGACAGCAAGAGCCAGGAACCGCAGCTAGAACCAGGAACTACGGCAACAGCTGGGAACCACAGCTAGAGCCAGGAACCGCAGCTAGAGCCAGGAACCAAAGCTAGAGCCAGGAACCAAAGCTAGAGCCAGGAACCGCAACTAGAGCCAGGAACCGCAAGTAGAACCAGGAACCGCAAGTAGAGCCAGGAACCGCAAGTAGAGCCAGGAACCGCAAGTAGAGCCAGGAACCGCAAGTAGAGCCAGGAACCACAGCTAGAGCCAGGAACCACAACTAGAACCAGAAACCACAACTACAGCTAGGAACCACAACTAGAGACAGGAACCACAACTAGAGCCAGGAACCACAGCTAGAGCCAGGAACCACAGCTTGAACCAGGAACCACAGCTTAAGCCAAGAACCACAGCTTGAGCCAGGAACCACAACCAGACCCAGGAATCACAGCTAAAGCCAGGAACCTAAACTAGAGGCAGGAACCACAGCTAAAGCCAGGAACCTAAACTAGAGGCAGGAACCACAGCTAGAGCCAGGAACTACGGCAACAGCTGGGAACAACAGCTAGAGCCAGGAACCGCAGCTAGAGCCAGGAACCGCAGCTAGAGCCAGGAACCACAACTAGAGCCAGGAACCGCAGCTAGAGCCAGGAACCAAAGCTAGAGCCAGGAACCACAACTAGAGCCAGGAACCGCAAGTAGAGCCAGGAACCGCAAGTAGAGCCAGGAACCGCAAGTAGAGCCAGGAACCGCAAGTAGAGCCAGGAACCACAAGTAGAGCCAGGAACCGCAAGTAGAGCCAGGAACCACAAGTAGAGCAAGGAACCACAGCTAGAGCCAGGAACCACAACTAGAACCAGAAACCACAACTACAGCTAGGAACCACAACTAGAGACAGGAACCACAACTAGAGCCAGGAACCACAGCTTGAGCCAGGAACAACAGCTTGAACCAGGAATCACAGCTCTAGCCAGGAACCACAACTTGAGCAAGAAACCACAGCTTGAGCCAGGAACCACAACTCTAGCCAGGAACCACAACTAGAGCCAGGAACCACAACCAGAGCCAGGAACCACAGGTAGAGCCATGAACCGAATCTTGAGCCAGGAACCACAACTAGAGCCAGGAACCACAACTAGATCAAGGAACCACAACCAGAGCCAGAAACGATAGCTAGAGCCAGGAACCACAACTAGAGCCAGGAACCACAGCTAGAGCCATGAACCACAGCTCGAGCCAGGAACCACAACTAGAGCCAGGAACCACAACTAGATCAAGGAACCACAACCAGAGCCAGGAACCGCAGCTAGAGGCAGGAACCACAACTAGATCAAGGAACCACAACCAGAGCCAGAAACGATAGCTAGAGCCAGGAACCACAACTAGAGCCAGGAACCACAAGTAGAGCCAGGAACCACAACTAGAGCCAGGAACCACAACTAGAGCCAGGAACCACAACTAGATCAAGGAACCACAACCAGAACCAGGAACCACAACTTGAGCCAGGAACCTAAACTAGAGGCAGGAACCTAAACTAGAGGCAGGAACCACAACTGGAGACAGGAACCACAGCTTGAGCCAGGAACCAAAGCTACAGCCAGAAACCACAGCTTGAGCCAGAAACCACAGCTTGAGCCAGGAACCAAAGCTTGAGCCAGAAACCACAGCTTGAGCCAGGAACCAAAGCTTGAGCCAGAAACCACAGCTTGAGCCAGGAACCACAACTCTTGACAGGAACCACAGCTTGAGCCAGGATCCACAGCTTGAGCCAGAAATCACAGCTTGAGCCAGAAACCACAGCTTGAGCCAGAAATCACAGCTTGAGCCAGAAACCACAGCTTGAGCCAGAAACCACAGCTTGAGCCAGAAACCACAGCTTGAGCCAGAAACCACAACTTGAACCAGGAACCACAGCTTAAGCCAAGAACCACAGCTTGAGCCAGAAACCACAGCTTGAGCCAGAAACCACAGCTTGAGCCAGAAACCACAGCTTGAGCCAGGAACCACAACTTGAACCAGGAACCACAGCTTAAGCCAAGAACCACAGCTTGAGCCAGAAACCACAGCTTGAGCCAGAAACCACAGCTTGAGCCAGGAACCACAACTTGAACCAGGAACCACAGCTTAAGCCAAGAACCACAGCTTGAGCCAGAAATCACATCTTGAGCCAGAAACCACATCTTGAGCCAGGAACCACAACTCTTGCCAGGAACCACAACTAGAGCCAGGAACCACAACCAGACCCAGGAATCACAGCTAAAGCCAGGAACCTTAACTAGAGGCAGGAACCACAGCTAGAGCCAGGAAACACAACTAGATCCAGGAACCACAACCGGAGCCAGGAACCACGGCTAGAGCCAGGAACGACAGCAAGAGCCAGGAAACGCAGCAAGAACCAGGAACTACGGCAACAGCTGGGAACCACAGCTAGAGCCAGGAATCGCAGCTAGAGCCAGGAACCAAAGCTAGAGCCAGGAACCGCTGCTAGAGCCAGGAACCACAGCTAGAGCCAGGAACCGCAAGTAGAGCCAGGAACCACAGCTAGAGCCAGGAACCGCTGCTAGAGCCAGGAACCACAGCTAGAGCCAGGAACCACAACTAGAGCCAGGAACCACAGCTAGAGCCAGGAACCGCAGCAAGAGCCAGGAACCGCAGCAAGAGCCAGGAACCGCTGCTAGAGCCAGGAACCACAGCAAGAGCCAGGAACCACAACCAGAGCCAGGAACCACAACTTGAGCCAGGAACCTAAACTAAAGGCAGGAACCTAAACTAGAGGCAGTAACCACAACTAGAGCCAGGAACCGCAGCTAGAGCCAGGAACCACAACTAGAGCCAGGAACCTAAACTAGAGGCAGTAACCGCAACTAGAGCCAGGAACCACAACTAGATCAAGGAACCACAACCAGAGCCAGGAACCGCAGCTAGAGCCAGGAACCACAACTAGATCAAGGAACCACAACCAGAGCCAGAAACGATAGCTAGAGCCAGGAACCACAACTCGAGCCAGGAACCACAAGTAGAGCCAGGAACCACAACTAGATCAAGGAACCACAACCAGAACCAGGAACCACAACTTGAGCCAGGAACCTAAACTAGAGGCAGGAACCTAAACTAGAGGCAGGAACCACAACTGGAGCCAGGAACCAAAGCTTGAGCCAGGAACCAAAGCTACAGCCAGAAACCACAGCTTGAGCCAGAAACCACAGCTTGAGCCAGGAACCACAGCTTGAACCAGGAACCACAGCTTAAGCCAAGAACCACAGCTTGAGCCAGAAACCAAAGCTTGAGCCAGAAACCACAGCTTGAGCCAGGAACCACAACTCTTGACAGGAACCACAGCTTGAGCCAGGATCCACAGCTTGAGCCAAGAACCACAGCTTGAGCCAGAAACCACAGCTTGAGCCAGAAACCACAGCTTGAGCCAGGAACCACAGCTTGAGCCAGAAACCACAGCTTGAGCCAGGAACCACAACTTGAACCAGGAACCACAGCTTAAGCCAAGAACCACAGCTTGAGCCAGAAATCACATCTTGAGCCAGAAACCACATCTTGAGCCAGGAACCACAACTCTTGCCAGGAACCACAACTAGAGGCAGGAACCACAACCAGACCCAGGAATCACAGCTAAAGCCAGGAACCTTAACTAGAGGCAGGAACCACAGCTAGAGCCAGGAAACACAACTAGATCCAGGAACCACAACCAGAGCCAGGAACCACGGCTAGAGCCAGGAACGACAGCAAGAGCCAGGAAACGCAGCAAGAACCAGGAACTACGGCAACAGCTGGGAACCACAGCTAGAGCCAGGAACCAAAGCTAGAGCCAGGAACCGCTGCTAGAGCCAGGAACCACAGCTAGAGCCAGGAACCACAACTAGAGCCAGGAACCACAGCTAGAGCCAGGAACCGCAGCTAGAGCCAGGAACCGCAGCAAGAGCCAGGAACCGCTGCTAGAGCCAGGAACCACAGCAAGAGCCAGAAACCACAACTTGAGCCAGGAACCTAAACTAAAGGCAGGAACCTAAACTAGAGGCAGTAACCACAACTAGAGCCAGGAACCGCAGCTAGAGCCTGGAACCGCAGCAAGAGCCAGGAACCGCTGCTAGAGCCAGGAACCACAGCAAGAGCTAGGAACCACAACCAGAACCAGGAACCACAACTTGAGCCAGGAACCTAAACTAGAGGCAGTAACCACAACTAGAGCCAGGAACCACAGCTGGAGCCAGGAACCAAAGCTTGAGCCAGGAACCAAAGCTACAGCCATAAAACACAGCTTGAGCCAGAAACCACAACTCTTGACAGGAACCACAGCTTGAGCCAGGAACCACAGCTTGAGCCAGGAACCACAGCTTGAACCAGGAACCACAGCTTGAGCCAGGAACCACAGCTCTAGCCAAGAACCACAGCTTGAGCCAGAAACCACAGCTTGAGCCAGAAACCACAGCTTGAGCCAGAAACCACAGCTTGAGCCAGAAACCACAGCTTGAGCCAGGAACCACAACTCTAGCCAGGAACCACAACTAGAGCCAGGAACCACAACCAGACCCAGTAACCACAGCTAAAGCCAGGAACCTAAACTAGAGGCAGGAACCACAGCTAGAGCCAGGAAACACAACGAGATCCAGAAACAACAAATGGAGCCAGGAACCACAACTAGAACCAGGAACCACAACCAGAGCCAGGAACCACAGGTAGAGCCATGAACCGAATCTTGAGCCAGGAACCACAACTAGAGCCAGGAACCACAACTAGATCAAGGAACCACAACCAGAGCCAGAAACGATAGCTAGAGCCAGGAACCACAACTAGAGCCAGGAACCACAGCTAGAGCCATGAACCACAGCTCGAGCCAGGAACCACAACTAGAGCCAGGAACCACAACTAGATCAAGGAACCACAACCAGAGCCAGGAACCGCAGCTAGAGCCAGGAACCACAACTAGATCAAGGAACCACAACCAGAGCCAGAAACGATAGCTAGAGCCAGGAACCACAACTAGAGCCAGGAACCACAACTAGAGCCAGGAACCACAACTAGATCAAGGAACCACAACCAGAACCAGGAACCACAACTTGAGCCAGGAACCACAGCTAGAGCCAGGAACCGCAGCTAGAGCCAGGAACCGCAGCAAGAGCCAGGAACCGCTGCTAGAGCCAGGAACCACAGCAAGAGCCAGGAACCACAACCAGAACCAGGAACCACAACTTGAGCCAGGAACCTAAACTAAAGGCAGGAACCTAAACTAAAGGCAGTAACCACAACTAGAGCCAGGAACCGCAGCAAGAGCCAGGAACCGCTGCTAGAGCCAGGAACCACAGCAAGAGCTAGGAACCACGACCAGAACCAGGAACCACAACTTGAGCCAGGAACCTAAACTAGAGGCAGGAACCTAAACTAGAGGCAGGAACCACAGCTGGAGCCAGGAACCACAGCTGGAGCCAGGAACCAAAGCTTGAGCCAGGAACCAAAGCTACAGCCATAAAACACAGCTTGAACCAGAAACCACAACTCTTGACAGGAACCACAACTAGAGCCAGGAACCACAGCTGGAGCCAGGAACCACAGCTGGAGCCAGGAACCGCAGCAGGAGCCAGGAACCGCTGCTAGAGCCAGGAACCACAGCAAGAGCCAGGAACCACAACCAGAACCAGGAACCACAACTTGAGCCAGGAACCTAAACTAAAGGCAGGAACCTAAACTAGAGGCAGTAACCACAACTAGAGCCAGGAACCGCAGCTAGAGCCAGGAACCGCAGCAAGAGCCAGGAACTGCTGCTAGAGCCAGGAACCACAGCAAGAGCTAGGAACCACGACCAGAACCAGGAACCACAACTTGAGCCAGGAACCTAAACTAGAGGCAGGAACCTAAACTAGAGGCAGTAACCACAGCTGGAGCCAGGAACCACAGCTGGAGCCAGGAACCAAAGCTTGAGCCAGGAACCAAAGCTACAGCCATAAAACACAGCTTGAACCAGAAACCACAACTCTTGACAGGAACCACAGCTTGAGCCAGGAACCACAGCTTGAACCAGGAACCAGAGCTTGAGCCAAGAACCACAACTCTTGACAGGAACCACAGCTTGAGCCAGGAACCACAGCTTGAACCAGGAACCACAGCTTGAGCAAGAAACCACAACTCTTGACAGGAACCACAGCTTAAGCCAGGAACCACAACTCGAGCCAGGAACCACAGCTTGAGCCAGGAACCACAGCTTGAGCAAGGAACCACAACTCGAGCCAGGAACCACAGCTCGAGCCAGGAACCACAGCTAGAGCCAGGAACCGCAGCAAGAGCCAGGAACCACAGCTAAAGCCAGGAACCACAGCTTAAGCCAGGAACCACAACTCGAGCCAGGAACCACAACTCGAGCCAGGAACCACAGCTTGAGCCAGGAACCACAGCTTGAGCCAGGAACCACAGCTAGATCCAGGAACCAAAACTCGAGCCAGGAACCACAACCACAGCCAGGAACCCCAGCTAAAGCCAGGAACCACAACTCGAGCCAGGAACCTAAACTAGAGGCAGGAACCAAAGCTAGAGCCAGGGACCATAGCCAGAGGCAGGAACCTAAACTAGTGCTAGGAGCACAGTTAGAGCCAGGAAACACAGCAGAAACTAGGAACCACAGCTAGAGATAAGAACCACAACCAGAGCCAGGAACCACAACTACAACCATGAAGCACAACTAAAGCTAGGAACCACAACTAGAGACAGGAACCACAACAAGAGCATAGAACCACAGGTTGAGCCAGGAACCACAGCTTGAGCCAGGAACCACAACCAGACCCAGTAACCACAGCTAAAGCCAGGAACCTAAACTAGAGGCAGGAACCACAGCTAGAGCCAGGAACCACAACCAGAGCCAGGGACCACAGGTATAGCCATTACCACAACCAGAGCCAGAAACGATAGCTAGAGCCAGGAACCACAACTAGAGCCAGGAACCACAGCAAGAGCCAGGAACCACAACCAGAACCAGGAACCACAACTTGAGCCAGGAACCAAAACTAGAGGCAGGAACCTAAACTAGAGGCAGGAGCCACAGCTAGAGCCAGGAAACACAACGAGAGCCAGGAACAACAAATGGAGCCAGGAACCACAACTAGAACCAGGAACCACAACCAGAGCCAGGGACCACAGGTATAGCCATTACCACAACCAGAGCCAGAAACGATAGCTAGAGCCAGGAACCACAACTAGAGCCAGGAACCACAGCAAGAGCCAGGAACCACAGCAAGAGCCAGGAACCACAACCAGAACCAGGAACCACAACTTGAGCCAAGAACCTAAACTAGAGGCAGGAACCTAAACTAGAGGCAGGAACCACAACTGGAGCCAGGAACCAAAGCTACAGCCAGAGACCACAGCTTGAGCCAGAAACCACAGCTTGAGCCAGGAACCACAGCTTGAACCAGGAACCACAGCTTAAGCCAAGAACCACAGCTTGAGCCAGAAACCAAAGCTTGAGCCAGAAACCACAGCTTGAGCCAAGAACCACAACTCTTGCCAGGAACCACAACTAGAGCCATGAACCACAGCAAGAGCCAGGAACCACAACCAGAACCAGGAACCACAACTTGAGCCAAGAACCTAAACTAGAGGCAGGAACCTAAACTAGAGGCAGGAACCACAACTGGAGCCAGGAACCAAAGCTACAGCCAGAAACCACAGCTTGAGCCAGAAACCACAGCTTGAGCCAGGAACCACAGCTTGAACCAGGAACCACAGCTTAAACCAAGAACCACAGCTTGAGCCAGAAACCAAAGCTTGAGCCAGAAACCACAGCTTGAGCCAAGAACCACAACTCTTGCCAGGAACCACAACTAGAGCCAGGAACCACAGCAAGAGCCAGGAACCACAACCACAACCAGGAACCACAACTTGAGCCAGGAACCTAAACTAGAGGCAGGAACCACAACTGGAGCCAGGAACCAAAGCTTGAGCCAGGAACCAAAGCTACAGCCAGAAACCACAGCTTGAGCCAGAAACCACAGCTTGAGCCAGGAACCACAGCTTGAACCAGGAACCACAGCTTAAGCCAAGAACCACAGCTTGAGCCAGAAACCAAAGCTTGAGCCAGAAACCACAGCTTGAGCTACGAACCACAACTCTTGCCAGGAACCACAACTAGAGCCAGGAACCACAACCAGACCCAGGAATCACAGCTAAAGCCAGGAACCTAAACTAGAGGCAGGAACCACAGCTAGAGCCAGGAAACACAACTAGATCCAGGAACCACAACCAGAGCCAGGAACCACGGCTAGAGCCAGGAACAACAGCAAGAGCCAGGAACCGCAGCTAGAACCAGGAACTACGGCAACAGCTGGGAACCACAGCTAGAGCCAGGAACCGCAGCTACAGCCAGGAACCGCAGCTACAGCCAGGAACCGCAGCTAGAGCCAGGAACCGCAAGTAGAGCCAGGAACCACAACCAGAGCCAGGAACCACAGCTAGAGCCAGGGACCACAACCAGAACCGGGAACCACAACCAGAGCCAGGGACCACAGCTAGAGCCAGGGACCACAACCAGAACCGGGAACCACAACCAGAGCCAGGAACCACAACTAGAGCCAGGAACCGCAGCTTGAGCCAGGAACCGCAGCTTGAGCCAGGAACCACAACTCGAGCCAGGAACCACAACTCGAGCCAGGAACCCCAGCTAAAGCCAGGAACCTAAACTAGAGGCAGGAACCTAAACTAGAGGCAGGAACCTAAACTAGAGCCAGGAACCAAAGCTAGAGCCAGGAACCAAAGCTAGAGCCAGGGACCATAGCCAGAGGTAGGAACCTAAACTAGTGCTAGGAGCACAGCTAGAGCCAGGAACCACAGCAGAAACTAGGAACCACAGCTAGAGATAAGAACCACAACCAGAGCAAGGAACCACAACTACAACCATGAAGCACAACTAAAGCTAGGAACCACAACTAGAGCCAGGAACCACAACTAGAACCAGAAACCACAACTACAGCTAGGAACCACAACTAGAGACAGGAACCACAACTAGAGCCAGGAACCACAGCTTGAGCCAGGAACCACAGCTTGAACCAGGAACCACAGCTCTAGCCAAGAACCACAGCTTGAGCCAGAAACCACAGCTTGAGCCAGAAACCACAGCTTGAGCCAGGAACCACAACTCTAGCCAGAAACCACAGCTTGAGCCAGGAACCACAACTAGAACCAGGAACCACAACCAGAGCCAGGAACCACAGGTATAGCCATTACCACAACCAGAGCCAGAAACGATAGCTAGAGCCAGGAACCACAACTAGAGCCAGGAACCACAGCTAGAGCCATGAACCACAGCTCGAGCCAGGAACCAATACTAGAGCCAGGAACCACAACTAGATCTAGGAACCACAACCAGAGCCAGGAACCGCAGCTAGAGCCAGGAACTACGGCAATAGCCAGGAACCACAGCTAGAGCCAGGAACCGCAGCTAGAGCCAGGAACCGCAGCTACAGCGAGGAACCGCTGCTAGAGCCAGGAACCACAGCTAGAGCCAGGAACCACAACCAGAACCAGGAACCACAACTTGAGCCAGGAACCTAAACTAGAGGCAGGAACCTAAACTAGAGGCAGGAACCACAACTAGAGCCAGGAACCACAGCTTGAGCCAGGAACCACAGCTTGAGCCAGGAACCACAGCTGGAGCCAGGAACCAAAGCTTGAGCCAGGAACCAAAGCTTGAGCCAGGAACCAAAGCTAGAGCCAGGAACCGAAACTAGAGCCAGGAACCAAAGATAGAGCCAGGAACCAAAGCTAGATCGAGAAAACAAAGCCAGAGCCATTAACCATAGCCAGAGGTAGGAACCTAAACTAGTGCTAGGAACCAAATCCAGAGCCAGGAACCACAACTGGAACCATGAAGCACAACTAAAGCTAGAACCACAACTAGAGCCAGGAACCACAACTAGAGCCAGAAACCACAACTACAGCTAGGAACCACCACTAGAGCTAGGAACCACAATCAGAGCCAGGAACCACAACTAAAGCCAGGAACCACAATCAGAGCCAGGAACCCACAATCAGAGCCAGGAACCACAACTAGAGCCAGGAACCACAGCTTGAGCCAGGAACCACAGCTTGAGCCAGGAACAACAGCTAAAGCCAGGAACCGAATCTTGAGCCAGGAACCACAACTACAGCCAGGAACCACAATGTGAGCCAGGACCCACAACTAGAGCCAGGAACCACAACCAGAGCCAGGAACCACAACTAGAGCCAGGAACCGCAGCTTGAGCCAGGAACCGCAGCTTGAGCCAGGAACCACAACTCGAGCCAGGAACCACAACTCGAGCCAGGAACCCCAGCTAAAGCCAGGAACCTAAACTAGAGGCAGGAACCTAAACTAGAGCCAGGAACCAAAGCTAGAGCCAGGAACCAAAGCTAGAGCCAGGGACCATAGCCAGAGGTAGGAACCTAAACTAGTGCTAGGAGCACAGCTAGAGCCAGGAACCACAGCAGAAACTAGGAACCACAGCTAGAGATAAGAACCACAACCAGAGCAAGGAACCACAACTACAACCATGAAGCACAACTAAAGCTAGGAACCACAACTAGAGCCAGGAACCACAACTAGAACCAGAAACCACAACTACAGCTAGGAACCACAACTAGAGACAGGAACCACAACTAGAGCCAGGAACCACAGCTTGAGCCAGGAACCACAGCTTGAACCAGGAACCACAGCTCTAGCCAAGAACCACAGCTTGAGCCAGAAACCACAGCTTGAGCCAGAAACCACAGCTTGAGCCAGGAACCACAACTCTAGCCAGAAACCACAGCTTGAGCCAGGAACCACAACTAGAACCAGGAACCACAACCAGAGCCAGGAACCACAGGTATAGCCATTACCACAACCAGAGCCAGAAACGATAGCTAGAGCCAGGAACCACAACTAGAGCCAGGAACCACAGCTAGAGCCATGAACCACAGCTCGAGCCAGGAACCAATACTAGAGCCAGGAACCACAACTAGATCTAGGAACCACAACCAGAGCCAGGAACCGCAGCTAGAGCCAGGAACTACGGCAATAGCCAGGAACCACAGCTAGAGCCAGGAACCGCAGCTAGAGCCAGGAACCGCAGCTACAGCGAGGAACCACAGCTAGAGCCAGGAACCGCAGCTAGAGCCAGGAACCGCAGCTACAGCGAGGAACCGCTGCTAGAGCCAGGAACCACAGCTAGAGCCAGGAACCACAACCAGAACCAGGAACCACAACTTGAGCCAGGAACCTAAACTAGAGGCAGGAACCTAAACTAGAGGCAGGAACCACAACTAGAGCCAGGAACCACAGCTGGAGCCAGGAACCAAAGCTTGAGCCAGGAACCAAAGCTTGAGCCAGGAACCAAAGCTTGAGCCAGGAACCAAAGCTAGAGCCAGGAACCGAAATTAGAGCCAGGAACCAAAGATAGAGCCAGGAACCAAAGCTAGATCGAGAAAACAAAGCCAGAGCCATTAACCATAGCCAGAGGTAGGAACCTAAACTAGTGCTAGGAACCAAATCCAGAGCCAGGAACCACAACTGGAACCATGAAGCACAACTAAAGCTAGAACCACAACTAGAGCCAGGAACCACAACTAGAGCCAGAAACCACAACTACAGCTAGGAACCACCACTAGAGCTAGGAACCACAATCAGAGCCAGGAACCACAACTACAGCCAGGAACCACAATCAGAGCCAGGAACCCACAATCAGAGCCAGGAACCACAACTAGAGCCAGGAACCACAGCTTGAGCCAGGAACCACAGCTTGAGCCAGGAACCACAACTACAGCCAGGAACCACAATGTGAGCCAGGACCCACAACTAGAGCCAGGAACCACGGCTGGAGCCAGGAACCACAGCTGGAGCCAGGAACCACAGCTAGAGCCAGGAACCAAAGCTAGAGCCAGGAACCACAGCTAGAGCCAGGAACCAAAGCCAGACGTAGGAACCTAAACTAGTGCTAGGAACCACAACCAGAGCCATGGACCTAAACTAGAGCCAGAAACCGCAACTACAGCTAGGAACCGAATCTTGAGCCATGAACCAAAACTCGAGCCAGGAACCTAAATTAGAGGCAGGAACCACAACTAGAGCCAGGAACCACAACTAGAGCCAGGAACCACACCTTGAGCCAGGAACCACAGCTTGAGCCAGGAACCGAATCTTGAGCCATGAACCAAAACTCGAGCCAGGAACCTAAATTAGAGGCAGGAACCCAAACTAGTGCTAGGAGCACAGCTACAGCCAGGAACCACAGCAGAAACTAGGAACCTTAGCTAGAGATAAGAACCACAACCAGAGCCAGGAACTTAAACTAGAACCAGGAACCACAACTACAACCATGAAGCACAACTAAAGCTAGGAACCACAACTAGAGCCTGGAACCACAACTAGAACCAGAAACCACAACTACAGCTAGGAACCACAACTACAGACAGAAACCACAACTAGAGCCAGGAACAACAGCTTGATCCAGGAACCATGGCCAGAGCCAGGAACCACAGCTTGAGCCAGAAAGCACAGCTTGAGCCAGGAACCACAACTCTAGCCAGGAACCACGGCTGGAGCCAGGAACCACAGCTGGAGCCAGGAACCAAAGCTAGAGCCAGGAACCAAAGCTAGAGCCAGGAACCACAGCTAGAGCCAGGAACCAAAGCCAGACGTAGGAACCTAAACTAGTGCTAGGAACCTCAACCAGAGCCATGAACCTAAACTAGAGCCAGAAACCGCAACTACAGCTAGGAACCGAATCTTGAGCCATAAACCAAAACTCGAGCCAGGAACCTAAATTAGAGACAGGAACCTAAACTAGAGCCAGGAACCACAGCTTGAGCCAGGAACCACAGCTTGAGCCAGGAACCGAATCTTGAGCCATGAACCAAAACTCGAGCCAGGAACCTAAATTAGAGGCAGGAACCCAAACTAGTGCTAGGAGCACAGCTACAGCCAGGAACCACAGCAGAAACTAGGAACCTTAGCTAGAGATAAGAACCACAACCAGAGCCAGGAACTTAAACTAGAACCAGGAACCACAACTACAACCATGAAGCACAACTAAAGCTAGGAACCACAACTAGAACCTGGAACCACAACTAGAACCAGAAACCACGACTACAGCTAGGAACCACAACTACAGACAGAAACCACAACTAGAGCCAGGAAGCACAGCTTGATCCAGGAACCACAGCCAGAGCCAGGAACCACAGCTTTAGCCAGAAACCACAGCTTGAGCCAGGAACCACAACTCTAGCCAGGAATCACAGCTAGAGCCAGGAAATACAACGAGAGCCAGGAACAACAAATAGAGCCAGGAACCACAACTAGAACCAGGACCCACAACTAGAGCCACGAACCACAGGTAGAGCCATTAACCACAATTAGAGCCAGAAACGATAGCCAGAGCCAGGAACCACAACTAGAGCCAGGAAACACAGCTAGAGCCATGAACCACAGCTAGAGCCAGGAACCACAACTAGAGCCAGGAACCACAACTAGATCCAGGAACCACAACTAGATCCAGGAACCACAACTAGATCCAGGAACCACAGCTAGAGCCAGTACCCACAGCTAGACCCAGGAACCACAGCTAAAGCCAGGAACCTAAACTAGAGGCAGGAACCTAAACTAGAGGCAGGAACCAAAGCTAGAGCCAGTAACCAAAGCTAGAGCCAGGAACCACAGCTTGAGCCAGGAACCGAATCTTGAGGCATGAACCAAAACTCGAGCCAGGAAACTAAATTAGAGGCAGGAACCCAAACTAGTGCTAGGAGCACAGCTACAGCCAGGAACCACAGCAGAAACTAGGAACCTTAGCTAGAGATAAGAACCACAACCAGAGCCAGGAACTTAAACTAGAACCAGGAACCACAACTACAACCATGAAGCACAACTAAAGCTAGGAACCACAACTAGAGCCTGGAACCACAACTAGAACCAGAAACCACAACTACAGCTAGGAACCACAACTACACACAGAAACCACAACTAGAGCCAGGAACCACAGCTTGAGCCAGAAACCACAGCTTGAGCCAGGAACCACAGCTTGAGCCAGGAACCACAACTCTAGCCAGGAACCACAGCTAGAGCCAGGAAACACAACGAGAGCCAGGAACAACAAATAGAGCCAGGAACCACAACTAGAACCAGGACCCACAACCAGAGCCACGAACCACAGGTAGAGCCAGGAACCACAACTAGAGCCAGGAACCACAGCTAGAGCCATGAACCACAGCTAGAGCCAGGAACCACAACTAGAGCCAGGAACCACAACTCGATCCAGGAACCACAACCAGAACCAGGAGCCACAACCAGAGCCAGGAACCACAGCAAGAGCCAAGAACCACAGCAAGAGCCAGGAACCACAACTCGAGCCAGGAATCACAACTCGAGCCAAGAACCTAAACTAGAGGCAGCAACCTAATGTAGAGGCAGGAACCACAGCTAGAGCTCAGAACCACAGCTAGAGCCAGTACCCACAGCTAGACCCAGGAACCACCGCTAGAGCCAGGAACCACAACCAGAGCCAGGAACCACTGCCAGAGCCAGGAACCGCAGCTAGAGCCAGGAACCACAACCAGAGCCAGGAACCACAGCTAGAGCCAGTACCCACAGCTAGACCCAGGAACCACAGCTAAAGCCAGGAACCTAAACTAGAGGCAGGAACCTAAACTAGAGGCAGGAACCAAAGCTAGAGCCAGTAACCAAAGCTAGAGCCAGGGACCATAGCTAGAGCAAGGAATCAGAGCAGAAACTAGCAACCACATCTAGGGAATGGAACCACAACCATTGCCAGGAACCTAAACTAGAACCAGGATCCACAACTAGAATCATGAAGCACAACTAAAACTAGTAACCACAACTAGAACCATGAAGCACAACTAAAGCTAGGAACCACAGCTAGAGCCAGGAATCAAAACTAGAGCCAAGAACCAAAACTAGAACCAGGAACCACAACTAGAACCAGGAACCACAACCAGAGCCAGGAACGACAGCCAGAGCCAGGAACAACAGCCAGAGCCAGGAACCACAACCAGAGCCAGGAACCACAGCTAAACCTAGGAACCTTAACTAGAGCCAGGAACCACAGCTAGAGCCAGGAACGACAGCCAGAGCAGGGGACCACAGCAAGAGCCAGGAACCCTAGCTGGAGCAGGGAACCACAGCTAGAGCCATGAACCGCAGCTAGAGCCAGGAACCACAACTAGAGCCAGGAACCACAAATCGAGCCAGGAACCACAACTAGAGCCAGGAACCACAACTCGAGCCAGGAACCAAAACTCGAGCCAGGAACCACAACTAGAGCCAGGAACCACAACTCGAGCCAGGAACCACAGCTAGAACCAGGAACCACAATTAGAGCCAGGAACCTAAAATAGAACCAGGAACCACAACTAGAACCAGGAAGCACAACTAAAGCTCGGAACCTCAACTAGAGCCAGGAACCACAACTAGAGCCAGGAACCACAACTAGAACGAGGAACCACAACTCGAGCCAGGAACCACAACTAGAGCCAGGAACCACAACTAGATCAAGGAACCACAACCAGAGCCAGGAACCACAACCAGAGCCAGGGACCACAGCTAGAGCCAGGAACCGCAGCAAGAGCAGGGAACCGTAGCTAGAGCCAGGAATCGTAGCTAGAGCCAGGAACCGCAGCTAGAGCCAGGAACCGCAGCTAGAGCCAGGAACCACAGCTTGAGCCAGGAACCGCAGCTAGAGCCAGGAACCACATCTAGAGCCAGGAACCACAGCTTGAGCCAGGAACCAAAGCTAGAGCCAGGAACCATAGCTAGAGGTGGGAACCTAACCTAGAACCATAAAACACAACTAAAGCTAGGAACCACAACTAGAACCATGAAGCACAACTAAAGCTAGGAACCGCAGTTACAGCTAGGAACCACCACTAGAGCCAGGAACCACAACTAGAGCCAGGAACCACAGCTAGAGCCAGGAACCACAACTAGAGCCACGAACCACAGCTAGAGCCAGGAACCACAACTAGAGCCAGGAACCACAGCTAGAGCCAGGAACCACAACTAGAGCCAGGAACCACAACTAGAGCCAGGAACCTAAACTAGAACCAGGAACCACAACTAGAACCAGGAAGCACAACTAGAGCCAGGAACCACAGCTAGAGCCAGGAACCACAACTAGAGCCAGGAACCACAGCTAGAGCCAGGAACAACAGCTAGAGCCAGGAACCACAACTAGAGCCAGGAACCACAACTCGAGCCAGGAACCACAACCAGAGCCAGGAACCACAGCTAGAGCCAGGAACCACAACTCGAGCCAGGAACCACAGCTAGAGCCAGGAACCACAGCTAGAGCCAGGAACCACAACTCGAGCCAGGAACCACAGCTAGAGCCAGGAACCACAGCTAGAGCCAGGAACCACAACCAGAGCCAGGAACCACAGCTAGAGCCAGGAACCACAGCTAAAGCCAGGAACCTAAATTAGAGGAGGGAACCACAACTGATGCAGCCTGTCCATCCGTCTGTCAATCAGCACTCTACAGGATGACATCTTCATCATCCATGAGGAAGAGTATGATAGCGTCCTGCAAAGTGTCTTCAAGACAGAGTTCCTGAGTCTGCTGGTGAAGCGGTTCCACGAGAAGACGGACCGGAAGCTTCCACTGAAGTTCAACAACCTGTCAGTACCTAGATCCTCGTCTTCATCATCTGTATCCTCGTCTTCATCATCTGTATCCTCGTCTTCATCATCTGTGTCCTCGTCTTCATCATCTGTATCCTCGTCTTCATCATCTGTGTCCTCGTCTTCATCATCTGTGTCCTCGTCTTCATCATCTGTATCCTCGTCTTCATCATCTGTATCCTCGTCTTCATCATCTGTGTCCTCGTCTTCATCATCTGTATCCTCCTCTTCATCATCGGTGTCCTCGTCTTCATCATCTGTATCCTCGTCTTCATCATCTGTATCCTCGTCTTCATCATCTGTATCCTCGTCTTCATCATCTGTGTCCTCGTCTTCATCATCTGTATCCTCGTCTTCATCATCTGTATCCTCGTCTTCATCATCTGTGTCCTCGTCTTCATCATCTGTATCCTCCTCTTCATCATCGGTGTCCTCGTCTTCATCATCTGTATCCTCGTCTTCATCATCTGTATCCTCGTCTTCATCATCTGTATCCTCGTCTTCATCATCTGTATCCTCGTCTTCATCATCTGTGTCCTCGTCTTCATCATCGGTGTCCTCGTCTTCATCATCTGTATCCTCGTCTTCATCATCTGTATCCTCGTCTTCATCATCTGTGTCCTCGTCTTCATCATCTGTATCCTCGTCTTCATCATCTGTGTCCTCGTCTTCATCATCTGTATCCTCGTCTTCATCATCTGTATCCTCGTCTTCATCATCTGTATCCTCGTCTTCATCATCTGTATCCTCGTCTTCATCATCTGTGTCCTCGTCTTCATCGTCTGTATCCTCGTCTTCATCGTCTGTATCCTCGTCTTCATCATCTGTATCCTCGTCTTCATCGTCTGTATCCTCGTCTTCATCATCTGTGTCCTCGTCTTCATCATCTGTATCCTCGTCTTCATCGTCTGTATCCTCGTCTTCATCGTCTGTATCCTCGTCTTCATCGTCTGTGTCCTCGTCTTCATCATCTGTATCCTCGTCTTCATCATCTGTATCCTCGTCTTCATCATCTGTATCCTCGTCTTCATCTGTATCCTCGTCTTCATCATCTGTATCCTCGTCTTCATCATCTGTGTCCTCGTCTTCATCGTCTGTATCCTCGTCTTCATCATCTGTGTCCTCGTCTTCATCATCTGTATCCTCGTCTTCATCATCTGTGTCATCGTCTTCATCATCTGTATCCTCGTCTTCATCATCTGTATCCTCGTCTTCATCATCTGTGTCCTCGTCTTCATCATCTGTGTCCTCGTCTTCATCATCTGTATCCTCGTCTTCATCATCTGTGTCCTCGTCTTCATCATCTGTATCCTCGTCTTCATCATCTGTGTCCTCGTCTTCATCATCTGTGTCCTCGTCTTCATCATCTGTATCCTCGTCTTCATCATCTGTGTCCTCGTCTTCATCATCTGTGTCCTCGTCTTCATCATCTGTATCCTCGTCTTCATCATCTGTATCCTCGTCTTCATCATCTGTATCCTCGTCTTCATCATCTGTATCCTCGTCTTCATCATCTGTATCCTCGTCTTCATCATCTGTATCCTCGTCTTCATCATCTCACTCCTCGTCTTCATCATCTGTATCCTCGTCTTCATCATATGTATCCTCGTCTTCATCATCTGTATCCTCGTCTTCATCATCTGTGTCCTCGTCTTCATCATCTGTATCCTCGTCTTCATCATCTCACTCCTCGTCTTCATCATCTGTATCCTCGTCTTCATCATCTCACTCCTCGTCTTCATCATCTGTGTCCTCGTCTTCATCATCTGTATCCTCGTCTTCATCATCTGTATCCTCGTCTTCATCATCTGTGTCCTCGTCTTCATCATCTGTGTCCTCGTCTTCATCGTCTGTATCCTCGTCTTCATCGTCTGTATCCTCGTCTTCATCATCTGTATCCTCGTCTTCATCGTCTGTATCCTCGTCTTCATCATCTGTGTCCTCGTCTTCATCATCTGTATCCTCGTCTTCATCGTCTGTATCCTCGTCTTCATCGTCTGTATCCTCGTCTTCATCATCTGTGTCCTCGTCTTCATCATCTGTATCCTCGTCTTCATCATCTGTGTCCTCGTGTTCATCATCTGTGTCCTCGTCTTCATCATCTGTATCCTCGTCTTCATCATCTGTGTCCTCGTCTTCATCATCTGTATCCTCGTCTTCATCATCTGTATCCTCGTCTTCATCATCTGTGTCCTCGTCTTCATCATCTGTATCCTCGTCTTCATCATCTGTATCCTCGTCTTCATCATCTGTATCCTCGTCTTCATCATCTGTGTCCTCGTCTTCATCATCTCACTCCTCGTCTTCATCATCTGTATCCTCGTCTTCATCATCTGTATCCTCGTCTTCATCATCTGTATCCTCATCTTCATCATCTGTATCCTCGTCTTCATCATCTGTATCCTCGTCTTCATCATCTCACTCCTCGTCTTCATCATCTGTATCCTCGTCTTCATCATCTCACTCCTCGTCTTCATCATCTGTGTCCTCGTCTTCATCATCTGTATCCTCGTCTTCATCATCTGTATCCTCGTCTTCATCATCTCACTCCTCGTCTTCATCATCTGTATCCTCGTCTTCATCATCTGTATCTTCGTCTTCATCATCTGTATCCTCGTCTTCATCATCTGTATCCTCGTCTTCATCATCTGTGTCCTCGTCTTCATCATCTGTATCCTCGTCTTCATCATCTGTATCCTCGTCTTCATCATCTGTATCCTCGTCTTCATAAATCTGTGTCCTCGTCTTCATCATCTGTATCCTCGTCTTCATCATCTGTATCCTCGTCTTCATCATCTGTGTCCTCGTCTTCATCATCTGTATCCTCGTCTTCATCATCTGTATCCTCGTCTTCATCATCTGTATCTTCGTCTTCATCATCGGTGTCCTCGTCTTCATCATCTGTATCCTCGTCTTCATCATCGGTGTCCTCGTCTTCATCATCTGTATCCTCGTCTTCATCATCTGTGTCCTCGTCTTCATCATCTGTGTCCTCGTCTTCATCATCTGTGTCCTCGTCTTCATCATCTGTATCCTCGTCTTCATCATCTGTGTCCTCGTCTTCATCATCTGTGTCCTCGTCTTCATCATCTGTGTCCTCGTCTTCATCATCTGTGTCCTCGTCTTCATCATCTGTATCCTCGTCTTCATCATCTGTATCCTCGTCTTCATCATCGGTGTCCTCGTCTTCATCATCTGTGTCCTCGTCTTCATCATCTGTGTCCTCGTCTTCATCATCGGTGTCCTCGTCTTCATCATCTGTGTCCTCGTCTTCATCATCTGTGTCCTCGTCTTCATCATCTGTGTCCTCGTCTTCGTCATCTGTATCCTCGTCTTCGTCATCTGTGTCCTCGTCTTCATCATCTGTATCCTCGTCTTCATCATCTGTATCCTCGTCTTCATCATCTGTGTCCTCGTCTTCATCATCTGTGTCCTCGTCTTCATCATCTGTGTCCTCGTCTTCATCATCTGTATCCTCGTCTTCGTCATCTGTGTCCTCGTCTTCATCATCTGTATCCTCGTCTTCATCATCTGTGTCCTCGTCTTCATCATCTGTATCCTCCTCTTCATCATCTGTGTCCTCCTCTTCATCATCTGTATCCTCCTCTTCATCATCTGTATCCTCGTCTTCATCATCTGTGTCCTCGTCTTCATCATCTGTGTCCTCGTCTTCATCATCTGTGTCCTCGTCTTCATCATCTGTGTCCTCGTCTTCATCATCTGTATCCTCGTCTTCATCATCTGTATCCTCGTCTTCATCATCTGTATCCTCGTCTTCATCATCTGTGTCCTCGTCTTCATCATCTGTGTCCTCGTCTTCATCATCTGTATCCTCGTCTTCATCATGTGTCCTCGTCTTCATCATCTGTGTCCTCGTCTTCATCATCTGTGTCCTCGTCTTCATCATCTGTGTCCTCGTCTTCATCATCTGTGTCCTCGTCTTCATCATCTGTATCCTCGTCTTCATCATCTGTATCCTCGTCTTCATCATCTGTATCCTCGTCTTCATCATCTGTATCCTCGTCTTCATCATCTGTATCCTCGTCTTCATCATCTGTATCCTCGTCTTCATCATCTGTATCCTCGTCTTCATCATCTGTATCCTCGTCTTCATCATCGGTGTCCTCGTCTTCATCATCTGTATCCTCGTCTTCATCGTCTGTATCCTCGTCTTCATCGTCTGTATCCTCGTCTTCATCGTCTGTATCCTCGTCTTCATCATCTGTGTCCTCGTCTTCATCATCTGTATCCTCGTCTTCATCATCTGTGTCCTCGTCTTCATCATCTGTGTCCTCGTCTTCATCATCTGTATCCTCGTCTTCATCATCTGTGTCCTCGTCTTCATCATCTGTATCCTCGTCTTCATCATCTGTGTCCTCGTCTTCATCATCTGTATCCTCGTCTTCATCATCTGTGTCCTCGTCTTCATCATCTGTATCCTCGTCTTCATCATCTCACTCCTCGTCTTCATCATCTGTATCCTCGTCTTCATCATCTGTATCCTCGTCTTCATCATCTGTGTCCTCCTCTTCATCATCTGTATCCTCGTCTTCATCATCTGTGTCCTCGTCTTCATCATCTGTATCCTCGTCTTCATCATCTGTGTCCTCGTCTTCATCATCTCACTCCTCGTCTTCATCATCTGTATCCTCGTCTTCATCATCTGTGTCCTCGTCTTCATCATCTGTATCCTCGTCTTCATCATCTGTATCCTCGTCTTCATCATCTGTGTCCTCGTCTTCATCATCTGTATCCTCGTCTTCATCATCTGTGTCCTCGTCTTCATCATCTGTATCCTCGTCTTCATCATCTGTGTCCTCGTCTTCATCATCTCACTCCTCGTCTTCATCATCTGTATCCTCGTCTTCATCATCGGTGTCCTCGTCTTCATCATCTGTATCCTCGTCTTCATCATCTGTATCCTCGTCTTCATCATCTGTATCCTCGTCTTCATCATCTGTATCCTCGTCTTCATCATCTGTATCCTCGTCTTCATCATCGGTGTCCTCGTCTTCATCATCTGTATCCTCGTCTTCATCATCTGTATCCTCGTCTTCATCATCTGTATCCTCGTCTTCATCATCTGTGTCCTCGTCTTCATCATCTGTATCCTCGTCTTCATCATCTGTATCCTCGTCTTCATCATCTCACTCCTCGTCTTCATCATCTGTATCCTCGTCTTCATCATCTGTATCTTCGTCTTCATCATCTGTGTCCTCGTCTTCATCATCTGTGTCCTCGTCTTCATCATCTGTGTCCTCATCTTCATCATCTGTGTACTCGTCTTCATCATCTGTATCCTCGTCTTCATCATCTGTATCCTCGTCTTCATCATCTGTGTCCTCGTCTTCATCATCTGTATCTTCGTCTTCATCATCTGTGTCCTCGTCTTCATCATCTGTGTCCTCGTCTTCATCATCTGTGTCCTCATCTTCATCATCTGTGTCCTCGTCTTCATCATCTGTATCCTCGTCTTCATCATCTGTATCCTCGTCTTCATCATCTGTGTCCTCGTCTTCATCATCTGTGTCCTCGTCTTCATCGTCTGTATCCTCGTCTTCATCATCTGTATCCTCGTCTTCATCATCTGTATCCTCGTCTTCATCGTCTGTATCCTCGTCTTCATCGTCTGTATCCTCGTCTTCATCATCTGTATCCTCGTCTTCATCATCTGTATCCTCGTCTTCATCATCTGTGTCCTCGTCTTCATCATCTCTATCCTCGTCTTCATCATCTGTGTCCTCGTCTTCATCATCTGTGTCCTCGTCTTCATCATCTGTATCCTCGTCTTCATCATCTGTATCCTCGTCTTCATCATCTGTATCCTCGTCTTCATCATCTGTGTCCTCGTCTTCATCATCTGTATCCTCGTCTTCATCATCTGTATCCTCGTCTTCATCATCTGTGTCCTCGTCTTCATCATCTGTATCCTCGTCTTCATCATCTCACTCCTCGTCTTCATCATCTGTATCCTCGTGTTCATCATCTGTATCCTCGTCTTCATCATCTCACTCCTCGTCTTCATCATCTGTATCCTCGTCTTCATCATCTGTATCCTCGTCTTCATCATCTGTATCCTCGTCTTCATCATCTGTGTCCTCGTCTTCATCATCTGTATCCTCGTCTTCATCATCTGTATCCTCGTCTTCATCATCTGTGTCCTCGTCTTCATCATCTGTATCCTCGTCTTCATCATCTGTGTCCTCGTCTTCATCATCTGTATCCTCGTCTTCATCATCTGTGTCCTCGTCTTCATCATCTCACTCCTCGTCTTCATCATCTGTATCCTCGTCTTCATCATCTGTATTCCTCGTCTTCATCATCGGTGTCCTCGTCTTCATCATCTGTATCCTCGTCTTCATCATCTGTATCCTCATCTTCATCATCTGTATCCTCGTCTTCATCATCTGTATCCTCGTCTTCATCATCTGTGTCCTCGTCTTCATCATCTGTATCCTCGTCTTCATCATCTGTGTCCTCGTCTTCATCATCTGTGTCCTCGTCTTCATCATCTGTATCCTCGTCTTCATCATCTGTGTCCTCGTCTTCATCATCTGTATCCTCGTCTTCATCATCTGTATCCTCGTCTTCATCATCTGTATCCTCGTCTTCATCATCTCACTCCTCGTCTTCATCATCTGTGTCCTCGTCTTCATCATCTGTATCCTCGTCTTCATCATCTGTATCCTCGTCTTCATCATCTCACTCCTCGTCTTCATCATCTGTATCCTCGTCTTCATCATCTGTATCTTCGTCTTCATCATCTGTATCCTCGTCTTCATCATCTGTATCCTCGTCTTCATCATCTCACTCCTCGTCTTCATCATCTGTATCCTCGTCTTCATCATCTGTGTCCTCGTCTTCATCATCTGTGTCCTCGTCTTCATCATCTGTGTCCTCGTCTTCATCATCTGTATCCTCGTCTTCATCATCTGTATCTTCGTCTTCATCATCTGTGTCCTCGTCTTCATCATCTGTGTCCTCGTCTTCATCATCTGTATCCTCGTCTTCATCATCTCACTCCTCGTCTTCATCATCTGTATCCTCGTCTTCATCATCTGTGTCCTCGTCTTCATCATCTGTGTCCTCGTCTTCATCATCTGTATCCTCGTCTTCATCATCTGTGTCCTCATCTTCATCATCTGTATCCTCGTCTTCATCATCTGTGTCCTCGTCTTCATCATCTGTATCCTCGTCTTCATCATCTGTATCTTCGTCTTCATCATCTGTGTCCTCGTCTTCATCATCTGTGTCCTCGTCTTCATCATCTGTGTCCTCGTCTTCATCATCTGTATCCTCGTCTTCATCATCTCACTCCTCGTCTTCATCATCTGTATCCTCGTCTTCATCATCTGTATCTTCGTCTTCATCATCTGTGTCCTCGTCTTCATCATCTGTGTCCTCGTCTTCATCATCTGTGTCCTCGTCTTCATCATCTGTATCCTCGTCTTCATCATCTGTGTCCTCGTCTTCATCATCTGTATCCTCGTCTTCATCATCTGTATCCTCGTCTTCATCATCTCACTCCTCGTCTTCATCATCTGTGTCCTCGTCTTCATCATCTGTATCTTCGTCTTCATCGTCTGTGTCCTCGTCTTCATCATCTGTATCCTCGTCTTCATCATGTGTATCCTCGTCTTCATCATCTGTGTCCTCCTCTTCATCATCTGTGTCCTCGTCTTTATCATCTGTGTCCTCGTCTTCATCATCTGTATCCTCGTCTTCATCATCTGTATCCTCGTCTTCATCATCGGTGTCCTCGTCTTCATCATCTGTATCCTCGTCTTCATCATCTGTGTCCTCGTCTTCATCATCTGTGTCCTCGTCTTCATCATCTGTGTCCTCGTCTTCATCATCGGTGTCCTCGTGTTCATCATCGGTGTCCTCGTCTTCATCATCTGTATCCTCGTCTTCATCATCTGTGTCCTCGTCTTCATCATCTGTATCCTCGTCTTCATCATCTGTATCCTCGTCTTCATCATCTGTATCCTCGTCTTCATCATCTGTGTCATCGTCTTCATCATCTGTGTCCTCGTCTTCATCATCTGTATCCTCGTCTTCATCATCTGTATCCTCGTCTTCATCATCTGTGTCCTCGTCTTCATCATCTGTGTCCTCGTCTTCATCATCTGTATCCTCGTCTTCATCATCGGTGTCCTCGTCTTCATCATCTGTATCCTCGTCTTCATCATCTGTGTCCTCGTCTTCATCATCTGTGTCCTCGTCTTCATCATCTGTATCCTCGTCTTCATCATCTGTGTCCTCGTGTTCATCATGTGTGTCCTCGTCTTCATCATCTGTATCCTCGTCTTCATCATCTGTGTCCTCGTCTTCATCATCTGTATCCTCGTCTTCATCATCTGTATCATCGTCTTCATCATCTGTGTCCTCGTCTTCATCATCTGTGTCCTCGTCTTCATCATCTGTGTCCTCGTCTTCATCATCTGTATCCTCGTCTTCATCATCGGTGTCCTCGTCTTCATCATCTGTGTCCTCGTCTTCATCATCTGTGTCCTCGTCTTCATCATCTGTGTCCTCGTCTTCATCATCGGTGTCCTCGTGTTCATCATGTGTGTCCTCGTCTTCATCATCTGTATCCTCGTCTTCATCATCTGTGTCCTCGTCTTCATCATCTGTATCCTCGTCTTCATCATCTGTATCATCGTCTTCATCATCTGTGTCCTCGTCTTCATCATCTGTGTCCTCGTCTTCATCATCTGTATCCTCGTCTTCATCATCTGTATCCTCGTCTTCATCATCTGTGTCCTCGTCTTCATCATCTGTATCCTCGTCTTCATCATCGGTGTCCTCGTCTTCATCATCTGTATCCTCGTCTTCATCATCTGTGTCCTCGTCTTCATCATCTGTGTCCTCGTCTTCATCATCTGTATCCTCGTCTTCATCATCGGTGTCCTCGTCTTCATCATCTGTATCCTCGTCTTCATCATCTGTGTCCTCGTCTTCATCATCTGTGTCCTCGTCTTCATCATCTGTGTCCTCGTCTTCATCATCTGTATCCTCGTCTTCATCATCTGTATCCTCGTCTTCATCATCTGTGTCCTCGTCTTCATCATCTGTATCCTCGTCTTCATCATCTGTGTCCTCGTCTTCATCATCTGTGTCCTCGTCTTCATCATCTGTGTCCTCGTCTTCATCATCTGTGTCCTCGTCTTCATCATCTGTGTCCTCGTCTTCATCATCTGTATCCTCGTCTTCATCATCTGTATCCTCGTCTTCATCATCTGTGTCCTCGTCTTCATCATCTGTATCCTCGTCTTCATCATCGGTGTCCTCGTCTTCATCATCTGTATCCTCGTCTTCATCATCTGTGTCCTCGTCTTCATCATCTGTGTCCTCGTCTTCATCATCTGTATCCTCGTCTTCATCATCGGTGTCCTCGTCTTCATCATCTGTATCCTCGTCTTCATCATCTGTGTCCTCGTCTTCATCATCTGTGTCCTCGTCTTCATCATCTGTGTCCTCGTCTTCATCATCTGTATCCTCGTCTTCATCATCTGTGTCCTCGTCTTCATCATCTGTGTCCTCGTCTTCATCATCTGTATCCTCGTCTTCATCATCTCACTCCTCGTCTTCATCATCTGTGTCCTCGTCTTCATCATCTGTGTCCTCGTCTTCATCATCTGTATCCTCGTCTTCATCATCTGTATCCTCGTCTTCATCATGTGTGTCCTCGTCTTCATCATCTGTATCCTCGTCTTCATCATCTGTGTCCTCGTCTTCATCATCTGTATCCTCGTCTTCATCATCTGTATCCTCGTCTTCATCATCTGTGTCCTCGTCTTCATCATCTCACTCCTCGTCTTCATCATCTGTATCCTCGTCTTCATCATCTGTATCATCGTCTTCATCATCTGTGTCCTCGTCTTCATCATCTCACTCCTCGTCTTCATCATCTGTGTCCTCGTCTTCATCATGTGTATCCTCGTCTTCATCATCTGTATCCTCGTCTTCATCATCTGTGTCCTCGTCTTCATCATCTGTGTCCTCGTCTTCATCGTCTGTGTCCTCGTCTTCATCATCTGTATCCTCGTCTTCATCATCTGTGTCCTCGTCTTCATCATCTGTATCCTCGTCTTCATCATCTGTATCCTCGTCTTCATCATCTGTATCATCGTCTTCATCATCTGTGTCCTCGTCTTCATCATCTGTGTCCTCGTCTTCATCATCTGTATCCTCGTCTTCATCATCTGCGTCCTCGTCTTCATCATCTGCGTCCTCGTCTTCATCATCTGTGTCCTCGTCTTCATCATCTGTATCCTCGTCTTCATCATCTGCATCCTCGTCTTCATCATCTGCATCCTCGTCTTCATCATCTGTATCCTCGTCTTCATCATCTGTATCCTCGTCTTCATCATCTGTGTCCTCCTCTTCATCATCTGTATCCTCGTCTTCATCATCTGTATCCTCGTCTTCATCATCTGTGTCCTCGTCTTCATCATCTGTGTCCTCGTCTTCATCATCTGTATCCTCGTCTTCATCATTTGTGTCCTCGTCTTCATCATCTGTATCCTCGTCTTCATCATCTCACTCCTCGTCTTCATCATCTGTATCCTCGTCTTCATCATCTGTATCCTCGTCTTCATCATCTGTGTCCTCGTCTTCATCATCTGTATCCTCGTCTTCATCATTTGTGTCCTCGTCTTCATCATCTGTATCCTCGTCTTCATCATCGGTGTCCTCGTCTTCATCATCTGTGTCCTCGTCTTCATCATCGGTGTCCTCGTCTTCATCATCGGTGTCCTCGTCTTCATCATCTGTATCCTCGTCTTCATCATCTGTATCCTCGTCTTCATCGTCTGTGTCCTCGTCTTCATCATCTGTATCCTCGTCTTCATCATCTGTATCCTCGTCTTCATCATCTGTGTCCTCGTCTTCATCATCTGTATCATCGTCTTCATCATCTGTATCCTCGTCTTCATCATCTGTGTCCTCGTCTTCATCATCTGTATCCTCGTCTTCATCATCTGTATCCTCGTCTTCATCATCTGTGTCCTCGACTTCATCATCTGTATCCTCGTCTTCGTCATCTGTGTCCTCGTCTTCATCATCTGTATCCTCGTCTTCATCATCTGTATCCTCGTCTTCATCATCTGTGTCCTCGTCTTCATCATCTGTATCCTCGTCTTCATCATCTGTATCCTCGTCTTCATCATCTGTGTCCTCACCTTCATCATCTGTATCATCGTCTTCATCATCTGTGTCCTCGTCTTCATCGTCTGTGTCCTCGTCTTCATCATCTGTGTCCTCGTCTTCATCGTCTGTATCCTCGTCTTCATCATCTGTATCCTCGTCTTCATCATCTGTGTCCTCACCTTCATCATCTGTATCCTCGTCTTCATCATCTGTGTCCTCGTCTTCATCATCTGTATCCTCGTCTTCATCATCTGTGTCCTCGTCTTCATCATCTGTGTCCTCGTCTTCATCATCTGTGTCCTCGTCTTCATCATCTGTGTCCTCGTCTTCATCGTCTGTGTCCTCGTCTTCATCATCTGTATCCTCGTCTTCATCATCTGTGTCCTCGTCTTCATCATCTGTGTCCTCGTCTTCATCATCTGTGTCCTCGTCTTCATCATCTGTATCCTCGTCTTCATCATCTGTATCCTCGTCTTCATCATCTGTATCCTCGTCTTCATCATCTGTATCCTCATCTTCATCATCTCACTCCTCGTCTTCATCATCTGTGTCCTCGTCTTCATCATCTCACTCCTCGTCTTCATCATCTGTGTCCTCGTCTTCATCATCTGTGTCCTCGTCTTCATCATCTGTATCCTCGTCTTCATCATCTGTATCCTCGTCTTCATCATCTGTATCCTCGTCTTCATCATCTGTATCCTCGTCTTCATCATCTGTATCCTCGTCTTCATCATCTCACTCCTCGTCTTCATCATCTGTGTCCTCGTCTTCATCATCTGTGTCCTCGTCTTCATCATCTGTATCCTCGTCTTCATCATCTGTATCCTCGTCTTCATCATCTGTGTCCTCGTCTTCATCATCTGTATCCTCGTCTTCATCATCTGTGTCCTCGTCTTCATCATCTGTGTCCTCGTCTTCATCATCTGTGTCCTCGTCTTCATCATCTGTGTCCTCGTCTTCATCATCTGTATCCTCCTCTTCATCATCTGTGTCCTCGTCTTCATCATCTGTATCCTCGTCTTCATCATCTGTGTCCTCGTCTTCATCATCTGTATCCTCGTCTTCATCATCTGTGTCCTCGTCTTCATCATCTGTATCATCGTCTTCATCATCTCACTCCTCGTCTTCATCATCTGTATCCTCGTCTTCATCATCTGTATCCTCGTCTTCATCATCTGTATCCTCGTCTTCATCATCTGTGTCCTCGTCTTCATCATCTGTGTCCTCGTCTTCATCATCTGTGTCCTCGTCTTCATCATCTGTATCCTCGTCTTCATCATCTGTGTCCTCGTCTTCATCATCTGTATCCTCGTCTTCATCATCTGTGTCCTCGTCTTCATCATCTGTATCCTCGTCTTCCTCATCTGTGTCCTCGTCTTCATCATCTGCTTCCTCGTCTTCATCATCTGCTTCCTCGTCTTCATCATCTGCGTCCTCGTCTTCATCATCTGC
Organism: Telmatherina bonti; assembly: GCF_933228915.1. Taxonomy (NCBI): domain Eukaryota; kingdom Metazoa; phylum Chordata; class Actinopteri; order Atheriniformes; family Telmatherinidae; genus Telmatherina; species Telmatherina bonti. The sequence goes on along the minus strand of NC_136623.1, from coordinate 2,377,203 downwards.
ATCCTCGTCTTCATCATCTGTGTCCTCGTCTTCATCATCTGTATCCTCGTCTTCATCATCTGTGTCCTCGTCTTCATCATCTGTGTCCTCGTCTTCATCATCTGTGTCCTCGTCTTCATCATCTGTATCCTCGTCTTCATCATCTGTGTCCTCGTCTTCATCATCTGTGTCCTCGTCTTCATCATCTGTGTCCTCGTCTTCATCATCTGTGTCCTCGTCTTCATCATCTGTATCCTCGTCTTCATCATCTGTGTCCTCGTCTTCATCATCTGTATCCTCGTCTTCATCATCTGTATCCTCGTCTTCATCATCTGTGTCCTCGTCTTCATCATCTGTATCCTCGTCTTCATCATCTGTATCCTCGTCTTCATCATCTGTGTCCTCGTCTTCATCATCTGTGTCCTCGTCTTCATCATCTGTATCCTCGTCTTCATCATCTGTGTCCTCGTCTTCATCATCTGTGTCCTCGTCTTCATCATCTGTATCCTCGTCTTCATCATCTGTGTCCTCGTCTTCATCATCTGTGTCCTCGTCTTCATCATCTGTATCCTCGTCTTCATCATCTGTGTCCTCGTCTTCATCATCTGTATCCTCGTCTTCATCATCTGTGTCCTCGTCTTCATCATCTGTATCCTCGTCTTCATCATCTGTGTCCTCGTCTTCATCATCTGTGTCCTCGTCTTCATCATCTGTGTCCTCGTCTTCATCATCTGTGTCCTCGTCTTCATCATCTGTATCCTCGTCTTCATCATCTGTGTCCTCGTCTTCATCATCTGTGTCCTCGTCTTCATCATCTGTGTCCTCGTCTTCATCATCTGTATCCTCGTCTTCATCATCTGTATCCTCGTCTTCATCATCTGTGTCCTCGTCTTCATCGTCTGTATCCTCGTCTTCATCGTCTGTGTCCTCGTCTTCATCATCTGTATCCTCGTCTTCATCATCTGTATCCTCGTCTTCATCATCTGTGTCCTCGTCTTCATCATCTGTATCCTCGTCTTCATCATCTGTGTCCTCGTCTTCATCGTCTGTATCCTCGTCTTCATCATCTGTATCCTCGTCTTCATCATCTGTGTCCTCACCTTCATCATCTGTATCCTCGTCTTCATCATCTGTATCCTCGTCTTCATCATCTGTGTCCTCACCTTCATCATCTGTATCATCGTCTTCATCATCTGTGTCCTCGTCTTCATCATCTGTGTCCTCGTCTTCATCATCTGTATCCTCGTCTTCATCATCTGTGTCCTCGTCTTCATCATCTGTATCCTCGTCTTCATCATCTGTATCCTCGTCTTCATCATCTGTATCCTCGTCTTCATCATCTGTGTCCTCGTCTTCATCATCTGTATCCTCGTCTTCATCATCTGTATCCTCGTCTTCATCATCTGTATCCTCGTCTTCATCATCTGTGTCCTCGTCTTCATCATCTGTATCCTCGTCTTCATCATCTGTATCCTCGTCTTCATCATCTGTGTCCTCGTCTTCATCATCTGTATCATCGTCTTCATCATCTGTATCATCGTCTTCATCATCTGTGTCCTCGTCTTCATCATCTGTATCCTCGTCTTCATCATCTGTATCCTCGTCTTCATCATCTGTGTCCTCGTCTTCATCATCTGTATCCTCGTCTTCATCATCTGTGTCCTCGTCTTCATCATCTGTATCCTCGTCTTCATCATCTGTATCCTCGTCTTCATCATCTGTGTCCTCGTCTTCATCATCTGTATCCTCGTCTTCATCATCTGTGTCCTCCTCTTCATCATCTGTGTCCTCGTCTTCATCATCTGTATCCTCGTCTTCATCATCTGTGTCCTCGTCTTCATCATCTGTGTCCTCGTCTTCATCATCTGTATCCTCCTCTTCATCATCTGTGTCCTCCTCTTCATCATCTGTGTCCTCGTCTTCATCATCTGTGTCCTCGTCTTCATCATCTGTGTCCTCGTCTTCATCATCTGTATCATCGTCTTCATCATCTGTGTCCTCGTCTTCATCATCTGTATCTTCGTCTTCATCATCTGTATCCTCGTCTTCATCATCTGTATCATCGTCTTCATCATCTGTGTCCTCGTCTTCATCATCTGTATCCTCGTCTTCATCATCTGTATCATCGTCTTCATCATCTCACTCCTCGTCTTCATCATCGGTGTCCTCGTCTTCATCATCTGTATCCTCGTCTTCATCATCTGCAACCTCGTCTTCATCATCTGTATCCTCGTCTTCATCATCTGTATCCTCGTCTTCATCATCTGTGTCCTCGTCTTCATCATCTGTGTCCTCGTCTTCATCGTCTGTATCCTCGTCTTCATCATCTCACTCCTCGTCTTCATCATCGGTGTCCTCGTCTTCATCATCTGTATCCTCGTCTTCATCATCTGTATCCTCGTCTTCATCATCTGTGTCCTCGTCTTCATCATCTGTATCCTCGTCTTCATCATCTGTGTCCTCGTCTTCATCATCTGCGTCCTCGTCTTCATCATCTGTATCCTCGTCTTCATCATCTGTATCCTCGTCTTCATCATCTGTATCCTCGTCTTCATCATCTGTATCCTCGTCTTCATCATCTGTATCCTCGTCTTCATCATCTGTATCCTCGTCTTCATCATCTCACTCCTCGTCTTCATCATCTGTATCCTCGTCTTCATCATCTGTATCCTCGTCTTCATCATCTGTATCCTCGTCTTCATCATCTCACTCCTCGTCTTCATCATCTGTATCCTCGTCTTCATCATCTGTATCCTCGTCTTCATCATCTGTATCCTCGTCTTCATCATCTGTATCCTCGTCTTCATCATCTGTATCCTCGTCTTCATCATCTGTGTCCTCGTCTTCATCATCTGTATCCTCGTCTTCATCATATGTGTCCTCGTCTTCATCATCTGTATCCTCGTCTTCATCATCTGTGTCCTCGTCTTCATCATCTGTGTCCTCGTCTTCATCATCTGTATCCTCGTCTTCATCATCTGTATCCTCGTCTTCATCATCTGTATCCTCGTCTTCATCATCTGTGTCCTCGTCTTCATCATCTTTATCCTCGTCTTCATCATCTTTATCCTCGTCTTCATCATCTGTGTCCTCGTCTTCATCATCTGTGTCCTCGTCTTCATCATCTGTGTCCTCGTCTTCATCATCTTTATCCTCGTCTTCATCATCTGTGTCCTCGTCTTCATCATCTGTGTCCTCGTCTTCATCATCTTTATCCTCGTCTTCATCATCTGTGTCCTCGTCTTCATCATCTGTGTCCTCGTCTTCATCATCTGTGTCCTCGTCTTCATCATCTTTATCCTCGTCTTCATCGTCTGTATCCTCGTCTTCATCATCTGTATCCTCGTCTTCATCATCTGTATCCTCCTCTTCATCATCTGTGTCCTCATCTTCATCATCTGTGTCCTCATCTTCATCATCTGTGTCCTCGTCTTCATCATCTGTGTCCTCCTCTTCATCATCTGTGTCCTCGTCTTCGTCTGTATCCTCGTCTTCATCATCTGTATCCTCGTCTTCATCATCTGTGTCCTCGTCTTCATCATCTGTGTCCTCGTCTTCATCATCTGTATCTTCGTCTTCATCATCTGTATCCTCGTCTTCATCATCTGTGTCCTCGTCTTCATCATCTGTGTCCTCGTCTTCATCATCTGTGTCCTCGTCTTCATCATCTGTGTCCTCGTCTTCATCATCTGTATCCTCGTCTTCATCATCTGTATCCTCGTCTTCATCGTCTGTGTCCTCGTCTTCATCGTCTGTATCCTCGTCTTCATCATCTGTGTCCTCGTCTTCATCATCTGTGTCCTCGTCTTCATCATCTGTGTCCTCGTCTTCATCATCTGTGTCCTCGTCTTCATCATCTGTATCCTCGTCTTCATCATCTGTATCCTCGTCTTCATCATCTGTGTCCTCGTCTTCATCGTCTGTATCCTCGTCTTCATCGTCTGTATCCTCGTCTTCATCATCTGTGTCCTCGTCTTCATTATCTGTGTCCTCGTCTTCATCATCTGTATCCTCGTCTTCATCATCTGTATCCTCGTCTTCATCATCTGTATCCTCGTCTTCATCATCTGTGTCCTCGTCTTCATCGTCTGTATCCTCGTCTTCATCGTCTGTATCCTCGTCTTCATCATCTGTATCCTCGTCTTCATAATCTGTATCATCGTCTTCATCATCTGTATCCTCGTCTTCATCATCTGTGTCCTCGTCTTCATCATCTGTGTCCTCGTCTTCATCATCTGTATCCTCGTCTTCATCATCTGTATCCTCGTCTTCATAATCTGTATCATCGTCTTCATCATCTGTATCCTCGTCTTCATCATCTGTGTCCTCGTCTTCATCATCTGTGTCCTCGTCTTCATCATCTGTATCCTCGTCTTCATCATCTGTATCCTCGTCTTCATCATCTGTGTCCTCGTCTTCATCGTCTGTATCCTCGTCTTCATCGTCTGTATCCTCGTCTTCATCATCTGTATCCTCGTCTTCATAATCTGTATCATCGTCTTCATCATCTGTATCCTCGTCTTCATCATCTGTGTCCTCGTCTTCATCTTCTGTATCCTCGTCTTCATCATCTGTGTCCTCCGCTTCATCATCTGTGTCCTCCTCTTCATCATCTGTATCCTCGTCTTCATCATCTGTATCCTCGTCTTCATCATCTGTGTCCTCGTCTTCATCATCTGTGTCCTCGTCTTCATCATCTGTATCCTCGTCTTCATCATCTGTGTCCTCGTCTTCATCATCTGTATCCTCGTCTTCATCATCTGTATCCTCGTCTTCATCATCTGTATCCTCGTCTTCATCATCTGTATCCTCGTCTTCATCATCTGTATCCTCGTCTTCATCATCTGTGTCCTCGTCTTCATCATCTGTATCCTCGTCTTCATCATCTGTATCCTCGTCTTCATCATCTGTATCCTCGTCTTCATCATCTGTGTCCTCGTCTTCATCATCTGTGTCCTCGTCTTCATCATCTGTGTCCTCGTCTTCATCGTCTGTATCCTCGTCTTCATCATCTGTGTCCTCGTCTTCATCATCTGTGTCCCCGTCTTCATCATCTGTATCCTCGTCTTCATCATCTCACTCCTCGTCTTCATCATCTGTGTCCTCATCTTCATCATCTGTATCCTCGTCTTCATCATCTGTGTCCTCCTCTTCATCATCTCACTCCTCGTCTTCATCATCTGTATCCTCATCTTCATCATCTGTGTCCTCATCTTCATCATCTGTATCCTCGTCTTCATCATCTGTATCCTCGTCTTCATCATCTGTATCCTCGTCTTCATCATCTGTGTCCTCGTCTTCATCATCTGTGTCCTCGTCTTCATCATCTGTGTCCTCGTCTTCATCATTGGTGTCCTCGTCTTCATCATCTGTATCCTCGTTTTCATCATCTGTGTCCTCGTCTTCATCATCTGTATCCTCCTCTTCATCATCTGTATCCTCGTCTTCATCATCTGTGTCCTCGTCTCCATCATCTGTATCCTCGTCTTCATCATCTGTGTCCTCATCTTCATCATCTCACTCCTCGTCTTCATCATCTGTATCCTCGTCTTCATCATCTGTATCCTCGTCTTCATCATCTGTATCCTCGTCTTCATCATCTGTGTCCTCATCTTCATCATCTCACTCCTCGTCTTCATCATCTGGATCCTCGTCTTCATCGTCTGGATCCTCGTCTTCATCATCTGTGTCCTCGTCTTCATCGTCTGGATCCTCGTCTTCATCATCTGTGTCCTCGTCTTCATCGTCTGGATCCTCGTCTTCATCATCTGTGTCCTCGTCTTCATCATCTGTATCCTCGTCTTCATCATCTGTGTCCTCCTCTTCATCATCTCACTCCTCGTCTTCATCATCTGTATCCTCGTCTTCATCATCTGTATCCTCGTCTTCATCATCTGTATCCTCGTCTTCATCATCTGTGTCCTCATCTTCATCATCTCACTCCTCGTCTTCATCATCTGGATCCTCGTCTTCATCGTCTGGATCCTCGTCTTCATCATCTGTGTCCTCGTCTTCATCGTCTGGATCCTCGTCTTCATCATCTGTGTCCTCGTCTTCATCGTCTGGATCCTCGTCTTCATCATCTGTGTCCTCGTCTTCATCGTCTGGATCCTCGTCTTCATCATCTGTGTCCTCGTCTTCATCATCTGTATCCTCGTCTTCATCATCTGTATCCTCGTCTTCATCATCTGTATCCTCGTCTTCATCATCTGTATCCTCGTCTTCATCATCTGGATCCTCGTCTTCATCATCTGTGTCCTCGTCTTCATCATCTGTATCCTCGTCTTCATCATCTGTGTCCTCATCTTCATCATCTCACTCCTCGTCTTCATCATCTGTATCCTCGTCTTCATCATCTGTGTCCTCGTCTTCATCATCTGTGTCCTCGTCTTCATCATCTGTGTCCTCGTCTTCATCATCGGTGTCCTCGTCTTCATCATCTGTATCCTCGTCTTCATCATCTGTGTCCTCGTCTTCATCATCTGTGTCCTCGTCTTCATCATCTGCATCCTCGTCTTCATCATTTGTGTCCTCGTCTTCATCATCTGTGTCCTCGTCTTCATCATCTGTGTCCTCGTCTTCATCATCTGTATCCTCGTGTTCATCATCTGTATCCTCGTCTTCATCATCTGTGTCCTCGTCTTCATCATCTGTATCCTCGTCTTCATCATCTGTGTCCTCGTCTTCATCATCTGTGTCCTCGTCTTCATCATCTCACTCCTCGTCTTCATCATCTGGATCCTCGTCTTCATCGTCTGGATCCTCGTCTTCATCATCTGTGTCCTCGTCTTCATCGTCTGGATCCTCGTCTTCATCATCTGTGTCCTCGTCTTCATCGTCTGGATCCTCGTCTTCATCATCTGTGTCCTCGTCTTCATCGTCTGGATCCTCGTCTTCATCATCTGTGTCCTCGTCTTCATCATCTGTATCCTCGTCTTCATCATCTGTATCCTCGTCTTCATCATCTGTATCCTCGTCTTCATCATCTGTATCCTCGTCTTCATCATCTGGATCCTCGTCTTCATCATCTGTGTCCTCGTCTTCATCATCTGTATCCTCGTCTTCATCATCTGTGTCCTCATCTTCATCATCTCACTCCTCGTCTTCATCATCTGTATCCTCGTCTTCATCATCTGTGTCCTCGTCTTCATCATCTGTGTCCTCGTCTTCATCATCTGTGTCCTCGTCTTCATCATCGGTGTCCTCGTCTTCATCATCTGTATCCTCGTCTTCATCATCTGCATCCTCGTCTTCATCATTTGTGTCCTCGTCTTCATCATCTGTGTCCTCGTCTTCATCATTTGTGTCCTCGTCTTCATCATCTGTGTCCTCCTCTTCATCATCTGTGTCCTCGTCTTCATCATCTGTATCCTCGTCTTCATCATCTGTGTCCTCGTCTTCATCATCTGTATCCTCGTCTTCATCATCTGTGTCCTCGTCTTCATCATCTGTGTCCTCGTCTTCATCATCTGTATCCTCGTCTTCATCATCTGTGTCCTCGTCTTCATCATCTGTTTCCTCGTCTTCATCATCTGTATCCTCGTCTTCATCATCTGTGTCCTCGTCTTCATCATCTGTGTCCTCGTCTTCATCATCTGTATCCTCGTCTTCATCATCTGTATCCTCGTCTTCATCATCTGTGTCCTCGTCTTCATCATCTGTGTCCTCGTCTTCATCATCTGTATCCTCCTCTTCATCATCTGTGTCCTCGTCTTCATCATCTGTATCCTCGTCTTCATCATCTGTATCCTCGTCTTCATCATCTGTGTCCTCTTCTTCATCATCTGTGTCCTCATCTTCATCATCTCACTCCTCGTCTTCATCATCTGTATCCTCGTCTTCATCATCTGTGTCCTCGTCTTCATCATCTGTATCCTCGTCTTCATCATCTCACTCCTCGTCTTCATCATCTGTGTCCTCGTCTTCATCATCTGTGTCCTCGTCTTCATCATCTGTATCCTCGTCTTCATCATCTCACTCCTCGTCTTCATCATCTGTGTCCTCGTCTTCATCATCTGTGTCCTCGTCTTCATCATCTGTATCCTCCTCTTCATCATCTGTGTCCTCGTCTTCATCATCTGTGTCCTCGTCTTCATCATCTGTGTCCTCGTCTTCATCATCTGTATCATCGTCTTCATCATCTCACTCCTCGTCTTCATCATCTGTATCCTCGTCTTCATCATCTGTGTCCTCGTCTTCATCATCTGTATCCTCGTCTTCATCATCTGTATCCTCGTCTTCATCATCTGTGTCCTCATCTTCATCATCTGTATCCTCGTCTTCATCATCTGTATCCTCGTCTTCATCATCTGTGTCCTCGTCTTCATCATCTGTATCCTCGTTTTCATCATCTGTATCCTCGTCTTCATCATCTGTATCCTCGTCTTCATCGTCTGTGTCCTCGTCTTCATCGTCTGTGTCCTCGTCTTCATCATCTGTGTCCTCGTCTTCATCATCTGTATCCTCGTCTTCATCATCTGTATCCTCGTCTTCATCATCTGTGTCCTCGTCTTCATCATCTGTATCCTCGTCTTCATCATCTGTGTCCTCGTCTTCATCATCTGTGTCCTCGTCTTCATCATCTGTGTCCTCGTCTTCATCATCTGTATCCTCGTCTTCATCATCTGTATCCTCGTCTTCATCATCTGTATCCTCGTCTTCATCATCTGTGTCCTCGTCTTCATCATCTGTGTCCTCGTCTTCATCATCTGTGTCCTCGTCTTCATCATCGGTGTCCTCGTCTTCATCATCTGTGTCCTCGTCTTCATCATCTGTGTCCTCGTCTTCATCATCTGTGTCCTCGTCTTCATCATCTGTGTCCTCGTCTTCATCATCGGTGTCCTCGTCTTCATCATCGGTGTCCTCGTCTTCATCATCTGTATCCTCGTCTTCATCATCTGTGTCCTCCTCTTCATCATCTGTATCCTCGTCTTCATCATCTGTGTCCTCGTCTTCATCATCTGTATCCTCGTCTTCATCATCTGTGTCCTCATCTTCATCTCACTCCTCGTCTTCATCATCTCACTCCTCGTCTTCATCATCTGTATCCTCGTCTTCATCATCTGTGTCCTCGTCTTCATCATCTGTGTCCTCGTTTTCATCATCTGTATCCTCGTCTTCATCATCTGTGTCCTCGTCTTCATCATCTGTATCCTCGTCTTCATCATCTGTATCCTCATCTTCATCATCTGTGTCCTCGTCTTCATCATCTGTGTCCTCGTCTTCATCATCTGTGTCCTCGTCTTCATCATCTGTATCCTCGTCTTCATCATCTGTGTCCTCGTCTTCATCATCTGTGTCCTCGTCTTCATCATCTGTGTCCTCGTCTTCATCATCTGGGTCCTCGTCTTCATCATCTGTATCCTCGTCTTCATCATCTGTGTCCTCGTCTTCATCATCTGTGTCCTCGTCTTCATCATCTGTGTCCTCGTCTTCATCATCTGTGTCCTCGTCTTCATCATCTCACTCCTCGTCTTCATCATCTGTGTCCTCGTCTTCATCATCTGTGTCCTCGTCTTCATCATCTGTGTCCTCGTCTTCATCATCTGTGTCCTCCTCTTCATCATCTGTGTCCTCGTCTTCATCATCTGTGTCCTCGTCTTCATCATCTGGATCCTCGTCTTCATCATCTGTATCCTCGTCTTCATCATCTGTGTCCTCGTCTTCATCGTCTGTCTCCTCGTCTTCATCATCTGGGTCCTCGTCTTCATCGTCTGTGTCCTCGTCTTCATCATCTGGGTCCTCGTCTTCATCATCTGTATCCTCGTCTTCATCATCTGTATCCTCGTCTTCATCATCTGTATCATCGTCTTCATCATCTGTGTCCTCGTCTTCATCATCTGTATCCTCGTCTTCATCATCTGTGTCCTCGTCTTCATCATCTGTGTCCTCGTCTTCATCATCTGTATCCTCGTCTTCATCATCTGTGTCCTCGTCTTCATCATCTGTATCCTCGTCTTCATCATCTGTATCCTCGTCTTCATCATCTGTATCATCGTCTTCATCATCTGTATCCTCGTCTTCATCATCTGTATCCTCGTCTTCATCATCTGTGTCCTCGTCTTCATCATCTGTGTCCTCGTCTTCATCATCTGTATCCTCCTCTTCATCATCTGTATCCTCGTCTTCATCATCTGTATCCTCGTCTTCATCATCTGTATCCTCGTCTTCATCATCTGTGTCCTCGTCTTCATCGTCTGTGTCCTCGTCTTCATCGTCTGTGTCCTCGTCTTCATCATCGGTGTCCTCGTCTTCATCATCTGTATCCTCGTCTTCATCATCTGTATCCTCGTCTTCATCATCTGTGTCCTCGTCTTCATCATCTGTATCCTCGTCTTCATCATCTGTATCCTCGTCTTCATCATCTGTGTCCTCGTCTTCATCGTCTGTGTCCTCGTCTTCATCGTCTGTGTCCTCGTCTTCATCATCTGTGTCCTCGTCTTCATCATCTGTATCCTCGTCTTCATTATCTGTGTCCTCGTCTTCATCATCTGTGTCCTCGTCTTCATCATCTGTGTCCTCGTCTTCATCATCTGTGTCCTCGTCTTCATCATCTGTATCCTCCTCTTCATCATCTCACTCCTCGTCTTCATCATCTGTATCCTCGTCTTCATCATCTGTATCCTCCTCTTCATCATCTCACTCCTCGTCTTCATCATCTGTATCCTCGTCTTCATCATCTTTGTCCTCGTCTTCATCATCTGTATCCTCGTCTTCATCATCTGTGTCCTCGTCTTCATCATCTGTGTCCTCGTCTTCATCATCTGTATCCTCGTCTTCATCATCTGTATCCTCGTCTTCATCATCTGTGTCCTCCTCTTCATCATCTGTATCCTCCTCTTCATCATCTGTATCCTCGTCTTCATCATCTGTGTCCTCGTCTTCATCATCTGTGTCCTCGTCTTCATCATCTGTGTCCTCGTCTTCATCATCTGTATCCTCGTCTTCATCATCTGTATCCTCGTCTTCATCATCTCACTCCTCGTCTTCATCATCTGTATCCTCGTCTTCATCATCTGTATCCTCGTCTTCATCATCTGTATCCTCGTCTTCATCATCTGTATCCTCGTCTTCATCATCTGTATCATCGTCTTCATCATCTGTGTCCTCGTCTTCATCATCTGTATCCTCGTCTTCATCATCTGTATCCTCGTCTTCATCATCTGTGTCCTCGTCTTCATCATCTGTATCCTCGTCTTCATCATCTGTATCATCGTCTTCATCATCTGTATCCTCGTCTTCATCATCTGTATCATCGTCTTCATCATCTGTGTCCTCGTCTTCATCATCTGTATCCTCGTCTTCATCATCTGTGTCCTCGTCTTCATCATCTGTATCCTCGTCTTCATCATCTGTATCCTCGTCTTCATCATCTGTATCCTCGTCTTCATCATCTGTATCCTCGTCTTCATCATCTGTGTCCTCGTCTTCATCATCTGTGTCCTCGTCTTCATCATCTGTCTCCTCGTCTTCATCATCTGTATCCTCGTCTTCATCATCTGTGTCCTCGTCTTCATCGTCTGTGTCCTCGTCTTCATCATCTGTGTCCTCGTCTTCATCATCGGTGTCCTCGTCTTCATCATCTGTATCCTCGTCTTCATCATCTGTATCCTCGTCTTCATCATCTGTGTCCTCGTCTTCATCATCTGTGTCCTCGTCTTCATCATCTGGGTCCTCGTCTTCATCATCTGTATCCTCGCCTTCATCATCTGTGTCCTCGTCTTCATCATCTGTGTCCTCGTCTTCATCATCTGTGTCCTCGTCTTCATCATCTGTGTCCTCGTCTTCATCATCTGTGTCCTCGTCTTCATCATCTGTATCCTCGTCTTCATCATCTGTGTCCTCCTCTTCATCATCTGTGTCCTCGTCTTCATCATCTGTGTCCTCGTCTTCATCATCTGGATCCTCGTCTTCATCATCTGTATCCTCGTCTTCATCATCTGTGTCCTCGTCTTCATCGTCTGTCTCCTCGTCTTCATCATCTGGGTCCTCGTCTTCATCGTCTGTGTCCTCGTCTTCATCATCTGGGTCCTCGTCTTCATCATCTGTATCCTCGTCTTCATCATCTGTATCCTCGTCTTCATCATCTGTATCATCGTCTTCATCATCTGTGTCCTCGTCTTCATCATCTGTATCCTCGTCTTCATCATCTGTGTCCTCGTCTTCATCATCTGTGTCCTCGTCTTCATCATCTGTATCCTCGTCTTCATCATCTGTGTCCTCGTCTTCATCATCTGTATCCTCGTCTTCATCATCTGTATCCTCGTCTTCATCATCTGTATCATCGTCTTCATCATCTGTATCCTCGTCTTCATCATCTGTATCCTCGTCTTCATCATCTGTGTCCTCGTCTTCATCATCTGTGTCCTCGTCTTCATCATCTGTATCCTCCTCTTCATCATCTGTATCCTCGTCTTCATCATCTGTATCCTCGTCTTCATCATCTGTATCCTCGTCTTCATCGTCTGTGTCCTCGTCTTCATCGTCTGTGTCCTCGTCTTCATCATCTGTGTCCTCGTCTTCATCATCTGTATCCTCGTCTTCATCATCTGTATCCTCGTCTTCATCATCTGTGTCCTCGTCTTCATCATCTGTGTCCTCGTCTTCATCATCTGTATCCTCGTCTTCATCATCTGTATCCTCGTCTTCATTATCTGTGTCCTCGTCTTCATCATCGGTGTCCTCGTCTTCATCATCTGTATCCTCGTCTTCATTATCTGTGTCCTCGTCTTCATCATCGGTGTCCTCGTCTTCATCATCTGTATCCTCGTCTTCATCATCTGTATCCTCGTCTTCATCATCTGTGTCCTCGTCTTCATCATCTGTATCCTCGTCTTCATCATCTGTATCCTCGTCTTCATCATCTGTGTCCTCGTCTTCATCGTCTGTGTCCTCGTCTTCATCGTCTGTGTCCTCGTCTTCATCATCTGTGTCCTCGTCTTCATCATCTGTATCCTCGTCTTCATTATCTGTGTCCTCGTCTTCATCATCTGTGTCCTCGTCTTCATCATCTGTGTCCTCGTCTTCATCATCTGTGTCCTCGTCTTCATCATCTGTATCCTCCTCTTCATCATCTCACTCCTCGTCTTCATCATCTGTATCCTCGTCTTCATCATCTGTATCCTCCTCTTCATCATCTCACTCCTCGTCTTCATCATCTGTATCCTCGTCTTCATCATCTTTGTCCTCGTCTTCATCATCTGTATCCTCGTCTTCATCATCTGTGTCCTCGTCTTCATCATCTGTGTCCTCGTCTTCATCATCTGTATCCTCGTCTTCATCATCTGTATCCTCGTCTTCATCATCTGTGTCCTCCTCTTCATCATCTGTATCCTCCTCTTCATCATCTGTATCCTCGTCTTCATCATCGGTGTCCTCGTCTTCATCATCTGTATCCTCGTCTTCATCATCTGTGTCCTCCTCTTCATCATCTGTATCCTCCTCTTCATCATCTGTATCCTCGTCTTCATCATCTGTGTCCTCGTCTTCATCATCTGTATCCTCGTCTTCATCATCTGTATCCTCGTCTTCATCATCTCACTCCTCGTCTTCATCATCTGTATCCTCGTCTTCATCATCTGTATCCTCGTCTTCATCATCTGTATCCTCGTCTTCATCATCTGTATCCTCGTCTTCATCATCTGTATCATCGTCTTCATCATCTGTGTCCTCGTCTTCATCATCTGTATCCTCGTCTTCATCATCTGTATCCTCGTCTTCATCATCTGTGTCCTCGTCTTCATCATCTGTATCCTCGTCTTCATCATCTGTATCATCGTCTTCATCATCTGTATCCTCGTCTTCATCATCTGTGTCATCGTCTTCATCATCTGTGTCCTCGTCTTCATCATCTGTATCCTCGTCTTCATCATCTGTGTCCTCGTCTTCATCATCTGTATCCTCGTCTTCATCATCTGTATCCTCGTCTTCATCATCTGTATCCTCGTCTTCATCATCTGTGTCCTCGTCTTCATCATCTGTGTCCTCGTCTTCATCATCTGTATCCTCGTCTTCATCATCTGTATCCTCGTCTTCATCATCTGTGTCCTCGTCTTCATCATCTGTGTCCTCGTCTTCATCATCTGTATCCTCGTCTTCATCATCTGTGTCCTCGTCTTCATCATCTGTATCCTCGTCTTCATCATCTGTATCCTCGTCTTCATCATCTGTATCCTCGTCTTCATCATCTGTATCCTCGTCTTCATCATCTGTGTCCTCGTCTTCATCGTCTGTGTCCTCGTCTTCATCGTCTGTGTCCTCGTCTTCATCGTCTGTGTCCTCGTCTTCATCATCTGTGTCCTCGTCTTCATCGTCTGTGTCCTCGTCTTCATCATTTGTGTCCTCGTCTTCATCATTTGTGTCCTCGTCTTCATCATCTGTGTCCTCGTCTTCATCGTCTGTGTCCTCGTCTTCATCATCTCACTCCTCGTCTTCATCATCTGTATCCTCGTCTTCATCATCTGTATCCTCGTCTTCATCATCTGTATCCTCGTCTTCATCATCTGTGTCCTCGTCTTCATCATCTGTGTCCTCGTCTTCATCATCTGTATCCTCGTCTTCATCATCTGTGTCCTCGTCTTCATCATCTCACTCCTCGTCTTCATCATCTGTATCCTCGTCTTCATCATCTGTATCCTCGTCTTCATCATCTGTATCCTCGTCTTCATCATCTGTGTCCTCGTCTTCATCATCTGTATCCTCGTCTTCATCATCTCACTCCTCGTCTTCATCATCTGTATCCTCGTTTTCATCATCTGTATCCTCGTCTTCATCATCTGTGTCCTCGTCTTCATCATCTGTGTCCTCGTCTTCATCATCGGTGTCCTCGTCTTCATCATCTGTATCCTCGTCTTCATCATCTCACTCCTCGTCTTCATCATCTGTATCCTCGTCTTCATCATCTGTGTCCTCGTCTTCATCATCTGTATCCTCGTCTTCATCATCTCACTCCTCATCTTCATCATCTGTATCCTCGTCTTCATCATCGGTGTCCTCGTCTTCATCATCTGTATCCTCATCTTCATCATCTGTATCCTCGTCTTCATCATCTGTATCCTCGTCTTCATCATCTGTGTCCTCGTCTTCATCATCTGTGTCCTCGTCTTCATCATCGGTGTCCTCGTCTTCATCATCTGTATCCTCGTCTTCATCATCTGTGTCCTCGTCTTCATCATCTGTATCCTCGTCTTCATCATCTGTGTCCTCCTCTTCATCATCTGTATCCTCGTCTTCATCATCTGTATCCTCGTCTTCATCATCTGTGTCCTCGTCTTCATCATCTGTATCCTCGTCTTCATCATCTCACTCCTCGTCTTCATCATCTGTATCCTCGTTTTCATCATCTGTATCCTCGTCTTCATCATCTGTGTCCTCGTCTTCATCATCTGTGTCCTCGTCTTCATCATCGGTGTCCTCGTCTTCATCATCTGTATCCTCGTCTTCATCATCTCACTCCTCGTCTTCATCATCTGTATCCTCGTCTTCATCATCTGTGTCCTCGTCTTCATCATCTGTGTCCTCGTCTTCATCATCTGTATCCTCGTCTTCATCATCTCACTCCTCGTCTTCATCATCTGTATCCTCGTCTTCATCATCTGTGTCCTCGTCTTCATCATCTGTATCCTCGTCTTCATCATCTCACTCCTCATCTTCATCATCTGTATCCTCGTCTTCATCATCGGTGTCCTCGTCTTCATCATCTGTATCCTCGTCTTCATCATCTGTATCCTCGTCTTCATCATCTGTATCCTCGTCTTCATCATCTGTGTCCTCGTCTTCATCATCTGTGTCCTCGTCTTCATCATCGGTGTCCTCGTCTTCATCATCTGTATCCTCGTCTTCATCATCTGTGTCCTCGTCTTCATCATCTGTGTCCTCGTCTTCATCATCTGTGTCCTCGTCTTCATCATCTGTGTCCTCGTCTTCATCATCTGTGTCCTCGTCTTCATCATCTGTATCCTCGTCTTCATCATCTGTGTCCTCGTCTTCATCATCTGTGTCCTCCTCTTCATCATCTGTATCCTCCTCTTCATCATCTGTATCCTCGTCTTCATCATCGGTGTCCTCGTCTTCATCATCTGTATCCTCCTCTTCATCATCTGTATCCTCCTCTTCATCATCTGTATCCTCGTCTTCATCATCTGTGTCCTCGTCTTCATCATCTGTGTCCTCATCTTCATCATCTCACTCCTCGTCTTCATCATCTGTATCCTCGTCTTCATCATCTGTATCCTCGTCTTCATCATCTGTGTCCTCGTCTTCATCATCTGTGTCCTCATCTTCATCATCTCACTCCTCGTCTTCATCATCTGTATCCTCGTTTTCATCATCTGTATCCTCGTCTTCATCATCTGTATCCTCATCTTCATCATCTGTGTCCTCGTCTTCATCATCTGTGTCCTCGTCTTCATCATCTGTGTCCTCGTCTTCATCATCTGTATCCTCGTCTTCATCATCTGTGTCCTCGTCTTCATCATCTGTGTCCTCGTCTTCATCATCTGTGTCCTCGTCTTCATCATCTGGGTCCTCGTCTTCATCATCTGTATCCTCGTCTTCATCATCTGTGTCCTCGTCTTCATCATCTGTGTCCTCGTCTTCATCATCTGTGTCCTCGTCTTCATCATCTGTGTCCTCGTCTTCATCATCTGTATCCTCGTCTTCATCATCTGTGTCCTCCTCTTCATCATCTGTGTCCTCGTCTTCATCATCTGTGTCCTCGTCTTCATCATCTGGATCCTCGTCTTCATCATCTGTATCCTCGTCTTCATCATCTGTGTCCTCGTCTTCATCGTCTGTCTCCTCGTCTTCATCGTCTGTATCCTCGTCTTCATCATCTGTGTCCTCGTCTTCATCGTCTGTGTCCTCGTCTTCATCATCTGTGTCCTCGTCTTCATCATCTGTGTCCTCGTCTTCATCATCTGTATCCTCGTCTTCATCATCTGTATCCTCGTCTTCATCATCTGTGTCCTCGTCTTCATCATCTGTATCCTCGTCTTCATTATCTGTGTCCTCGTCTTCATCGTCTGTGTCCTCGTCTTCATCATCTGTGTCCTCGTCTTCATCATCGGTGTCCTCGTCTTCATCATCTGTGTCCTCGTCTTCATCATCTGTATCCTCGTCTTCATCATCTGTGTCCTCGTCTTCATCGTCTGTGTCCTCGTCTTCATCGTCTGTGTCCTCGTCTTCATCGTCTGTGTCCTCGTCTTCATCATCTGTATCCTCGTCTTCATTATCTGTGTCCTCGTCTTCATCATCTGTGTCCTCGTCTTCATCATCTGTGTCCTCGTCTTCATCATCTGTGTCCTCGTCTTCATCATCTGTATCCTCCTCTTCATCATCTCACTCCTCGTCTTCATCATCTGTATCCTCGTCTTCATCATCTGTGTCCTCGTCTTCATCATCTGTGTCCTCATCTTCATCATCTCACTCCTCGTCTTCATCATCTGTATCCTCGTCTTCATCATCTGTGTCCTCGTCTTCATCATCTGTATCCTCGTCTTCATCATCTGTGTCCTCGTCTTCATCATCTGTGTCCTCGTCTTCATCATCTGTATCCTCGTCTTCATCATCTGTATCCTCGTCTTCATCATCTGTGTCCTCCTCTTCATCATCTGTATCCTCCTCTTCATCATCTGTATCCTCGTCTTCATCATCGGTGTCCTCGTCTTCATCATCTGTATCCTCGTCTTCATCATCTGTGTCCTCGTCTTCATCATCTGTGTCCTCCTCTTCATCATCTGTATCCTCCTCTTCATCATCTGTATCCTCGTCTTCATCATCTGTGTCCTCGTCTTCATCATCTGTATCCTCGTCTTCATCATCTGTATCCTCGTCTTCATCATCTCACTCCTCGTCTTCATCATCTGTATCCTCGTCTTCATCATCTGTATCCTCGTCTTCATCATCTGTATCCTCGTCTTCATCATCTGTATCCTCGTCTTCATCATCTGTATCATCGTCTTCATCATCTGTGTCCTCGTCTTCATCATCTGTATCCTCGTCTTCATCATCTGTATCCTCGTCTTCATCATCTGTGTCCTCGTCTTCATCATCTGTATCCTCGTCTTCATCATCTGTATCATCGTCTTCATCATCTGTGTCCTCGTCTTCATCATCTGTATCCTCGTCTTCATCATCTGTGTCCTCGTCTTCATCATCTGTGTCCTCGTCTTCATCATCTGTATCATCGTCTTCATCATCTGTGTCCTCGTCTTCATCATCTGTATCCTCGTCTTCATCATCTGTGTCCTCGTCTTCATCATCTGTATCCTCGTCTTCATCATCTGTATCCTCGTCTTCATCATCTGTATCCTCGTCTTCATCATCTGTATCCTCGTCTTCATCATCTGTGTCCTCGTCTTCATCATCTGTATCCTCGTCTTCATCATCTGTATCCTCGTCTTCATCATCTGTATCCTCGTCTTCATCATCTGTGTCCTCGTCTTCATCGTCTGTGTCCTCGTCTTCATCATCTGTGTCCTCGTCTTCATCATCTGTGTCCTCGTCTTCATCATCTGTGTCCTCGTCTTCATCATCTGTATCCTCGTCTTCATCATCTCACTACTCGTCTTCATCATCTGTATCCTCGTCTTCATCATCTGTGTCCTCCTCTTCATCATCTGTATCCTCGTCTTCATCATCTGTGTCCTCGTCTTCATCATCTGTATCCTCGTCTTCATCATCTGTATCCTCGTCTTCATCATCTGTATCCTCGTCTTCATCATCTGTGTCCTCGTCTTCATCATCTGTGTCCTCGTCTTCATCATCTCACTCCTCGTCTTCATCATCTGTGTCCTCGTCTTCATCATCTGTGTCCTCGTCTTCATCATCTCACTCCTCGTCTTCATCATCTGTATCCTCGTCTTCATCATCTGTATCCTCGTCTTCATCATCTGTGTCCTCGTCTTCATCATCTGTGTCCTCGTCTTCATCATCTGTATCCTCGTCTTCATCATCTCACTACTCGTCTTCATCATCTGTATCCTCGTCTTCATCATCTGTGTCCTCCTCTTCATCATCTGTATCCTCGTCTTCATCATCTGTGTCCTCGTCTTCATCATCTCACTCCTCGTCTTCATCATCTGTGTCCTCGTCTTCATCATCTGTGTCCTCGTCTTCATCATCTCACTCCTCGTCTTCATCATCTGTATCCTCGTCTTCATCATCTGTGTCCTCGTCTTCATCATCTGTGTCCTCGTCTTCATCATCTGTATCCTCGTCTTCATCATCTGTATCCTCGTCTTCATCATCTGTGTCCTCGTCTTCATCATCTGTATCCTCGTCTTCATCATCTGTGTCCTCGTCTTCATCATCTGTATCCTCGTCTTCATCATCTGTATCCTCGTCTTCATCATCTGTGTCCTCGTCTTCATCATCTGTATCCTCGTCTTCATCATCTGTATCCTCGTCTTCATCATCTGTGTCCTCGTCTTCATCATCTGTATCCTCGTCTTCATCATTTGTATCCTCGTCTTCATCATCTGTATCCTCGTCTTCATCATCTGTATCCTCGTCTTCATCATCTGTGTCCTCGTCTTCATCATCTGTGTCCTCCTCTTCATCATCTGTATCCTCGTCTTCATCATCTGTATCCTCGTCTTCATCATCTGTATCCTCCTCTTCATCATCTGTATCCTCGTCTTCATCATCTGTATCCTCGTCTTCATCATCTGTATCCTCGTCTTCATCATCTCACTCCTCGTCTTCATCATCTGTATCCTCGTCTTCTTCATCTGTGTCCTCGTCTTCATCATTTGTATCCTCGTCTTCATCATCTGTGTCCTCGTCTTCATCATCTGTATCCTCGTCTTCATCATCTGTATCCTCGTCTTCATCATATGTGTCCTCGTCTTCTTCATCTGTGTCCTCGTCTTCATCATTTGTATCCTCGTCTTCATCATCTGTGTCCTCGTCTTCATCATCTGTATCCTCGTCTTCATCATCTGTATCCTCGTCTTCATCATCTGTATCCTCGTCTTCATCATCTGTATCCTCGTCTTCATCATCTGTGTCCTCGTCTTCATCATCTGTATCCTCGTCTTCATCATCTGTATCCTCGTCTTCATCATATGTATCCTCGTCTTCATCATCTGTGTCCTCGTCTTCATCATCTGTGTCCTCGTCTTCATCATCTGTATCCTCGTCTTCATCATCTGTATCCTCGTCTTCATCATCTGTGTCCTCACCTTCATCATCTGTATCATCGTCTTCATCATCTGTGTCCTCGTCTTCATCGTCTGTGTCCTCGTCTTCATCATCTGTATCATCGTCTTCATCATCTGTGTCCTCGTCTTCATCGTCTGTGTCCTCGTCTTCATCATCTGTATCCTCGTCTTCATCATCTGTATCATCGTCTTCATCATCTGTGTCCTCGTCTTCATCGTCTGTGTCCTCGTCTTCATCATCTGTATCCTCGTCTTCATCATCGGTATCCTCGTCTTCATCATCTGTGTCCTCGTCTTCATCATCTGTATCCTCGTCTTCATCATCTGTGTCCTCCTCTTCATCATCTGTGTCCTCGTCTTCATCATCTGTGTCCTCGTCTTCATCATCTGTATCCTCGTCTTCATCATCTGTATCCTCGTCTTCATCATCTGTGTCCTCGTCTTCATCATCTGTATCCTCGTCTTCATCATCTGTGTCCTCGTCTTCATCATCTCACTCCTCATCTTCATCATCTGTATCCTCGTCTTCATCATCTGTATCCTCGTCTTCATCATCTGTATCCTCGTTTTCATCATCTGTGTCCTCGTCTTCATCATCTGTGTCCTCGTCTTCATCATCTGTGTCCTCGTCTTCATCATCTGTGTCCTCGTCTTCATCATCTGTGTCCTCGTCTTCATCATCTGTGTCCTCGTCTTCATCATCTGTATCCTCGTCTTCATCATCTGTATCCTCGTCTTCATCGTCTTCATCATCTGTATCCTCGTCTTCATCATCTGTGTCCTCGTTTTCATCATCTGTGTCCTCGTCTTCATCATCTGTGTCCTCGTCTTCATCATCTGTATCCTCGTCTTCATCATCTGTGTCCTCGTCTTCATCATCTGTATCCTCGTCTTCATCATCTGTATCCTCGTCTTCATCGTCTTCATCATCTGTATCCTCGTCTTCATCATCTGTATCCTCGTCTTCATCATCTGTATCCTCGTCTTCATCATCTCACTCCTCATCTTCATCATCTGTGTCCTCATCTTCATCATCTGTATCCTCGTCTTCATCATCTCACTCCTCATCTTCATCATCTGTGTCCTCATCTTCATCATCTGTGTCCTCGTCTTCATCATCTCACTCCTCGTCTTCATCATCTGTATCCTCGTCTTCATCATCTGTGTCCTCGTCTTCATCATCTGTATCATCGTCTTCATCATCTCACTCCTCGTCTTCATCATCTGTATCCTCGTCTTCATCATCTGTATCCTCGTCTTCATCATCTGTGTCCTCATCTTCATCATCTGTATCCTCGTCTTCATCATCTGTATCCTCGTCTTCATCATCTGTGTCCTCGTCTTCATCATCTGTGTCCTCGTCTTCATCATCGGTGTCCTCGTCTTCATCATCTGTGTCCTCGTCTTCATCATCTGTATCATCGTCTTCATCATCTCACTCCTCGTCTTCATCATCTGTATCCTCGTCTTCATCATCTGTATCCTCGTCTTCATCATCTGTGTCCTCATCTTCATCATCTGTATCCTCGTCTTCATCATCTGTATCCTCGTCTTCATCATCTGTGTCCTCGTCTTCATCATCTGTGTCCTCGTCTTCATCATCGGTGTCCTCGTCTTCATCATCTGTGTCCTCGTCTTCATCATCTGTATCCTCGTCTTCATCATCTGTATCATCGTCTTCATCATCTCACTCCTCGTCTTCATCATCTGTATCCTCGTCTTCATCATCTGTGTCCTCGTCTTCATCATCTGTGTCCTCGTCTTCATCATCGGTGTCCTCGTCTTCATCATCTGTGTCCTCGTCTTCATCATCTGTATCCTCGTCTTCATCATCTGTATCATCGTCTTCATCATCTCACTCCTCGTCTTCATCATCTGTATCCTCGTCTTCATCATCTGTATCCTCGTCTTCATCATCTCACTCCTCGTCTTCATCATCTGTGTCCTCGTCTTCATCATCTGTATCCTCGTCTTCATCATCTGTGTCCTCGTCTTCATCATCTGTATCCTCGTCTTCATCATCTGTGTCCTCGTCTTCATCATCTGTGTCCTCGTCTTCATCATCTGTATCCTCGTCTTCATCATCTGTATCCTCGTCTTCATCATCTGTATCCTCGTCTTCATCATCTGTGTCCTCGTCTTCATCATCTGTATCCTCGTCTTCATCATCTGTGTCCTCGTCTTCATCATCTGTATCCTCGTCTTCATCATCTGTATCCTCGTCTTCATCATCTGTATCCTCCTCTTCATCATCTGTATCCTCGTCTTCATCATCGGTGTCCTCGTCTTCATCATCTGTATCCTCGTCTTCATCATCTGTGTCCTCCTCTTCATCATCTGTATCCTCCTCTTCATCATCTGTGTCCTCGTCTTCATCTTCTGTATCCTCGTCTTCATCATCTGTATCCTCGTCTTCATCATCTGTATCCTCGTCTTCATCATCTGTATCCTCGTCTTCATCATCTGTATCCTCCTCTTCATCATCTGTATCCTCGTCTTCATCATCGGTGTCCTCGTCTTCATCATCTGTATCCTCGTCTTCATCATCTGTGTCCTCCTCTTCATCATCTGTATCCTCCTCTTCATCATCTGTGTCCTCGTCTTCATCATCTGTGTCCTCGTCTTCATCATCTGTATCCTCGTCTTCATCATCTGTGTCCTCATCTTCATCATCTCACTCCTCGTCTTCATCATCTGTATCCTCGTCTTCATCATCTGTATCCTCGTCTTCATCATCTGTATCCTCGTCTTCATCATCTGTGTCCTCGTCTTCATCATCTGTGTCCTCGTCTTCATCATCTGTGTCCTCGTCTTCATCATCTGTATCCTCGTCTTCATCATCTGTGTCCTCGTCTTCATCATCTGTATCCTCGTCTTCATCATCTGTGTCCTCGTCTTCATCATCTGTGTCCTCGTCTTCATCATCTGTATCCTCGTCTTCATCATCTCACTCCTCGTCTTCATCATCTGTGTCCTCGTCTTCATCATCTCACTCCTCGTCTTCATCATCTGTGTCCTCGTCTTCATCATCTGTATCCTCGTCTTCATCATCTGTGTCCTCGTCTTCATCATCTGTATCATCGTCTTCATCATCTCACTCCTCGTCTTCATCATCTGTATCCTCGTCTTCATCATCTGTATCCTCGTCTTCATCATCTCACTCCTCGTCTTCATCATCTGTGTCCTCGTCTTCATCATCTGTATCCTCGTCTTCATCATCTGTGTCCTCGTCTTCATCATCTGTGTCCTCGTCTTCATCATCTGTATCCTCGTCTTCATCATCTGTGTCCTCGTCTTCATCATCTGTATCCTCGTCTTCATCATCTGTGTCCTCGTCTTCATCATCTGTGTCCTCGTCTTCATCATCTGTATCCTCGTCTTCATCATCTCACTCCTCGTCTTCATCATCTGTGTCCTCGTCTTCATCATCTCACTCCTCATCTTCATCATCTGTGTCCTCCTTTTCATCATCTCACTCCTCGTCTTCATCATCTGTATCCTCGTCTTCATCATCTCACTCCTCGTCTTCATCATCTGTATCATCGTCTTCATCATCTGTATCCTCGTCTTCATCATCTGTGTCCTCGTCTTCATCATCTGTATCCTCGTCTTCATCATCTGTCTCCTCGTCTTCATCATCTGGGTCCTCGTCTTCATCATCTGTATCCTCGTCTTCATCATCTGTGTCCTCGTCTTCATCATCTGTGTCCTCGTCTTCATCATCTGTCTCCTCGTCTTCATCATCTGTGTCCTCGTCTTCATCATCTGTATCCTCGTCTTCATCATCTGTGTCCTCGTCTTCATCATCTGTATCCTCGTCTTCATCATCTGTGTCCTCGTCTTCATCGTCTGTGTCCTCGTCTTCATCGTCTGTGTCCTCGTCTTCATCGTCTGTGTCCTCGTCTTCATCGTCTGTGTCCTCGTCTTCATCATCTGGGTCCTCGTCTTCATCATCTGTGTCCTCGTCTTCATCATCTGTGTCCTCGTCTTCATCATCTGTGTCCTCGTCTTCATCATCTGTATCCTCGTCTTCATCATCTGTGTCCTCGTCTTCATCGTCTGTGTCCTCGTCTTCATCATCTGTGTCCTCGTCTTCATCATCTGTGTCCTCGTCTTCATCATCTGTGTCCTCGTCTTCATCATCTGTATCCTCGTCTTCATCATCTGTGTCCTCGTCTTCATCATCTGTATCCTCGTCTTCATCATCTGTGTCCTCGTCTTCATCATCTGTGTCCTCGTCTTCATCATCTGTATCCTCCTCTTCATCATCTGTGTCCTCGTCTTCATCATCTGTGTCCTCGTCTTCATCATCTGTGTCCTCGTCTTCATCATCTGTATCCTCGTCTTCATCATCTGTGTCCTCGTCTTCATCATCTGTATCCTCGTCTTCATCATCTCACTCCTCGTCTTCATCATCTGTATCCTCGTCTTCATCATCTGTGTCCTCGTCTTCATCATCTCACTCCTCATCTTCATCATCTGTATCCTCGTCTTCATCATCTGTATCCTCGTCTTCATCATCTGTGTCCTCGTCTTCATCATCTGTGTCCTCGTCTTCATCATCTGTGTCCTCGTCTTCATCATCTGTGTCCTCGTCTTCATCATCTGTGTCCTCGTCTTCATCATCTGTATCCTCGTCTTCATCATCTGTATCCTCGTCTTCATCGTCTTCATCATCTGTATCCTCGTCTTCATCATCTGTGTCCTCGTTTTCATCATCTGTGTCCTCGTCTTCATCATCTGTGTCCTCGTCTTCATCATCTGTATCCTCGTCTTCATCATCTGTGTCCTCGTCTTCATCATCTGTATCCTCGTCTTCATCATCTGTATCCTCGTCTTCATCGTCTTCATCATCTGTATCCTCGTCTTCATCATCTGTATCCTCGTCTTCATCATCTGTATCCTCGTCTTCATCATCTCACTCCTCATCTTCATCATCTGTGTCCTCATCTTCATCATCTGTATCCTCGTCTTCATCATCTCACTCCTCATCTTCATCATCTGTGTCCTCATCTTCATCATCTGTGTCCTCGTCTTCATCATCTCACTCCTCGTCTTCATCATCTGTATCCTCGTCTTCATCATCTGTGTCCTCGTCTTCATCATCTGTATCATCGTCTTCATCATCTCACTCCTCGTCTTCATCATCTGTATCCTCGTCTTCATCATCTGTATCCTCGTCTTCATCATCTGTGTCCTCATCTTCATCATCTGTATCCTCGTCTTCATCATCTGTATCCTCGTCTTCATCATCTGTGTCCTCGTCTTCATCATCTGTGTCCTCGTCTTCATCATCGGTGTCCTCGTCTTCATCATCTGTGTCCTCGTCTTCATCATCTGTATCATCGTCTTCATCATCTCACTCCTCGTCTTCATCATCTGTATCCTCGTCTTCATCATCTGTATCCTCGTCTTCATCATCTGTGTCCTCATCTTCATCATCTGTATCCTCGTCTTCATCATCTGTATCCTCGTCTTCATCATCTGTGTCCTCGTCTTCATCATCTGTGTCCTCGTCTTCATCATCGGTGTCCTCGTCTTCATCATCTGTGTCCTCGTCTTCATCATCTGTATCCTCGTCTTCATCATCTGTATCATCGTCTTCATCATCTCACTCCTCGTCTTCATCATCTGTATCCTCGTCTTCATCATCTGTGTCCTCGTCTTCATCATCTGTGTCCTCGTCTTCATCATCGGTGTCCTCGTCTTCATCATCTGTGTCCTCGTCTTCATCATCTGTATCCTCGTCTTCATCATCTGTATCATCGTCTTCATCATCTCACTCCTCGTCTTCATCATCTGTATCCTCGTCTTCATCATCTGTATCCTCGTCTTCATCATCTCACTCCTCGTCTTCATCATCTGTGTCCTCGTCTTCATCATCTGTATCCTCGTCTTCATCATCTGTGTCCTCGTCTTCATCATCTGTATCCTCGTCTTCATCATCTGTGTCCTCGTCTTCATCATCTGTGTCCTCGTCTTCATCATCTGTATCCTCGTCTTCATCATCTGTATCCTCGTCTTCATCATCTGTATCCTCGTCTTCATCATCTGTGTCCTCGTCTTCATCATCTGTATCCTCGTCTTCATCATCTGTGTCCTCGTCTTCATCATCTGTATCCTCGTCTTCATCATCTGTATCCTCGTCTTCATCATCTGTATCCTCCTCTTCATCATCTGTATCCTCGTCTTCATCATCGGTGTCCTCGTCTTCATCATCTGTATCCTCGTCTTCATCATCTGTGTCCTCCTCTTCATCATCTGTATCCTCCTCTTCATCATCTGTGTCCTCGTCTTCATCTTCTGTATCCTCGTCTTCATCATCTGTATCCTCGTCTTCATCATCTGTATCCTCGTCTTCATCATCTGTATCCTCCTCTTCATCATCTGTATCCTCGTCTTCATCATCGGTGTCCTCGTCTTCATCATCTGTATCCTCGTCTTCATCATCTGTGTCCTCCTCTTCATCATCTGTATCCTCCTCTTCATCATCTGTGTCCTCGTCTTCATCATCTGTGTCCTCGTCTTCATCATCTGTATCCTCGTCTTCATCATCTGTGTCCTCATCTTCATCATCTCACTCCTCGTCTTCATCATCTGTATCCTCGTCTTCATCATCTGTATCCTCGTCTTCATCATCTGTATCCTCGTCTTCATCATCTGTGTCCTCGTCTTCATCATCTGTGTCCTCGTCTTCATCATCTGTGTCCTCGTCTTCATCATCTGTATCCTCGTCTTCATCATCTGTGTCCTCGTCTTCATCATCTGTATCCTCGTCTTCATCATCTGTGTCCTCGTCTTCATCATCTGTGTCCTCGTCTTCATCATCTGTATCCTCGTCTTCATCATCTCACTCCTCGTCTTCATCATCTGTGTCCTCGTCTTCATCATCTCACTCCTCGTCTTCATCATCTGTGTCCTCGTCTTCATCATCTGTATCCTCGTCTTCATCATCTGTGTCCTCGTCTTCATCATCTGTATCATCGTCTTCATCATCTCACTCCTCGTCTTCATCATCTGTATCCTCGTCTTCATCATCTGTATCCTCGTCTTCATCATCTCACTCCTCGTCTTCATCATCTGTGTCCTCGTCTTCATCATCTGTATCCTCGTCTTCATCATCTGTGTCCTCGTCTTCATCATCTGTGTCCTCGTCTTCATCATCTGTATCCTCGTCTTCATCATCTGTGTCCTCGTCTTCATCATCTGTATCCTCGTCTTCATCATCTGTGTCCTCGTCTTCATCATCTGTGTCCTCGTCTTCATCATCTGTATCCTCGTCTTCATCATCTCACTCCTCGTCTTCATCATCTGTGTCCTCGTCTTCATCATCTCACTCCTCATCTTCATCATCTGTGTCCTCCTTTTCATCATCTCACTCCTCGTCTTCATCATCTGTATCCTCGTCTTCATCATCTCACTCCTCGTCTTCATCATCTGTATCATCGTCTTCATCATCTGTATCCTCGTCTTCATCATCTGTGTCCTCGTCTTCATCATCTGTATCCTCGTCTTCATCATCTGTCTCCTCGTCTTCATCATCTGGGTCCTCGTCTTCATCATCTGTATCCTCGTCTTCATCATCTGTGTCCTCGTCTTCATCATCTGTGTCCTCGTCTTCATCATCTGTCTCCTCGTCTTCATCATCTGTGTCCTCGTCTTCATCATCTGTATCCTCGTCTTCATCATCTGTGTCCTCGTCTTCATCATCTGTATCCTCGTCTTCATCATCTGTGTCCTCGTCTTCATCGTCTGTGTCCTCGTCTTCATCGTCTGTGTCCTCGTCTTCATCGTCTGTGTCCTCGTCTTCATCGTCTGTGTCCTCGTCTTCATCATCTGGGTCCTCGTCTTCATCATCTGTGTCCTCGTCTTCATCATCTGTGTCCTCGTCTTCATCATCTGTGTCCTCGTCTTCATCATCTGTATCCTCGTCTTCATCATCTGTGTCCTCGTCTTCATCGTCTGTGTCCTCGTCTTCATCATCTGTGTCCTCGTCTTCATCATCTGTGTCCTCGTCTTCATCATCTGTGTCCTCGTCTTCATCATCTGTATCCTCGTCTTCATCATCTGTGTCCTCGTCTTCATCATCTGTATCCTCGTCTTCATCATCTGTGTCCTCGTCTTCATCATCTGTGTCCTCGTCTTCATCATCTGTATCCTCCTCTTCATCATCTGTGTCCTCGTCTTCATCATCTGTGTCCTCGTCTTCATCATCTGTGTCCTCGTCTTCATCATCTGTATCCTCGTCTTCATCATCTGTGTCCTCGTCTTCATCATCTGTATCCTCGTCTTCATCATCTCACTCCTCGTCTTCATCATCTGTATCCTCGTCTTCATCATCTGTATCCTCGTCTTCATCATCTGTATCCTCGTCTTCATCATCTGTATCCTCGTCTTCATCATTTCACTCCTCGTCTTCATCATCTGTATCCTCGTCTTCATCATCTGTATCCTCGTCTTCATCATCTGTATCATCGTCTTCATCATCTGTATCCTCGTCTTCATCATCTGTGTCCTCGTCTTCATCATCTGTATCCTCGTCTTCATCATCTGTATCCTCGTCTTCATCATCTGTGTCCTCGTCTTCATCATCTGTGTCCTCGTCTTCATCATCTGTATCCTCGTCTTCATCATCTGTGTCCTCGTCTTCATCATCTGTGTCCTCGTCTTCATCATCTGTATCCTCGTCTTCATCATCTGTGTCCTCGTCTTCATCATCTGTGTCCTCCTCTTCATCATCTGTATCCTCGTCTTCATCATCTGTATCCTCGTCTTCATCATCTGTGTCCTCCTCTTCATCATCTGTATCCTCGTCTTCATCATCGGTGTCCTCCTCTTCATCATCTGTGTCCTCCTCTTCATCATCGGTGTCCTCGTCTTCATCATCTGTATCCTCGTCTTCATCATCTGTATCCTCGTCTTCATCATCTGTGTCCTCGTCTTCATCATCGGTGTCCTCGTCTTCATCATCGGTGTCCTCGTCTTCATCATCTGTATCCTCGTCTTCATCATCTGTATCCTCGTCTTCATCATCTGTGTCCTCGTCTTCATCATCTGTATCCTCGTCTTCATCATCTGTATCCTCGTCTTCATCATCTGTATCCTCCTCTTCATCATCTGTATCCTCGTCTTCATCATCTGTGTCCTCGTCTTCATCATCTGTATCCTCGTCTTCATCATCGGTGTCTTCGTCTTCATCATCTGTATCCTCGTCTTCATCATCTGTATCCTCGTCTTCATCATCTGTATCCTCGTCTTCATCATCTGTATCCTCGTCTTCATCATCTGTATCCTCCTCTTCATCATCTGTATCCTCGTCTTCATCATCTGTGTCCTCATCTTCATCATCTGTGTCCTCGTCTTCATCATCTGTATCCTCGTCTTCATCATCTGTATCCTCGTCTTTATCATCTGTGTCCTCACCTTCATCATCTGTATCCTCGTCTTCATCATCTGTATCCTCGTCTTCATCATCTGTGTCCTCCTCTTCATCATCTGTGTCCTCCTCTTCATCATCTGTGTCCTCGTCTTCATCATCTGTATCCTCGTCTTCATCATCTGTATCCTCGTCTTCATCATCTGTATCCTCCTCTTCATCATCTGTATCCTCGTCTTCATCATCTGTATCCTCGTCTTCATCATCTGTATCCTCCTCTTCATCATCGGTGTCCTCGTCTTCATCATCTGTCTCCTCGTCTTCATCATCTGTATCCTCGTCTTCATCATCTGTATCCTCGTCTTCATCATCTGTGTCCTCGTCTTCATCATCTGTAACCTCGTCTTCATCATCTGTGTCCTCCTCTTCATCATCTGTGTCCTCCTCTTCATCATCTGTGTCCTCGTCTTCATCATCTGTGTCCTCGTCTTCATCATCTGTATCCTCGTCTTCATCATCTGTATCCTCGTCTTCATCATCTGTGTCCTCCTCTTCATCATCTGTATCCTCGTCTTCATCATCTGTATCCTCGTCTTCATCATCTGTGTCCTCGTCTTCATCATCTGTGTCCTCCTCTTCATCATCTGTATCCTCCTCTTCATCATCTGTATCCTCGTCTTCATCATCTGTATCCTCGTCTTCATCATCTGTATCCTCGTCTTCATCATCTGTATCCTCGTCTTCATCATCTGTGTCCTCGTCTTCATCATCTGTATCCTCGTCTTCATCATCTGTGTCCTCGTCTTCATCATCTCACTCCTCGTCTTCATCATCTGTATCCTCGTCTTCATCATCTGTATCCTCGTCTTCATCATCTGTGTCCTCGTCTTCATCATCTGTATCCTCGTCTTCATCATCTGTATCCTCGTCTTCATCATCTGTATCCTCGTCTTCATCATCTGTGTCCTCGTCTTCATCATCTGTATCCTCGTCTTCATCATCTGTATCCTCGTCTTCATCATCTGTGTCCTCGTCTTCATCATCTGTATCCTCGTCTTCATCATCTGTATCCTCGTCTTCATCATCTGTATCCTCGTCTTCATCATCTGTATCCTCGTCTTCATCATCTGTATCCTCGTCTTCATCATCTGTATCCTCGTCTTCATCATCTGTATCCTCGTCTTCATCATCTGTGTCCTCGTCTTCATCATCTGTATCCTCGTCTTCATCATCTGTATCCTCGTCTTCATCATCTGTGTCCTCGTCTTCATCATCGGTGTCCTCGTCTTCATCATCTGTGTCCTCGTCTTCATCATCGGTGTCCTCGTCTTCATCATCTGTATCCTCGTCTTCATCATCTGTGTCCTCCTCTTCATCATCGGTGTCCTCGTCTTCATCATCTGTGTCCTCGTCTTCATCATCTGTGTCCTCGTCTTCATCATCTGTGTCCTCGTCTTCATCATCTGTGTCCTCCTCTTCATCATCGGTGTCCTCGTCTTCATCATCTGTGTCCTCCTCTTCATCATCGGTGTCCTCGTCTTCATCATCTGTATCCTCGTCTTCATCATCTGTGTCCTCGTCTTCATCATCTGTGTCCTCCTCTTCATCATCGGTGTCCTCGTCTTCATCATCTGTGTCCTCCTCTTCATCATCGGTGTCCTCGTCTTCATCATCTGTATCCTCGTCTTCATCATCTCTGTCCTCGTCTTCATCATCTGTGTCCTCCTCTTCATCATCGGTATCCTCGTCTTCATCATCTGTGTCCTCCTCTTCATCATCGGTGTCCTCCTCTTCATCATCTGTATCCTCGTCTTCATCATCTGTATCCTCGTCTTCATCATCTGTGTCCTCGTCTTCATCATCTGTATCATCGTCTTCATCATCTGTGTCCTCGTCTTCATCATCTGTATCCTCGTCTTCATCATCTGTGTCCTCGTCTTCATCATCTGTGTCTTCGTCTTCATCATCTGTGTCCTCGTCTTCATCATCTGTGTCCTCGTCTTCATCATCTGTATCCTCGTCTTCATCATCTGTATCCTCGTCTTCATCATCTGTATCCTCGTCTTCATCATCTGTGTCCTCGTCTTCATCATCTGTGTCCTCGTCTTCATCATCTGTATCCTCGTCTTCATCATCTGTATCCTCGTCTTCATCATCTGTATCCTCGTCTTCATCATCTGTATCCTCGTCTTCATCATCTGTGTCCTCGTCTTCATCATCTGTATCCTCGTCTTCATCATCTGTATCCTCGTCTTCATCATCGGTGTCCTCGTCTTCATCATCTGTATCATCGTCTTCATCATCTGTATCCTCGTCTTCATCATCTGTGTCCTCGTCTTCATCATCTGTATCCTCGTCTTCATCATCTGTGTCCTCCTCTTCATCATCGGTGTCCTCGTCTTCATCATCTGTATCATCGTCTTCATCATCTGTGTCCTCGTCTTCATCATCTGTGTCCTCGTCTTCATCATCTGTGTCCTCGTCTTCATCATCTGTGTCCTCGTCTTCATCATCTGTGTCCTCGTCTTCATCATCGGTGTCCTCGTCTTCATCATCTGTATCCTCCTCTTCATCATCTGTGTCCTCGTCTTCATCATCTGTATCCTCGTCTTCATCATCTGTGTCCTCGTCTTCATCATCTGTGTCCTCGTCTTCATCATCTGTGTCCCCGTCTTCATCATCTGTATCCCCGTCTTCATCATCTGTGTCCTCCTCTTCATCATCTGTATCCTCGTCTTCATCATCTGTGTCCTCCTCTTCATCATCGGTGTCCTCGTCTTCATCATCTGTATCCTCGTCTTCATCATCTGTATCCTCGTCTTCATCATCTGTGTCCTCGTCTTCATCATCTGTGTCCTCGTCTTCATCATCTGTATCCTCGTCTTCATCATCTGTGTCCTCGTCTTCATCATCTGTGTCCTCGTCTTCATCATCTGTATCCTCCTCTTCATCATCTGTGTCCTCGTCTTCATCATCTGTGTCCTCGTCTTCATCATCTGTATCCTCGTCTTCATCATCTGTATCCTCGTCTTCATCATCTGTGTCCTCGTCTTCATCATCTGTATCCTCGTCTTCATCATCTGTGTCCTCGTCTTCATCATCTGTGTCCTCGTCTTCATCATCTGTATCCTCGTCTTCATCATCTGTGTCCTCGTCTTCATCATCTGTGTCCTCGTCTTCATCATCTGTATCCTCGTCTTCATCATCTGTATCCTCGTCTTCATCATCTGTGTCCTCGTCTTCATCATCTGTGTCCTCGTCTTCATCATCTGTATCCTCGTCTTCATCATCTGTGTCCTCGTCTTCATCATCTGTGTCCTCGTCTTCATCATCTGTGTCCTCGTCTTCATCATCTGTGTCCTCGTCTTCATCATCTGTGTCCCCGTCTTCATCATCTGTGTCCTCGTCTTCATCATCTGTATCCTCGTCTTCATCATCTGTATCCTCGTCTTCATCATCTGTGTCCTCGTCTTCGTCATCTGTATCCTCGTCTTCATCATCTGTATCCTCGTCTTCATCATCTGTATCCTCGTCTTCATCATCTGTGTCCTCCTCTTCATCATCGGTGTCCTCGTCTTCATCATCTGTGTCCTCGTCTTCATCATCTGTGTCCTCGTCTTCATCATCTGTATCCTCGTCTTCATCATCTGTGTCCTCGTCTTCATCATCTGTATCCTCGTCTTCATCATCTGTGTCCTCGTCTTCATCATCTGTATCCTCGTCTTCATCATCTGTATCCTCGTCTTCATCATCTGTGTCCTCGTCTTCATCATCGGTGTCCTCGTCTTCATCATCTGTATCCTCGTCTTCATCATCTGTGTCCTCGTCTTCATCATCTGTATCCTCGTCTTCATCATCTGTATCCTCGTCTTCATCATCTGTATCCTCGTCTTCATCATCTGTGTCCTCGTCTTCATCATCTGTGTCCTCGTCTTCATCATCTGTATCCTCGTCTTCATCATCTGTGTCCTCGTCTTCATCATCTGTGTCCTCGTCTTCATCATCTGTGTCCTCGTCTTCATCATCTGTATCCTCGTCTTCATCATCTGTATCCTCATCTTCATCATCTGTGTCCTCGTCTTCATCATCGGTGTCCTCGTCTTCATCATCTGTATCCTCGTCTTCATCATCTGTGTCCTCGTCTTCATCATCTGTGTCCTCGTCTTCATCATCTGTGTCCTCGTCTTCATCATCTGTATCCTCGTCTTCATCATCTGTATCATCGTCTTCATCATCTGTGTCCTCGTCTTCATCATCTGTGTCCTCGTCTTCATCATCTGTGTCCTCGTCTTCATCATCGGTGTCCTCGTCTTCATCATCGGTGTCCTCGTCTTCATCATCTGTATCCTCGTCTTCATCATCTCACTCCTCGTCTTCATCATCTGTATCATCGTCTTCATCATCTGTGTCCTCGTCTTCATCATCTGTGTCCTCGTCTTCATCATCTGTATCCTCCTCTTCATCATCTGTGTCCTCGTCTTCATCATCTGTATCCTCGTCTTCATCATCTGTGTCCTCGTCTTCATCATCTGTGTCCTCGTCTTCATCATCTGTGTCCTCGTCTTCATCATCTGTGTCCTCGTCTTCATCATCGGTGTCTTCTGTCCCCCAGTCTGGAGTTTAAGGTGAAGAAGGGCAGCTGGGGTCTGTTCATCTCTTCCGGGTCCAGACAGATCCAGTTCCAGGTGGGCCAGGGGGACTCTGCGGTCCTCAAGCCCAGCGGGAAGATCCTGCAGGTCTCCATCGGACCAGGTCTACCTAAAAACTCCAGTAAGTCCAGATGCGATGGAGGTTCTGGGTCAGAACCGTCCAGCTTGTCTTCATGTCTTCATGTTCTGCAGGACCGACCAGGAAGGACAGACGTAAGAGCCGCTATGTGGACTCGGGTCCATCCACCAACCGGCCCATCTCAGGTACCGCTTCCAGAACCTTCAGCTGTCTCCGCCTCCATGCTGGTTCTCATGGTCCATTTCTCCTTCAGCGTTTCACAGCAGAGGGGGCGGGGCCTCCCGAGGACGTCCGCCGTCCGCCAGAGGAACCTTACTGAGGCAGCAGTCCAGCATGGAACAGCCCACCCTGCCCCGCCTCCAGAACCAGCCCCGATCCAGCAACCCGGTTCTCCACAACCCTGACATGGGCTTCATGAGGGTCCCTGAACAGGGAGCTGCAGGGTGAGCTCACTGCAAGTTCTCCAGAACATCTAGAACATCTCACACAGAACATCTACAGTATTTAGAATATGCAGATCTTCTCCAACATCCAGGACAACTAGACCACGTAGCCTAGAACATACGGAACACTGAAGACATCTGGAACATCTACAACATTTGGAAGAAGTGGAACAGAATTCAGCTGGATCACATAAAGGTCTGGGGGACCAAAAACCGATCCAGCTCTGAACTAGAACCCCTGTTTTAAATCTGGTTCTACGTATAGAACACGTAGAACCAAACGTAGAAGAACGTAGAATTCTTAAATCTTAAGGCCCTGAAGCTACTATCCAAAATATACAGATTACTATTGAAGCTAGAAGATTCCATCTCTCTCCCAACTTCTAAATGGGAAGCAGACTTATCCAGCAACTTCAATCAAAATGAATGGTCACAAATCTGCTTAAACACATTCAGAATGACTAAGAATTCCAACATGCAATTAATACAATTCAGAATTCTACACAGAACTCATTATACAGACACAGGATGTTCAAGATGGGTCTGTTACACTCACATATCTGTCCACACTGTACTGACAACATGATTGACAGCTACTATCATGTCTTATGGTCTTGTCCACCTGTCCAGAGATTCTGGCTCCAGGTATGTAAAGATCTGTCAGACTGGTTTAAATGTAATATCCCTGCAAACCCCAAACTGGGCCTCTTGAGTCACTTAGGTGAAAATAACAGGGTTTAATTTAGCAAAACCAATCCTCAGCAGCCTGTGCATTGCAAAGAAAACTATCCTTGTGAACTGGAAAAGCAAACAGAATCTGTGTATCCAGCAGTTTAGAAATCTGTTATTAGATTACATCAGCATGGAAATGATGTCTGCCTCCTCAAAGGATCAGTCAGTTGGATTTCACTCTCTCTGGTCTCCTGTCATCAGCTCCATCACTTAGTGTAGGGGGGAGAGTGTGACCTCATCCTGCTCGGGGCTGGGGAGTGGCTGGGTGGCTCAGGTGGCTATGGGTCTGGGGTGGACCCCTGGACGGGGATCTTGGCTGCTTCATTACTGGGGGGGCTAGGTTTCCAGACCTGGCGGGAGGCCTTGGGTTGATCAATGGTTGGAGTTGCCTTGCGGCGGGGGGGCGAGGTCGCTGGCGGGGGCTGGATCGGCCGGTGACGGCTCTTTGGTTGGTGCCTTCAGGGGCCGGTGGCGGCTCTTTGGTAGGTGCCTTCAGGGGCCGGTGGGGGCTCTTTGGTTGGTGCCTTCAGGGGCCGGTGGCGGCTCTTTGGTTGGTGCCTTCAGGGGCCGGTGGCGGCTCTTTGGTTGGTGCCTTCTGGGGCCGGTGACGGCTCTTTGGTTGGTGCCTTCAGGGGCCGGTGGCGGCTCTTTGGTTGGTGCCTTCTGGGGCCGGTGGCGGCTCTTTGGTTGGTGCCTTCTGGGGCCGGTGGCGGCTCTTTGGTTGGTGCCTTCTGGGGCCGGTGGGGGCTCTTTGGTTGGTGCCTTCTGGGGCCGGTGGCGGCTCTTTGGTTGGTGCCTTCTGGGGCCGGTGGCGGCTCTTTGGTTGGTGCCTTCTGGGGCCGGTGGCGGCTCTTTGGTTGGTGCCTTCTGGGGCCGGTGACGGCTCTTTGGTTGGTGCCTTCTGGGGCCGGTGGCGGCTCTTTGGTTGGTGCCTTCTGGGGCCGGTGGGGGCTCTTTGGTTGGTGCCTTCAGGGGCCGGTGGCGGCTCTTTGGTAGGTGCCTTCAGGGGCCGGTGGCGGCTCTTTGGTAGGTGCCTTCAGGGGCCGGTGGCGGCTCTTTGGTAGGTGCCTTCAGGGGCCGGTGGGGGCTCTTTGGTTGGTGCCTTCAGGGGCCGGTGGCGGCTCTTTGGTAGGTGCCTTCTGGGGCCGGTGGCGGCTCTTTGGTAGGTGCCTTCTGGGGCCGGTGGCGGCTCTTTGGTTGGTGCCTTCAGGGGCCGGTGGGGGCTCTTTGGTTGGTGCCTTCAGGGGCCGGTGGGGGCTCTTTGGTTGGTGCCTTCAGGGGCCGGTGGGGGCTCTTTGGTTGGTGCCTTCAGGGGCCGGTGGCGGCTCTTTGGTAGGTGCCTTCAGGGGCCGGTGGGGGCTCTTTGGTAGGTGCCTTCAGGGGCCGGTGGCGGCTCTTTGGTAGGTGCCTTCAGGGGCCGGTGGGGGCTCTTTGGTTGGTGCATTCAGGGGCCGGTGGCGGCTCTTTGGTTGGTGCCTTCAGGGGCCGGTGGGGGCTCCTTTATTTGGGTTGCTGAGGGCCCTGGTTGTTGGGGCAGCTGCCCTTGGCCTGTCCTGGCCTTCGGGGGCCCCGGGAATGGGGGACGTGCCTTGTGCTGCAGGTGGCTCATCTTCTTGAGGGAGGGGCGCTTCCCTCGGGACCTAAATCCCCGGACCCCCCTCCTTCCCTTCTTCCACCACACACAGGCAGGGCGTTGGGAGGTGGACACGTTGATCTGGATGGTGAGAGAGGCCATTGTGTGTGTGTGGGCACGTGTGTGTGTGTGTGTGTGTGTGCACATGTGTGTGCGTGTGTGCATATGTGTGTGTGTGTGTGTGTGTGTGTGTGTGTGTGTGTGTGTGTGTGTGTGCACATGTGTGTGCGTGTGTGCGTGTGTGTGTGTGAGTGGGTATGTGTGTGTGTGTGGGTGCGTGGAGGGTCTTGGTGCTCGGGGAGCGCTGCTGGTGCACTGGGGTGCGGCCTGGCTGCCGCTCGGTGGCGGTCTGGGGATCCCGGCCCTCCGTCGGTGTGGGCTGGGCCCTCTGCCTGCGGGGGTGGGGGGTTGCTTCTGGGCTCTTGGGGCCGGGGGGCCCGCGCTCTGTCTGCCCTGGGGGGCCGGTGCCCGGCGGGGCCGGTCCTCGCTGGTCCGGGCCTGCTGGGGCCTGTTCCCCCTGACTGCGGGGGACTCTGGCTGGGACCCCCCTCTGCCGCCTCCTGGGTCGGTGCATGGCTGGCTCCGGGGGGGGGCGGTTGGGGTCTGCGCCTGGGGGTGGCTGCCGATGGCCCTGGTCTCGGGGGTACTCCTGGCGTGCCTCTTGCCTTTGTGTGGGAGGGGTCACACTGGCATGATCTTCTCTGAACACGTTCCACTCTGCATGTTCTGCATGTGACACAGTCACCGAGTCGTCTGCAGGTTTATTCACTAACAGCAGCTGGTTTTCTCATTTCTGTTTTTTTCTCGTTTATATTTAACTTTTTACATTCATAGTTTAGTTACTATGATCTAAAGTTGGCTTGTATGTGTATGTATATGTGTTGATACTGGCAAGTGTGTATATGTTTGTACGTATGTATGCGTGTGTATGTGTGTGCATAGAGGTGTGTGTGTATATGTATGTATGTGTGTGTGTGTGTGTGTGTGTGCATAGAGGTGTGTGTGTAAATGTATGTGTGTGTGTGTGTGTGTGTGTGTGTGTATGTGTGTGTGTGTGTATGTATGTGTGTATATGTGTGTGTGTGTGTGTGTATGTATGTGTGTATATGTGTGCGTGTGTGTGTGTGTGTATGTATGTGTGTATATGTATGTGTGTGTGTGTGTATGTATGTGTGTATATGTGTGTGTATGTATGTGTGTATATGTGTGTGTGTGTGTGTGTGTATGTATGTGTGTATATGTGTGTGTATGTGTGTGTATGTATGTGTGTATATGTATGTGTGTGTGTGTGTATGTATGTGTGTATATGTGTGTGTGTGTGTGTATGTATGTGTGTATATGTATGTGTGTATATGTATGTGTGTGTGTGTGTGTATGTATGTGTGTATATGTGTGTGTGTGTGTGTGTGTATGTATGTGTGTATATGTGTGTGTGTGTGTGTGTGTATGTATGTGTGTATATGTATGTTGTGTGTGTGTGTGTATGTATGTGTGTATATGTGTGTGTGTGTGTGTGTGTATGTATGTGTGTATATGTGTGTGTGTGTGTGTGTATGTATGTGTGTATATGTGTGTGTATGTGTGTGTGTGTGTGTGTATGTATGCGTGTATATGTGTGTGTGTGTGTATGTATGTGTGTATATGTATGTGTGTGTGTATGTATGTGTGTATATGTATGTGTGTATGTGTGTATATGTGTGTGTGTGTGTATGTATGTGTGTATATGTATGTGTGTGTGTGTGTGTGTATGTATGTGTGTATATGTGTGTGTGTGTGTGTATGTATGTGTGTATATGTGTGTGTGTGTATGTATGTGTGTATGTGTATGTGTGTATATGTGTGTGTGTGTGTGTATGTATGTGTGTATATGTATGTGTGTGTGTGTGTATGTATGTGTGTATATGTGTGTGTGTGTATGTATGTGTGTATATGTGTGTGTGTGTGTGTGTGTGTGTGTGTATGTATGTGTGTATGTGTGTGTGTGTGTGTGTGTATGTATGTGTGTATGTGTGTGTGTGTGTGTGTGTGTGTGTATGTATGTGTGTATATGTGTGTATGTATGTGTGTATATGTGTGTGTGTGTGTGTGTGTGTGTGTGTGTATGTATGCGTGTATATGTGTGTGTGTGTGTGTGTGTGTGTGTGTGTATGTATGCGTGTATATGTGTATGCGTGTATATGTGTGTGTGTGTGTGTGTGTATGTATACATCTGTAGGTTGTTTTTTCCTTTTTGTTTTTGGGTTATTTTTTAGAGGCTTTTTTTTCTCTCCCTTTATCTCTTTCACTTTTCTTATGAGGTGTTTCTTCTCCTTTCTCTTTCTGTCTTCCGTCTGTCCTCTCTGGTCCAGCAGTACAAACTCTACAATTCAAACAACAATACAAAATAAATATAGAAATAAAATAAAAATTCAGAAAGTCAAGGGGATCATTATATCTATAAAGCTTCCCTTGGCAGAGAAAATTTGCTCAGCAGAACATCCAGACCATCATTCTGCTGCCTAAATGCTGGACAAGACAAAAAAAAAAAAAAAAAAGATCACGTAGAACCAGAACACGTAGAACCAGAACACGTAGAACATTCATCTAAGGGAAAAAGTCCCAAACCAGCATCTGGCAGTCTTCATCTGGGTTTCCTGGGTTCTTGGTTCTGTTGGGCTTCCTGACAGTTTTCCCTGCTCCTTGCCTGCAGGCTGCAGCGGCGGCGTTCTAAAGAGGTCAAACCAGTTCCTGGAGTGGGTCGACCCAAACCAAAGCCCCGTTCTCCCCAGTGCAGAGCTCTGTACGCCTACGACGCCCAGGACACCGACGAGCTCAGCTTCAACATTGACGACGTCATTGAGATCCTCACTGAAGGTTCTGCTACAAAACTGGTCCGGTCTGGTCCAATGTGGTCTAGTCCTGTCTAGTCTGACACGACCTGGCCTGGTCTAGTGTGGTCTGATGCAGTCTGGCCTGGATCAGCCCGGTTCGGTCCAGTATGGTCTGGTCTGGATCAGCCCGGTACAGTCCAGTCTGGTCTGGTCTGGATCAGCCTGGTACAGTCCAATCTGGTCTGGTCTGGCCTGGATCAGCCTGGTACAGTCCAGTCTGGCCTGGATCAGCCCGGTTCGGTCCAGTATGGTCTGGTCTGGATCAGCCTGGTACAGTCCAGTCTGGTCTGGATCAGCCCGGTTCGGTCCAGTATGGTCTGGTCTGGATCAACCTGGTACAGTCCAGTCTGGTCTGGATCAGCCCGGTTCGGTCCAGAATGGTCTGGTCTGGATCAGCCTGGTACAGTCCAGTCTGGTCTGGATCAGCCTGGTTCGGTCCAGAATGGTCTGGATCAAACTGGTACAGTCCAGTCTGGCCTGGATCAGCCCGGTTCGGTCCAGTATGGTCTGGTCTGGATCAGCCTGGTACAGTCCAGTCTGGTCTGGTCTGGATCAGCCTGGTACAGTCCAGTCTGGCCTGGATAAGCCCGGTTCGGTTCAGTATGGTCTGGTCTGGATCAACCTGGTACAGTACAGTCTGGCCTGGATCAGCCCGGTTCGGTCCAGTCTGGTCTGGTCTGGATCAGCCTGGTACAGTCCAGTCTGGCCTGGATCAGCCCGGTTCGGTCCAGTCTGGTCTGGTCTGGATCAGCCTGGTACAGTCCAGTCTGGTCTGAATCAGCCTGGTACAGTCCAGTCTGGTCTGGTCTGGATCAGCCTGGTACAGTCCAGTCTGGCCTGGATCAGCCCGGTTCGGTCCAGTATCGTCTGGTCTGGATCAGCCCGGTTCGGTACAGTCCAGTCTGGCCTGGATCAGCCTGGTACAGTCCAGTATGGTCTGGTCTGGATCAGCCTGGTACAGTCCAGTCTGGTCTGGATCAGCCTGGTACAGTCCAGTCTGGTCTGGATCAGCCTGGTACAGTCCAGTATGGTCTGGTCTGGATCAGCCTGGTACAGTACAGTCTGGTCTGGATCAGCCTGGTACAGTCCAGTATGGTCTGGTCTGGATCAGCCTGGTACAGTACAGTCTGGTCTGGATCAGCCTGGTACAGTCCAGTCTGGTCTGGTCTGGATCAACCTGGTACAGTCCAGTCTGGCCTGGATAAGCCCGGTTCGGTTCGGTTCAGTATGGTCTGGTCTGGATCAACCTGGTACAGTCCAGTCTGGCCTGGATCAGCCCGGTTCGGTCCAGTATGGTCTGGTCTGGATCAGCCTGGTTCGGTCCAGTCTGGTCTGGATCAGCCCGGTTCGGTACAGTCCAGTCTCGCCTGGATCAGCCTGGTACAGTACAGTCTGGTCTGGATCAGCCTGGTACAGTCCAGTATGGTCTGGTCTGGATCAGCCTGGTACAGTATAGTCTGGTCTGGATCAGCCTGGTACAGTCCAGTATGGTCTGGTCTGGATCAGCCTGGTACAGTCCAGTCTGGTCTGGATCAGCCTGGTACAGTCCAGTCTGGTCTGGTCTGGATCAACCTGGTACAGTCCAGTCTGGCCTGGATCAGCCCGGTTCGGTCCAGTATGGTCTGGTCTGGATCAACCTGGTACAGTCCAGTCTGGCCTGGATAAGCCCGGTTCGGTTCAGTATTGTCTGGTCTGGATCAACCTGGTACAGTCCAGTCTGGCCTTGATCAGCCCAGT
The DNA here is from genome assembly GCF_933228915.1 of Telmatherina bonti. Lineage (NCBI taxonomy): Eukaryota > Metazoa > Chordata > Actinopteri > Atheriniformes > Telmatherinidae > Telmatherina > Telmatherina bonti. Next base: position 2,335,543 of record NC_136623.1, on the reverse strand, counting down.
TCGGTCCAGTATGGTCTGGTCTGGATCAGCCTGGTACAGTCCAGTCTGGTCTGACCTGGATCAGCCTGGTACAGTCCAGTCTGGTCTGAATCAGCCTGGTACAGTCCAGTCTGGTCTGGTCTGGATCAGCCTGGTACAGTCCAGTCTGGCCTGAATCAGCCCGGTTCGGTCCAGTATGGTCTGGTCTGGATCAGCCTGGTACAGTCCAGTCTGGTCTGGTCTGGCCTGGATCAGCCTGGTACAGTCCAGTCTGGTCTGGCCTGGATCAGCCTGGTACAGTCCAGTCTGGTCTGGTCTGGCCTGGATCAGCCTGGTACAGTCCAGTCTGGCCTGGATCAGCCCGGTTCGGTCCAGAATGGTCTGGTCTGGATCAGCCTGGTACAGTCCAGTCTGGCCTGGATCAGCCCGGTTCGGTCCAGTATGGTCTGGTCTGGATCAACCTGGTACAGTCCAGTCTGGTCTGGATCAGCCCGGTTCGGTCCAGAATGGTCTGGTCTGGATCAGCCTGGTACAGTCCAGTCTGGTCTGCATCAGCCTGGTACAGTCCAGTCTGGCCTGGATCAACCTGGTACAGTCCAGTCTGGTCTGGATCAGCCCGGTTCGGTCCAGAATGGTCTGGTCTGGATCAGCCTGGTACAGTCCAGTCTGGTCTGCATCAGCCTGGTACAGTCCAGTCTGGCCTGGATCAGCCCGGTTCGGTCCAGAATGGTCTGGTCTGGATCAGCCTGGTACAGTCCAGTCTGGCCTGGATCAGCCCGGTTCGGTCCAGAATGGTCTGGTCTGGATCAGCCTGGTACAGTCCAGTCTGGCCTGGATCAGCCCGGTTCGGTCCAGAATGGTCTGGTCTGGATCAGCCTGGTACAGTCCAGTCTGGCCTGGATCAGCCCGGTTCGGTCCAGTCTGGTCTGGTCTGGATCAGCCTGGTACAGTCCAGTCTGGCCTGGATCAGCCCGGTTCGGTCCAGTATCGTCTGGTCTGGATCAGCCCGGTTCGGTACAGTCCAGTCTGGCCTGGATCAGCCTGGTACAGTCCAGTATGGTCTGGTCTGGATCAGCCTGGTACAGTCCAGTCTGGTCTGGATCAGCCTGGTACAGTCCAGTCTGGTCTGGATCAGCCTGGTACAGTCCAGTATGGTCTGGTCTGGATCAGCCTGGTACAGTACAGTCTGGTCTGGATCAGCCTGGTACAGTCCAGTATGGTCTGGTCTGGATCAGCCTGGTACAGTACAGTCTGGTCTGGATCAGCCTGGTACAGTCCAGTATGGTCTGGTCTGGATCAACCTGGTACAGTCCAGTCTGGCCTGGATCAGCCCGGTTCGGTCCAGTATGGTCTGGTCTGGATCAACCTGGTACAGTCCAGTCTGGTCTGGTCTGGATCAACCTGGTACAGTCCAGTCTGGCCTGGATAAGCCCGGTTCGGTTCGGTTCAGTATGGTCTGGTCTGGATCAACCTGGTACAGTCCAGTCTGGCCTGGATCAGCCCGGTTCGGTCCAGTATGGTCTGGTCTGGATCAGCCTGGTTCGGTCCAGTCTGGTCTGGATCAGCCCGGTTCGGTACAGTCCAGTCTCGCCTGGATCAGCCTGGTACAGTACAGTCTGGTCTGGTCTGGATCAGCCTGGTACAGTATAGTCTGGTCTGGATCAGCCTGGTACAGTCCAGTCTGGTCTGGATCAGCCTGGTACAGTCCAGTCTGGTCTGGTCTGGATCAACCTGGTACAGTCCAGTCTGGCCTGGATCAGCCCGGTTCGGTCCAGTATGGTCTGGTCTGGATCAACCTGGTACAGTCCAGTCTGGCCTGGATAAGCCCGGTTCGGTTCAGTATTGTCTGGTCTGGATCAACCTGGTACAGTCCAGTCTGGCCTTGATCAGCCCGGTTCGGTCCAGTATGGTCTGGTCTGGATCAGCCTGGTACAGTCCAGTCTGGTCTGACCTGGATCAGCCTGGTACAGTCCAGTCTGGTCTGAATCAGCCTGGTACAGTCCAGTCTGGTCTGGTCTGGATCAGCCTGGTACAGTCCAGTCTGGCCTGAATCAGCCCGGTTCGGTCCAGTATGGTCTGGTCTGGATCAGCCTGGTACAGTCCAGTCTGGTCTGGTCTGGCCTGGATCAGCCTGGTACAGTCCAGTCTGGTCTGGCCTGGATCAGCCTGGTACAGTCCAGTCTGGTCTGGTCTGGCCTGGATCAGCCTGGTACAGTCCAGTCTGGCCTGGATCAGCCCGGTTCGGTCCAGAATGGTCTGGTCTGGATCAGCCTGGTACAGTCCAGTCTGGCCTGGATCAGCCCGGTTCGGTCCAGTATGGTCTGGTCTGGATCAACCTGGTACAGTCCAGTCTGGTCTGGATCAGCCCGGTTCGGTCCAGAATGGTCTGGTCTGGATCAGCCTGGTACAGTCCAGTCTGGTCTGCATCAGCCTGGTACAGTCCAGTCTGGCCTGGATCAACCTGGTACAGTCCAGTCTGGTCTGGATCAGCCCGGTTCGGTCCAGAATGGTCTGGTCTGGATCAGCCTGGTACAGTCCAGTCTGGTCTGCATCAGCCTGGTACAGTCCAGTCTGGCCTGGATCAACCTGGTACAGTCCAGTCTGGTCTGGATCAGCCCGGTTCGGTCCAGAATGGTCTGGTCTGGATCAGCCTGGTACAGTCCAGTCTGGCCTGGATCAGCCCGGTTCGGTCCAGAATGGTCTGGTCTGGATCAGCCTGGTACAGTCCAGTCTGGCCTGGATCAGCCCGGTTCGGTCCAGAATGGTCTGGTCTGGATCAGCCTGGTACAGTCCAGTCTGGTCTGGCCTGGATCAGCCTGGTACAGTCCAGTCTGGTCTGGTCTGGCCTGGATCAGCCTGGTACAGTCCAGTCTGGCCTGGATCAGCCCGGTTCGGTCCAGAATGGTCTGGTCTGGATCAACCTGGTACAGTCCAGTCTGGTCTGGATCAGCCCGGTTCGGTCCAGAATGGTCTGGTCTGGATCAGCCTGGTACAGTCCAGTCTGGTCTGACCTGGATCAGCCTGGTACAGTCCAGTCTGGTCTGAATCAGCCTGGTACAGTCCAGTCTGGTCTGGTCTGGATCAGCCTGGTACAGTCCAGTCTGGCCTGAATCAGCCCGGTTCGGTCCAGTATGGTCTGGTCTGGATCAGCCTGGTACAGTCCAGTCTGGTCTGGCCTGGATCAGCCTGGTACAGTCCAGTCTGGCCTGGATCAGCCCGGTTCGGTCCAGTATGGTCTGGTCTGGATCAACCTGGTACAGTCCAGTCTGGTCTGGATCAGCCCGGTTCGGTCCAGAATGGTCTGGTCTGGATCAGCCTGGTACAGTCCAGTCTGGCCTGGATCAGCCCGGTTCGGTCCAGAATGGTCTGGTCTGGATCAACCTGGTACAGTCCAGTCTGGTCTGGATCAGCCCGGTTCGGTCCAGAATGGTCTGGTCTGGATCAGCCTGGTACAGTCCAGTCTGGTCTGCATCAGCCTGGTACAGTCCAGTCTGGCCTGGATCAACCTGGTACAGTCAAGTCTGGTCTGGATCAGCCCGGTTCGGTCCAGAATGGTCTGGTCTGGATCAGCCTGGTACAGTCCAGTCTGGTCTGCATCAGCCTGGTACAGTCCAGTCTGGCCTGGATCAACCTGGTACAGTCCAGTCTGGTCTGGATCAGCCCGGTTCGGTCCAGAATGGTCTGGTCTGGATCAGCCTGGTACAGTCCAGTCTGGCCTGGATCAGCCCGGTTCGGTCCAGAATGGTCTGGTCTGGATCAGCCTGGTACAGTCCAGTCTGGCCTGGATCAGCCCGGTTCGGTCCAGAATGGTCTGGTCTGGATCAGCCTGGTACAGTCCAGTCTGGTCTGGCCTGGATCAGCCTGGTACAGTCCAGTCTGGTCTGGTCTGGCCTGGATCAGCCTGGTACAGTCCAGTCTGGCCTGGATCAGCCCGGTTCGGTCCAGAATGGTCTGGTCTGGATCAACCTGGTACAGTCCAGTCTGGTCTGGATCAGCCCGGTTCGGTCCAGAATGGTCTGGTCTGGATCAGCCTGGTACAGTCCAGTCTGGTCTGACCTGGATCAGCCTGGTACAGTCCAGTCTGGTCTGAATCAGCCTGGTACAGTCCAGTCTGGTCTGGTCTGGATCAGCCTGGTACAGTCCAGTCTGGCCTGAATCAGCCCGGTTCGGTCCAGTATGGTCTGGTCTGGATCAGCCTGGTACAGTCCAGTCTGGTCTGGCCTGGATCAGCCTGGTACAGTCCAGTCTGGCCTGGATCAGCCCGGTTCGGTCCAGTATGGTCTGGTCTGGATCAACCTGGTACAGTCCAGTCTGGTCTGGATCAGCCCGGTTCGGTCCAGAATGGTCTGGTCTGGATCAGCCTGGTACAGTCCAGTCTGGTCTGGATCAGCCCGGTTCGGTCCAGAATGGTCTGGTCTGGATCAGCCTGGTACAGTCCAGTCTGGTCTGCATCAGCCTGGTACAGTCCAGTCTGGCCTGGATCAACCTGGTACAGTCCAGTCTGGTCTGGATCAGCCCGGTTCGGTCCAGAATGGTCTGGTCTGGATCAGCCTGGTACAGTCCAGTCTGGCCTGGATCAGCCCGGTTCGGTCCAGAATGGTCTGGTCTGGATCAGCCTGGTACAGTCCAGTCTGGATCATTTTGTTCTGGCTGTGTTTCATGTTGTGGTTGGTGTGGTGACCCGTCTGATGGTCTCTGCAGATGCGTCGGGGTGGTGGTTCGGCCGGCTGCGCGGCCGGGAGGGGATGTTTCCTGGAAACTACGTGGAGAAGATCTAGAACCTCCTGTTGGGGTCGGAGGTCACCGCATGACATCAGATCATGACTAACGAGGAAGACGTTCCTGTCTGACAAGCAGCTGTCAATCAAGGTGTGATCAGGGACTGTGATGGTCGCTGGGATTTAGAACATCACTGTTGCCATGGCAACCTGCAGCGCCCCTTTCAGGTACCAGAGCTCAGTGGGAAAGTCAGTGAGTGACAAAGAACTGAAACTTCCTCCAGAAAAATAAACAATTCAGGCTGAAACCGAGTTGTTTCCTCATCTGTATGTCAGCTGATTGGTCTCCAGCATCAGTGTTGTTGGAATATGGTGTTTTCATCTGAATCCTGGTCCGAGTCCCGGTCCTGATCCTGATCACACAAGATCTTCAGAAAGTTTCTGAATGTCTGAATTTGTTCCAAATCATTTTAATCTGGATGTAAATATTACAACCAATAAAAACACAGCTGCGACGTTGCCTTCTTTTTTTTTTTTTTTCTTGTTCAGCATTTAAGCAGGCAAAATGGATTTTCTGGATGCTCTATTCTACTGGACAAATTTTCTTTGCCAAGGGAAGCATCATAGATATAATGCTCCCCCTGATATTCTGGATTTTAATTTTATTTTCCTATTTATTTTGCACAATTGTTTGTATTACAAAGTTTGTACTGCTGGACCGGACCGGAGAGGACAGAAGAGGGACAGAATGTTGTAGTGTAGGACAAACAAGGACCCAAGTGCAGATTGGACGTGGATACTAGGACAGGTTTATTGTTCTCCTGGGCAGAATGGTAGGTGGCCAGGCAGGCAGGTTGGCGGGCAGGCAGGCAAGAATCATGCACTGGTGACAGAACAGACAGTTGTGAAACAAGCAGTTTAAATTCTTAAGCTGAAATGCTGCAATGGCCGAGAGCTGTTACCACAGATGACACAACAATCAGGCGATGACTGGTGAACTGAGCTGGCCTTTTATCTTGCTACTGCTGCTGATTACCCGATCAGAACCTGGTGTGGACTTGATTGCCAGGGAAACAGGCACACCCACTGCAGCACAGGTCAGAGCAGGAACCACAACACAGAAAGAGAATCGAAAATAAGAGAAAACAGAAAACACCTTGTAGAGAGAAAAAGAGAGAGAGAAAGGGGGAAAAAAAGAAAAAATAAGATTGAAAAAGAGAACAACCTACATACATTTGCGTGTATATAAGCACACATACACACCCACTTATATATACACACATCTGTAGCGATCTTGGCCTCCCAGGATTAAAAACATTCAACTGGATTAAACAATAGTTGTTATTTCTTTCTCTGCAGTAAGACTGATCCACACAGGACGAGTAGAGAGTGACCATTTGACCCAAGAGGAGGGGTGACACCCCGAGATTTACACCTTTACTCCCTACAGAATGCAGCTGTGTCAACACGAAGGATTAAAGCACATCTAACAATTTATGGTCGCAGGTCGGGGGAAATGCCGAGAGTCGCATCTGACCAAACCCTGGTTCTTGTCAGAAATGACACTTCTAAGCCAAAAAGACGAGACTCCAGGGCACCAGAACAACCCCTCCCCTGACGGAGAAGGAGACAGAAGGAATCCAAACTTCTTTCCCCAATTGAAGGAACTGATCTAACTTAGTCTAAAAGACTGTGGTTAATTGTTTGGTTGAATTTATTCTTTTCCATTATTTTATCTTGATATGTAATCTAATTCTTTGAACTGATCACACACACACATTAATCATGAACACTGCAGTAAATAATTGTTGAGTACGTTTTCCAAGCTTCAGACTTCTCTTAAGCTACTAATATGAATGAATAAAATGTGTTTTCTTTTTTTAGGATCACCCAATGAGGACGAGTCATGACAATTAATTAATCCACCTTTAATAAAAAATTACATGTAGCCAATCTTTTCATGTGTGAAAGTAATACTATAAAATGCTTTCCTTCCCCAGCAAACAAGGAATCTGCATAACTCTGAAAGAATGTGATTTGATGTGTATTGCGGCAGACAAATCAAGGAGTTGAAAGTATCCTGTTCACATTAATGAGATGCAGAGGGAAGGAACTAGAGCTGACCTGATTGGATAAGGTTGGTCAGCCTCTGACAGAAGCAACTCATGATTGGCTGGAAGTTCGAAAGGCGGGTCTGTTTAAATTAGACTGGCAGACCGACTTCCTCAGCTTTTTGTCTCCTCCTGAGTTTTCTTTACTTTTTCGTCTCCTCTTAAAGTTTCTGCTTTTCTTTTGTCCTCTGTTTAGTTCTTTAGCCTTTCGTCTTTTTTTTCTTTTTGTTATTTCATTATAAGTTTTTACCTCTCCGTTCTTCCGAACGGGAGAAAGTACAACAAGTGTTTATTTGTAACCAGTATTTTTCCCGAGATCAGTAATTAACTAGAACCGTAGCTCCAACTTTTTCCATTACGTCTTTACACGTAAAATCTGGAACTATCTATTTTTGGGACAATCTGGATCATCATCACACCGCTCTGGAACTCCGCTGAACGGATCCAGAAGGCCAGAGTAGCTGCGTAGACCTACATCTTCTGACGCTCCAGGGATCCAATTCCCCCGGAAACGCGCCGAATAGGGGACCAACCACCCGCTTCGACCCACACTCCGGATTCAGCGTTCAAAGTAGGATCTGATAGCGCTCTGACATTTGTGATGTCCCAAACCAGTACATCAAATTCTAATTAAATAATTAAATTCGAATTCTTATCCAAATTTAGAATTATTGAACACGTTCTTGTCAAAGATTTAAGTAAGATAATCATCCCGATTTAGTTGCTTAATTCCAACCAGTTTCTTCCTGCTCCATCTCATTTAATTAATCTCAGCGTTCTTTATTAATGTTATAAATGAAATTCCATGTTTGACAAATTCAACATACCATCTCACCAATAACATCTCTCCATCATTGTTCATTTTCACTGCTGTATGTTTACCATCATTGTAAATAAATATGTATAATCAATTCGTCCGTTATTGTCATAATTTCTGAATGCACGATTTCTGGTTCATTCGTTCTTAGGATTTACTCCTTGGAAGTGAGACTGTTTATTGAATTGAGTTTATTTCAGGTGTCTCATCCGCCTGATTTTTAAGTTAATTAAAGGTGATGAGTGGTGCTCCGAGGTAATTAATAAATTCATAATTTGTAGAGGCTATTCCGCTACACATCCATACACCTTTACATACTGTAGTCATGTTCCCCCTGCGGGAGGACGAAGCCGTCAACTATCAGGAAAACCCAGAACTCACAAGCTAGATCAGACACACAGGAAGAAAACCAGCTACTGTTAGTAAATGAACCTGCAGACAACTCAGTGACTGTGTCACATGCAGAACATACAGAGTGGAACGTGTTCAGAGAAGAGAGATCATGCCAATGTGGCCCCGCCCACACAATGTGGCCCCGCCCACACGCAGGCAAGAGGAAGGCCCAGAGAACCCCGAGGCTCGAGCAGCTGGCGGCCGTCCCTCAGCACAGATCCCAGCCGCCCCGCTCTGGAGCCAGCCATGCATCCACCCAGGAGGTGGCAGAGGGGGGGCCCCAGCAGAGCCCCCCCATGGTCAGGGGGAACGGGCCCCAGCAGGCCCGGACCGGCAAAGGGCACCGGCCACCCAGGGCAGACAGAGTGCAGGCCCCAGGACCCCTAAAGGCAACCCCCCCACCCCTGCAGGCAGAAGGTACAGACCACGCCAATGGAGAGCCAGGACACCCAGACCGCCACCGAACGGCAGCCTGGCCGCGCCCCCCGGGCACCAAGACCCTTTCACCCCTCCCACTCACTCATACACCCTCACAGACACAGACTCACACTTACACACACACACACACACACACTCACATAAGTGCGTGTACCTTCCTACACACACACACTCACATAAGTGCGTGTACCTTCCTACACACACACACACACACACACACACACACACACTGTCCTGTTGCTGCAATGTTGTCTAAGTAAAATCTTTGTTACCGAGAAGACTAACACTCTCCGGTGTTTCAGAAGAATCTGTTTCTCCCTGTTCGGTGTGTGTGACATTTGCTTAAACGATATTTGATCACATCAGTGAATGCATTCTGACCTTTCACCCTCCGCAGCACTGTCAGCCCTGCTGACCATAGAGGGCATATATATATGTCGACGCCTCATTCTACACTGGAGAGTGAACCAGCTTCACTGCCATTTTGGATGGGTCACTGCTGTGGTGTCTTGCTGCAGAGTCAACGTAGTTTCCCCACATCACTGTTTTCTGTGGAACAGCGCATAAATAATACACACAAACACAACACTTTTCTACATAACTGGTTTATAAATAATGTTAACACAGTGAATAATCTACTAAATGATAAATTTTACTCCTGTGAGGTAAAATATGAAATTGATGTTTCACAATGACAGTTTTACATGGTAGCCTCGGTTGGCCGTACCTGCTGATATGCTCTCTACAACATCAAGAGAATCAGACGTACCTGACAGAACACACGAATCAGCTTCTGGTTCAGGTTCTGGTCATCTCACACATGGATTACTGCAGTTCCCTACTGGCAGGTCTGCCTGCATGCTGGTTAAACCTCTGCAGATGATCCAGAACCAGCAGCGCGTCTGGTTTTCAACCAGTCCAAACGGGTTCATGTCACTCCGCTGCTAATCGCGCTTCACTGGTTTCCAGTTGCAGAGCATCAGATTCAGAGCTCTGCTTCTGGCTTACAAAACAATAACTCAAACGGCTCCCGTCTACCTTCACTCCCTGATCCAGACCTACACTCCCTCTCCACAGCTACGTTCCACCAGTGAAAGACTCCTCGTGTTACCACCAATACGTGGGACTAAATCACCAACCAGACTCTTTTTGTTAGGTTGATGTTAAGTGCGTGGCATTCACATGCGGACTCGGCTCGGAGTTCCAAACAATACTTTATTTGCTTCTTTCTGATTTCGGGTTCTTTCCAAGGCGGATGCAGGAGATAGGTTAGTCGGCAGGCAGACAAGCGGGGAGGCAACCCTGGCGGACAGAGAGGCGAGCAGGCAGGCGGGAAGGCAGGCAGGCAGGCAAGCGGTAGGGCAGCAATTGGGCATACAGGCAGGATCTCGCAAGGCATTCAACAATCTAGCGACGAACAGCAGGCTGAGCAGGTCTTAAATAGTGCTGTCGCTGATTGCCCAGATGAAGGACAGGTGCTGATCCAGGTGCCAGGATGCCAGACACGCCCACCAGGGAATAGGACCACAACAGTACCCCCACCTCAACGGGAGCCACCAGGCGACCGAAACCGGTCAGGATGAGCCCGGCGAAAGTCACGAACCAGGGAGGCATCCAAAATGAAAGAGCGAGGGACCCAGGCACGCTCCTCAGGACCATACCCCTCCCAGTCGACCAGGAATTGAAAACCCCGACCACGACGGCGCACATCTAGGAGACGTCGGACCGTGTAGGCCGGGCGACCAGCCACAAGCCGGGCGGGAGGAGGGGGCCTGGAAGGAGGGACCAGAGGACTGGACGAAACAGGTTTAAGTTGGGAGACGTGGAAGGAGGGATGAACCCGCATGGAACTGGGGAGCTTAAGTTGGACCACAGTAGGGTTGATGATCCGTTGGATTTCAAAGGGGCCCAAGTAACGAGGAGTCAGCTTCCTGGCATCGGTCCGCAAAGGAATGTTCCTGGACGAAAGCCAAACCTTCTGACCAGGGGAATAACCGGGCGCAGGAGTCCGGTGACGATCCGCCTGGCGCCGATTCCGTTCCCCAGTTCGGAGAAGCGCAGCCCGAGCCTTCTGCCAAACCCGTCGACAGCGGCGGATGTGAAGCTGGACAGAAGGCACAGAAACCTCACCCTCCTGGGCGGGGAATAGTGGTGGCTGGTACCCTAGGGAGCACTCAAAAGGGGACAATCCAGAGGCTGAGGAGGTGAGAGAATTGTGTGCATACTCAACCCAGTCCAGATGTTCACTCCAAGAGGATGGGTTTACCTGTGCCACACACTGGAGGGCAGTCTCCAAGTCCTGATTAGTCCTTTCAGCCTGACCATTGGTCTGGGGGTGAAATCCTGACGACAGACTCAGTGTGGCTCCAATAGACTGACAAAAGGCCCGCTATAACTGTGACATGAATTGGGGCCCCCTGTCAGACACGATGTCTGCGGGCAGTCCGTGGAGCCGAAAAACGTGATGAACCAGTAGGTCAGCCATCTCCTTGGCCGAGGGGAGTTTGGGGAGTGCAACAAAATGCACGGCCTTGGAAAAGCGGTCAACAATGGTTAAGATAGTATCTTTACCTCTGGAGACGGGAAGGCCGGTGACAAAGTCCAGGGCAATGTGGGACCACGGCCGGCTAGGAACAGGTAAGGGGCGTAGGAGACCGGCTGGTGGTCTATGCGAGGCCTTACTCCGGGCACAGGTAGTGCAGGCAGCTACATACTCCCGAGCATCCTTCTCCATTGTGGGCCACAAAAACCTACACCTAATGAGGGATAGGGTGCGTGTGGATCCAGGGTGGCAAGCCAGGCGAGACGAGTGACCCCACTGGAGGACCAAGGAACGGACGGCATCTGGAACAAATAGACGGTTAAGAGGGCCTGTGCCTGGGTCAGGTTGCTGTTGCTGGGCTGCGAGGACCTTATCCTCCACCTCCCAGGTAACGGCTGCAACAATGCAGGTGGCAGGCAGGATTGTGTCCGTGGAGGATGTGGATCCTGACGTGAACTGGCGGGAAAGGGAGTCTGGCTTCTGGTTCTTGGAACCGGGTCGGTACGACAAAGTGAAGTTGAAATGGTTAAAGAAAAGGGACCAACGGGCTTGACGGGGATTTAGCTGTTTGGCGGACTGCAGATACTCCAAGTTCTTATGATCTGTCCAAATGAGGAATGGCACCCTAGAGCCCTCCAGCCAGTGACGCCACTGTTCGAGCGCCAATTTAATGGCTAGTAGCTCACAATCTCCGACGTGGTAATTCTGTTCAGCTGGGGTGAGGCGTCAAGAGAAATAAGCACAGGGATGGAGTTTCTGAGTCCTGGAAGATCGCTGAGACAGCACGGCTCCAACTCCCTTATCCGAGGCATCGACCTCAACCACAAATTGACGGCTGAGATCAGGGTGGAGGAGAACTGGTGCTGTGGTGAATAGTTCCTTCAGTTTAAGGAAGGCCTGATCTGCAGGTTCAGACCAGGTAAAGGGAATTGATGGAGAGGTAAGGCGAGTGAGAGGGGCTGCAATCTGACTATAGTTACGGATGAAGCGGCGGTAGAAATTAGCAAATCCCAGGAAGCGTTGCAGGTCCTTTACAGAGGTGGGAGTGGGCCAATTTACAACCGCCTTGACCTTCTCCGGGTCTGCTCGGACCTGCCCGGTTTCAAAGATGTAACCAAGGAAGGATACAGTATTAGCATGGAACTCGCACTTCTCAGCCTTGACGAACAAGCGGTTCTCCAAAAGTCTCTGTAGGACTAGTCGGACATGTTGTACGTGCTCAGACTGGGTCCGGGAGAAGATGAGGATGTCGTCTAGATAGACAAAGACGAAGCGGTTAAGGAAATCTCGCAATACGTCATTTACCAGGGCCTGAAACACAGCAGGAGCATTGCATAGGCCGAACGGCATAACCAGGTATTCAAAATGGTCCAGGGGAGTTCGAAACGCGGTCTTCCATTCATCTCCTTCCCTCATCCTGACCAAGTGGTATGCATTGCGAAGGTCGAGCTTAGTGTAGATTGTGGAGCCATGAAGGGAATTGAAAACCGACTCCAGTAATGGTAAAGGGTACTTGTTCTTCACGGTGATTGCATTTAAGCCCCGGTAATCAATGCAGGGCCTAAGGGAGCCATCCTTCTTGGAGACAAAGAAGAATCCTGCTCCTAAGGGTGAAGATGAGGTCCTGATCAATCCAGCTGCCAGGGAATCTGAGATGTACCCCTCCAAGGCCTCCATCTCAGGTCGGGATATATTGTAAAGTCGGCAGGTTGGTAGCGGAGCACCTGGGAGCAAATCAATGGCGCAATCATAAGGTCGATGAGGTGGCAGCGCTAGGGCCCTATCTTTGCTGAAAACCTCCGTTAGGTCGTGATAAGCCGTAGGGACTGCAGATAGGTCTGGGGTAACGGGGGGCTGACCAGAAATGGATGAAGTCGAGGGAACAGCCGACTGAAGACAGGTGGCATGACAAAAAGCGCTCCAATTAATTATTCTCCCAGTACGCCAATCTAGGTGCGGGTTATGTTGTGACAGCCAGGGGTGACCCAACACTAGCGGAGATTTAGGTGAGTCAACTATGAAGAAAGGGATGTATTCTTGGTGGTTGCCAGAGACTATCAATCTAACGGGGATGGACTGTAGGGTTATGGAATAAAGATGGCTCCCATCTAGAGCCTGTGCTGACACGGGGGAAGAAAGAGCCTCCGCACCTATTCCCAGAGTGGTGGCCAAGGTCTTATCCAAAAAATTGGCCTCAGCTCCGGAATCAATTAATGCCTCAACAGAATGGGGGGTCTTGTCTACGAACAGGGTTACCGGGATAAGTGTCTTTGTGTGCGGGATCTCTTTGGGAGATGTGGTCGTCAGTACTCCCACCGCTACTGACGACCCTGGTCTTTTACCCGGTTTGGACAGAGAGATATCCTGTGTCCAGATCTCCCACAGTAATAGCAATCACCAGAGTTCCTTCTCCTCTGCCGCTCCTCCGGGGAGAGGTGAGCCCTGCCAGCTGCATGGGCTCCTCCGTAGATATGGTTGTGGGAGGCAGAGGGGAAGTAGTTGCTCCAGAGGGAACCCCAGGATATTGGCTAGAACGCCGTTCTGTCCCTTTCCCGTAGCCGGTTGTCTAGTCGTATGGTGAGAGAAATCAGCTCATCCAGAGAGCCAGGTGTGTCTCGGGTGGCCAGCTCGTCTTTAATCCGACTGCTTAACCCGTTAGCGAAGATGTCCCGGAGTGCTTCGTTGTTCCAGCCTGAATCCGCAGCTGCTATCCTGAAATCAATTGCAAAGTCAGCAACACACCGATCTCCCTGACGGAGATTAATAAGACGTTTGACTGCTTCTCCTCCCCTAATTGGGTGATCAAAGACTCTCTTCATCTCCTTGATAAACGAGGAGTAGGATGAGTGTCTGAAACCCTGCTGTTCATATGCTGCCTCCGCCCATGCCAATGCCTTTCCTTCCAGAAGTCCAATAACATATGAAACCCTGGATCTATCATTAGCATAGGTGAGTGGTTTCTGGTCAAAAACAATGGAGCATTGAAGGAGGAATCCTCTACATTTTCCCAAATCCCCTGCGTAGGGCTTGGGATCTGGGATGTGTGTCTCTCTTACTGTGACTGCGGGACCGTGCTGAAGTGCGGGTGCGTCGGGAACCGGATGCTGGAGAGGAGCAGGAGGGGTCAATCCAGCGATATGCGTGGTTAGTTGAGCCAGCTGAGAGAGTATGGTGTGGTAATTTTGATCCAGAGTCAACATCATCTGCTCATGTCGAGCGAGGCGAGCATTCTGACCTGAGAGGGCTTGCTGTAGTGGGTCCGAGGCGACTTCCGGGTTTGAGTCCGCTGAATCCATTTGTGGCCAGATTGTTTTGTTATGCTGACGTATGTGCGTGGCATTCACATGCGGACTCGGCTCGGAGTTCCAAACAATACTTTATTTGCTTCTTTCTGATTTCGGGTTCTTTCCAAGGCGGATGCAGGAGATAGGTTAGTCGGCAGGCAGACAAGCGGGGAGGTAAACTGGCTGACAGAGAGGCGAGCAGGCAGGCGGGCAGGCAGGCAGGCAGGCAGGCAGGCGGGCAGGCAGGCAGGCAGGCAGGCAGGCAGGCAGGCAAGCGGTAGGGCAGCAATCGGGCATACAGGCAGGATCTCGCAAGGCATTCAACAATCTGGCGACGAACAGCAGGCTGAGCAGGTCTTAAATAGTGCTGTCGCTGATTGCCCAGATGAAGGACAGGTGCTGATCCAGGTGCCAGGATGCCAGACACGCCCACCAGGGAATAGGACCACAACACTTTTCCTCTGTTGTTCCACGATGGTGGAATGATCTCCCAAACTCTGTCCGCTCTGCAGAGTCCCTGTCTGCTTTTAAGACCCAGCTGAAGACTCAGCTCTTCAAGGAGAACTTCAACACTTAGTTTAGCTGTATTTGTTGGAAAGTTGGAGAACTTAGCCCAGTTCTTTGCAACAAACTTTATGGTATTAATTCTTTGTATTATAACATAGGTGATATTATGGGGTGGGAAGGGAGTAAAAAAAACAAAAAAAAAAGCCTGTAGCTTCATGGAAGGACCTGCGTCCAACTGGACAGTCCACCAGCATCTTCCTACCATGTCCTCTACTGTTTGATTTCCTGCTTGTGTTGTTCTCACTCAGATGTAAGTCACTTTGGATAAAAGCGTCTAAATGACTGTAGAATAGAATAGAATAAAATGTATATATATATATATATATATATATATATATATATATATATATATATATATATATATATATATATATATATATATATATATATATATATATATATATATATATATATATATATATATATACACTACTCACAAAAAGTTAGGGATATTCAGCTTTTGGGTGAAATTTCCCAACAAGCCTAAAATGCATTCAAACCTGTACAGGTGAACTTAATGTGATCTTCTCTAAGCTTTTAAATGCACATGTCCAACTGTTAAATGTTTCAATACATTTTGCACAAGTTGCTGTTCTCTAACAAGGAGCTTAACGGCAAAAATCACGGCAGGTGTGTGATCCTTGAATTGACCAATAAACGTCCTGGTTCAATTAGAGCTGGTGTTTAAACAGTTGTCCTCATCATGCTGTTCACATTTTGACATCATGAGACCAAGACGACACCTAACAATGGAACAACAGTCCCTTGCCATTGCCATGCTTCAAACAGGACGTTCTCAGACAGAAGTGGCCACTGAGCTTGGAGTGTCACAGAGTGTCATCAGCAGGTTGCAGCAGAGATATGGAGAGACTGGAAGAGTCACAGAAAGGCCTAGAAGTGGACGTCCTTTGGGCACATCCCGTGCTGATGACCGCTACATTGTGAACACTGCCCTGAGAAACCGGATGATGAATGCCACTCAACTCCAGGCACGTTTAAGAG
>NC_136623.1:2249692-2314692 GCF_933228915.1 Telmatherina bonti | reverse complement strand
GAAATGATGTTGATTTGTGTATGTAAAGTACCCTGTGACAACATTGTTGTGAAGTGGCGCTATACAAATAAAGTTAAGTAGGAAAAATTGTATTTCTGTAGTATATCTGCAGTTCCTGTTGTATCCCTGTAGTATCTATGTAATATCTCTGTAGTATCCCCGTAGTATTCCTGTAGCATATCTGCAGTATTTCTGTAGTATCCCTGCTGTATCCCTGTAGTATCCATATAGTATCCCTGTAGCATCTCCGTAGTATCTCGTAGTATATATGTAGTATCCTTGTAGCATCCCTGTAGTATTTCTGTTTTATCCCTGTAGCATCCCTGTAGTATCCCTGTAGTATCCATGTAGTATCGATGTAGTATCGATGTAGTATCTTTGTAGCATCTCTGCAGTATCCCTGTAGTATCTCTGTAGTATATTCACAGTATCCCTGTAGTATTTCTGTAGTATCCCTGTAGTATCTCCACAGTTTAACTGTATTATTCCTGTAGTATCCCTGTAGTATTTTGTTAGCATCTCTGTAATATTGTGACTCGAGGCATGTTGCGGGTGACTCGAGGCACGTTGCAGGTGACTCTAGGTATGTTGCAGGTGACTGTAGGCATGTTGCAGGTGACTCGAGGCATGTTGCAGGTGACTCCAGGCATGTTGCAGGTGACTCCAGGCATGTTGCAGGTGACTCCAGGCATGTTGCAGGTGACTGTAGGCATGTTGCAGGTGACTGTAGGCATGTTGCAGGTGACTCTAGGCATGTTGCAGGTGACTGTAGGCATGTTGCAGGTGACTGTAGGCATGTTGCAGGTGACTCCAGGCATGTTGCAGGTGACTGTAGGCATGTTGCAGGTGACTGTAGGCATGTTGCAGGTGACTGTAGGCATGTTGCAGGTGACTGTAGGCATGTTGCAGGTGACTCTAGGCATGTTGCAGGTGACTCCAGGCATGTTGCAGGTGACTCTAGGCATGTTGCAGGTGACTCTAGGTACGTTGCAGGTAACTCCAGGCATGTTGCAGGTGACTCGAGGCATGTTGCAGGTGACTCCAGGCATGTTGCAGGGGACTCCAGGCATGTTGCAGGGGACTCCAGGCATGTTGCAGGTGACTCCAGGCATGTTGCAGGTGACTGTAGGCATGTTGCAGGTGACTCTAGGCATGTTGCAGGTGACTGTAGGCATGTTGCAGGTGACTCTAGGCATGTTGCAGGTGACTGTAGGCATGTTGCAGGTGACTCCAGGCATGTTGCAGGGGACTCCAGGCATGTTGCAGGTGACTCGAGGCATGTTGCAGGTGACTCGAGGCATGTTGCAGGTGACTCTAGGCACGTTGCAGGTGACTCGAGGCATGTTGCAGGTGACTGTAGGCATGTTGCAGGTGACTCCAGGCATGTTGCAGGTGACTCGAGGCATGTTGCAGGTGACTCTAGGCACGTTGCAGGTGACTCGAGGCATGTTGCAGGTGACTGTAGGCATGTTGCAGGTGACTCTAGGCATGTTGCGGGTGACTCGAGGCACGTTGCAGGTGACTGTAGGCATGTTGCAGGTGACTCTAGGCATGTTGCAAGTGACTCCAGGCATGTTGCAGGGGACTCCAGGCACGTTGCAGGTGACTCCAGGCACGTTGCAGGTGACTCTAGGCACGTTGCAGGTGACTGTAAGCATGTTGCAGGTGACTCCAGGCATGTTGCAGGTGACTGTAGGCATGTTGCAGGTGACTGTAGGCATGTTGCAGGTGACTCCAGGCATGTTGCAGGTGACTGTAGGCATGTTGCAGGTGACTCTAGGCATGTTGCAGGTGACTCCAGGCATGTTGCAGGTGACTGTAGGCATGTTGCAGGTGACTGTAGGCATGTTGCAGGTGACTCTAGGCATGTTGCAGGTGACTCTAGGCATGTTGCAGGTGACTCTAGGTACGTTGCAGGTAACTCCAGGCATGTTGCAGGTGACTCGAGGCATGTTGCAGGTGACTCCAGGCATGTTGCAGGGGACTCCAGGCATGTTGCAGGTGACTCCAGGCATGTTGCAGGTGACTGTAGGCATGTTGCAGGTGACTCTAGGCATGTTGCAGGTGACTGTAGGCATGTTGCAGGTGACTCCAGGCATGTTGCAGGGGACTCCAGGCATGTTGCAGGTGACTCCAGGCATGTTGCAGGTGACTCGAGGCATGTTGCAGGTGACTCTAGGCACGTTGCAGGTGACTCGAGGCATGTTGCAGGTGACTGTAGGCATGTTGCAGGTGACTCCAGGCATGTTGCAGGTGACTCCAGGCATGTTGCAGGTGACTCCAGGCATGTTGCGGGTGACTCGAGGCACGTTGCAGGTGACTCTAGGCATGTTGCGGGTGACTCGAGGCACGTTGCAGGTGACTCGAGGCACGTTGCAGGTGACTCCAGGCACGTTGCAGGTGACTCCAGGCACGTTGCAGGTGACTCGAGGCACGTTGCAGGTGACTCGAGGCACGTTGCAGGTGACTCCAGGCATGTTGCAAGTGACTCCAGGCACGTTGCAGGTGACTCCAGGCATGTTGCAGGTGACTCCAGGCATGTTGCAGGTGACTGTAGGCATGTTGCAGGTGACTCCAGGCATGTTGCAGGTGACTCTAGGCATGTTGCAGGTGACTGTAGGCATGTTGCAGGTGACTCGAGGCATGTTGCGGGTGACTCTAGGCACGTTGCAGGTGACTCTAGGCACGTTGCAGGGGACTCCAGGCACGTTGCAGGTGACTGTAGGCATGTTGCAGGTGACTCCAGGCACGTTGCAGGTGACTGTAGGCATGTTGCAGGTGACTCCAGGCATGTTGCAGGTGACTGTAGGCATGTTGCAGGTGACTGTAGGCATGTTGCAGGTGACTGTAGGCATGTTGCAGGGGACTCCAGGCATGTTGCAGGTGACTCTAGGCATGTTGCAGGTGACTCTAGGCATGTTGCAGGTGAGTCGAGGCATGTTGCAGGTGACTGTAGGCATGTTGCAGGTGACTGTAGGCATGTTGCAGGTGACTCCAGGCATGTTGCAGGTGACTGTAGGCATGTTGCAGGTGACTGTAGGCACGTTGCAGGTGACTCTAGGCACGTTGCAGGTGACTCTAGGCACGTTGCAGGTGACTCCAGGCATGTTGCAGGTGACTCTAGGCATGTTGCAGGTGACTGTAGGCATGTTGCAGGTGACTGTAGGCATGTTGCAGGTGACTCTAGGCATGTTGCAGGTGACTCCAGGCATGTTGCAGGTGACTCTAGGCATGTTGCAGGTGACTCTAGGCATGTTGCAGGTGACTCTAGGCATGTTGCAGGTGACTCTAGGCATGTTGCAGGTGACTCTAGGCATGTTGCAGGTGACTCGAGGCATGTTGCAGGTGACTGTAGGCATGTTGCAGGTGACTCTAGGCATGTTGCAGGTGACTGGAGGCATGTTGCAGGTGACTGGAGGCATGTTGCAGGTGACTCGAGGCACGTTGCAGGTGACTCGAGGCATGTTGCAGGTGACTCTAGGCATGTTGCAGGTGACTGGAGGCATGTTGCAGGTGACTGGAGGCATGTTGCAGGTGACTCGAGGCATGTTGCAGGTGACTCGAGGCATGTTGCAGGTGACTCTAGGCACGTTGCAGGTGACTCGAGGCATGTTGCAGGTGACTCGAGGCATGTTGCAGGTGACTCGAGGCACGTTGCAGGTGACTGTAGGCATGTTGCAGGTGACTGTAGGCATGTTGCAGGTGACTCCAGGCATGTTGCAGGTGACTCTAGGCATGTTGCAGGTGACTGTAGGCATGTTGCAGGTGACTGTAGGCATGTTGCAGGTGACTCTAGGCATGTTGCAGGTGACTCCAGGCATGTTGCAGGTGACTGTAGGCATGTTGCAGGTGACTGTAGGCATGTTGCAGGTGACTCCAGGCATGTTGCAGGTGACTCCAGGCATGTTGCAGGTGACTGTAGGCATGTTGCAGGTGACTCTAGGCATGTTGCAGGTGACTCCAGGCATGTTGCAGGGGACTCCAGGCATGTTGCAGGTGACTCCAGGCATGTTGCAGGTGACTCCAGGCATGTTGCAGGTGACTGTAGGCATGTTGCAGGTGACTGTAGGCATGTTGCAGGTGACTGTAGGCATGTTGCAGGTGACTCCAGGCATGTTGCAGGGGACTCCAGGCATGTTGCAGGTGACTCCAGGCATGTTGCAGGTGACTCGAGGCATGTTGCAGGTGACTCTAGGCACGTTGCAGGTGACTCTAGGCACGTTGCAAGTGACTCCAGGCACGTTGCAGGTGACTCTAGGCATGTTGCAGGTGACTCCAGGCATGTTGCAGGTGACTCGAGGCACGTTGCAGGTGACTCGAGGCATGTTGCAGGTGACTGTAGGCATGTTGCAGGTGACTCGAGGCATGTTGCAGGTGACTCGAGGCACGTTGCAGGTGACTCGAGGCATGTTGCAGGTGACTCCAGGCATGTTGCAGGTGACTCCAGGCATGTTGCAGGGGACTCCAGGCATGTTGCAGGTGACTCTAGGCACGTTGCAGGTGACTCTAGGCACGTTGCAGGTGACTCTAGGCACGTTGCAAGTGACTCCAGGCACGTTGCAGGTGACTCTAGGCACGTTGCAGGTGACTACAGGCATGTTGCAGGTGACTCCAGGCATGTTGCAGGTGACTCCAGGCATGTTGCAGGTGACTCCAGGCATGTTGCAGGTGACTCCAGGCATGTTGCAGGTGACTCCAGGCATGTTGCAGGTGACTGTAGGCACGTTGCAAGTGACTCTAGGCACGTTGCAAGTGACTCCAGGCACGTTGCAGGTGACTCCAGGCATGTTGCAGGTGACTGTAGGCATGTTGCAAGTGACTCTAGGCACGTTGCAAGTGACTCCAGGCACGTTGCAGGTGACTCCAGGCATGTTGCAGGTGACTGTAGGCATGTTGCAGGTGACTCCAGGCATGTTGCAGGTGACTCTAGGCATGTTGCAGGTGACTCGAGGCACGTTGCGGGTGACTCTAGGCACGTTGCAGGTGACTCTAGGCACGTTGCAGGGGACTCCAGGCACGTTGCAGGTGACTGTAGGCATGTTGCAGGTGACTCCAGGCACGTTGCAGGTGACTGTAGGCATGTTGCAGGTGACTGTAGGCATGTTGCAGGTGACTGTAGGCATGTTGCAGGTGACTGTAGGCATGTTGCAGGGGACTCCAGGCATGTTGCAGGTGACTCTAGGCATGTTGCAGGTGACTCTAGGCATGTTGCAGGTGAGTCGAGGCATGTTGCAGGTGACTGTAGGCATGTTGCAGGTGACTGTAGGCATGTTGCAGGTGACTGTAGGCATGTTGCAGGTGACTGTAGGCATGTTGCAGGTGACTCCAGGCATGTTGCAGGTGACTCTAGGCACGTTGCAGGTGACTGTAGGCATGTTGCAGGTGACTCTAGGCATGTTGCAGGTGACTCTAGGCACGTTGCAGGTGACTGTAGGCATGTTGCAGGTGACTCTAGGCATGTTGCAGGTGACTCTAGGCATGTTGCAGGTGACTGTAGGCATGTTGCAGGTGACTGTAGGCATGTTGCAGGTGACTCTAGGCATGTTGCAGGTGACTCTAGGCATGTTGCAGGTGACTCTAGGCATGTTGCAGGTGACTCTAGGTACGTTGCAGGTAACTCCAGGCTTTTCCAGGCAGTTCCAGGTTGTTATGAGCCTGGTGTTTTTGTCTCTACAGGGGGGCATTGATCCACAAGGCCCAGGTTTTCATGTTGTACTTGGGAATGAGGCCTGTGACCTGGACTCCATGGTGTGCACTCTGGCCTTCGCTTACTTCCTGTTCAAGGTGAGAAGCTGCAGTCAGCATCTGGTGGGGGGGTCAGCATGGTTAGGCCGTGACGCTCTCTCTCTCTCTCTCTCTCAGACGACTCAAGGGGAGATGCTCGTTCTACCACTGCTAAATATCCACCAGTCAGACCTGGTCCTGCGTTCAGACAACATCTTCCTGCTGCGTCAGGCTGGCTTGTCTCCAGACCTGCTTCTGTTCAGGGACCAGCTGGACCTCCGGGCCTTGCAGCGAGCCGGCCGTCTGCGGCTCACGCTGGTCGACCACAACGTTCTGCCCAGGTAACTTACCTGACAGGTGACCCGAAGGCTCCTTTTAGTTCTGTTCCGTTCTTCCGTTAGGTTCTTCCACTGGTAAAGCGAAGCTGTGGAGAGGGAGTGTAGGTCTGGATGAAGGAGTGAAGGTAGACGGGAGACGTTTGACTTATTGTTTAGGAAACCCGAAGCAGAGCTCTGAATCTGATGCTCTGCAACTGGAAACCAGTGAAGTGGAATTATGTTTGGACTGGTTGAAGACCAGTGTGCTGCTGGTTCTGAACATATAAGAGATGGGTGGAGCCTCCGTGATGTCACCAGCGAGGTGTCTGGGGGAATCCTGCACCAGCACAGAGGACAGCAGGACAAATCCAGATCTCCCGTCCCGCCGGACGTGGGACAGGGTTTATGGATTGTCTAGGTTTTGGTCAGAACTGCATCGGACAGGGAGGGGTGTAGGGAACATCGTTTGTTAATTTGGTTGTGAGGAGGTGTCCTGGAGTTTCCTGACTTTCCAGGTAACTGGCCTGACAGGTGTCCTGGAGTTTCCTGACTTTCCAGGTAACTGGCCTGACAGGTGTCCTGGAGTTTCCTGACTTTCCAGGTAACTGGCCTGACAGGTGTCCTGGAGTTTCCTGACTTTCCAGGTAACTGGCTTGACAGGTGTCCTGGAGTTTCCTGACTTTCCAGGTAACTGGCCTGACAGGTGTCCTGGAGTTTCCTGACTTTCCAGGTAACTGGCCTGACAGGTGTCCTGGAGTTTCCTGACTTTCCAGGTAACTGGCCTGACAGGTGTCCTGGAGTTTCCTGACTTTCCAGGTAACTGGCCTGACAGGTGTCCTGGAGTTTCCTGACTTTCCAGGTAACTGGCCTGACAGGTGTCCTGGAGTTTCCTGACTTTCCAGGTAACTGGCCTGACAGGTGTCCTGGAGTTTCCTGACTTTCCAGGTAACTGGCCTGACAGGTGTCCTGGAGTTTCCTGACTTTCCAGGTAACTGGCCTGACAGGTGTCCTGGAGTTTCCTGACTTTCCAGGTAACTGGCTTGACAGGTGTCCTGGAGTTTCCTGACTTTCCAGGTAACTGGCCTGACAGGTGTCCCGGAGTTTCCTGACTTTCCAGGTAACTGGCCTGACAGGTGTCCTGGAGTTTCCTGACTTTCCAGGTAACTGGCCTGACAGGTGTCCTGGAGTTTCCTGACTTTCCAGGTAACTGGCCTGACAGGTGTCCTGGAGTTTCCTGACTTTCCAGGTAACTGGCTTGACAGGTGTCCTGGAGTTTCCTGACTTTCCAGGTAACTGGCCTGACAGGTGTCCCGGAGTTTCCTGACTTTCCAGGTAACTGGCCTGACAGGTGTCCTGGAGTTTCCTGACTTTCCAGGTAACTGGCCTGACAGGTGTCCTGGAGTTTCCTGACTTTCCAGGTAACTGGCCTGACAGGTGTCCTGGAGTTTCCTGACTTTCCAGGTAACTGGCCTGACAGGTGTCCTGGAGTTTCCTGACTTTCCAGGCGTCTCTCTGCATGTATGTGTAATGATCTGAACTCGGTGAGTTGATACCTGACCACTACCTGCTCTGTGAACTCACTTTCGGTCCTCTGCAGGTCCGATGGAGACCTGGAGGCGACTGTGGTGGAGGTGATCGACCACCACCTGCTGGAGAGGCTGCCCTCCCCTTCATGTCCTGTTACCGTGGAGACAGTAGGATCCTGTGCTACCTTGATAACCGAACGCATCCTCCAGAAAGCTCCACAGATCCTGGACCAGCAGCTGGCTCAGATGCTCTATGGTACGTTTCCATCAGTAGCTGACCAATACCTGACCAATACCTGACCAATACCTGACCAGTACCTGACCAGTACCTGACCAGTAGCTGACCAATACCTGACCAATACCTGACCAGTACCTGACCAATACCTGATCAATACCTGACCAGTACCTGACCAATACCTGACCAATACCTGACCAGTACCTGACCAATACCTGACCAATACCTGACCAGTACCTGACCAGTACCTGACCAGTACCTGACCAGTAGCTGACCAATACCTGACCAATACCTGACCAGTACCTGACCAATACCTGACCAGTACCTGACCAATACCTGATCAATACCTGACCAGTACCTGACCAGTACCTGACCAATACCTGATCAATACCTGACCAGTACCTGACCAGTACCTGACCAATACCTGACCAGTACCTGACCAGTAGCTGACCAATACCTGACCAATACCTGACCAGTACCTGACCAATACCTGACCAATACCTGACCAATACCTGACCAGTAGCTGACCAATACCTGACCAGTACCTGACCAGTAGCTGACCAATACCTGACCAGTACCTGACCAGTACCTGACCAATACCTGACCAGTACCTGACCAATACCTGACCAATACCTGACCAGTAGCTGACCAATACCTGACCAGTACCTGACCAGTACCTGACCAATACCTGACCAATACCTGACCAGTACCTGACCAATACCTGACCAATACCTGACCAGTACCTGACCAATACCTGACCAATACCTGACCAGTAGCTGACCAGTACCTGACCAGTACCTGACCAATACCTGACCAATACCTGACCAGTACCTGACCAATACCTGACCAGTAGCTGACCAATACCTGACCAGTACCTGACCAGTACCTGACCAATACCTGACCAATACCTGACCAGTACCTGACCAATACCTGACCAATACCTGACCAGTAGCTGACCAGTACCTGACCAGTAGCTGACCAATACCTGACCAGTAGCTGACCAGTAGCTGACCAATACCTGACCAGTAACTGACCAGTACCTGACCAATACCTGACCAGTACCTGACCAGTACCTGACCAATACCTGACCAGTAGCTGACCAGTACCTGACCAATACCTGACCAGTACCTGACCAGTACCTGACCAATACCTGACCAGTAGCTGACCAGTACCTGACCAGTAGCTGATCAATACCTGACCAATACCTGACCAGTAGCTGACCAATACCTGACCAATACCTGACCAGTACCTGACCAGTACCTGACCAATACCTGACCAGTAGCTGACCAGTACCTGACCAATACCTGACCAGTAACTGACCAGTACCTGACCAATACCTGACCAGTACCTGACCAGTACCTGACCAATACCTGACCAGTAACTGACCAGTACCTGACCAATACCTGACCAGTACCTGACCAGTACCTGACCAATACCTGACCAGTAGCTGACCAGTACCTGACCAATACCTGACCAGTACCTGACCAATACCTGACCAGTACCTGACCAGTACCTGACCAATACCTGACCAGTAACTGACCAGTACCTGACCAATACCTGACCAGTACCTGACCAGTACCTGACCAATACCTGACCAGTAGCTGACCAGTACCTGACCAATACCTGACCAGTACCTGACCAATACCTGATCAATACCTGACCAGTAGCTGATCAATACCTGACCAATACCTGACCAGTACCTGACCAGTACCTGACCAGTAGCTGACCAGTACCTGACCAATACCTGACCAGTAGCTGACCAGTACCTGACCAATACCTGACCAGTACCTGACCAGTAGCTGATCAATACCTGACCAGTAGCTGACCAGTAGCTGATCAATACCTGACCAGTACCTGACCAATACCTGACCAGTAGCTGACCAGTACCTGACCAATTCCTGACCAGTACCTGACCAATACCTGACCAGTACCTGACCAGTACCTGACCAATTCCTGACCAGTAGCTGACCAGTACCTGACCAATACCTGACCAGTACCTGACCAGTACCTGACCAGTAGCTGATCAATACCTGACCAATTCCTGACCAGTACCTGACCAGTAGCTGACCAGTAGCTGACCAGTACCTGATCAGTACCTGACCAGTAGCTGATCAATACCTGACCAGTACCTGACCAGTAGCTGATCAATACCTGACCAGTACCTGACCAGTACCTGACCAATTCCTGACCAGTACCTGACCAGTAGCTGACCAGTAGCTGACCAGTACCTGACCAATACCTGACCAGTAGCTGACCAGTACCTGACCAATTCCTGACCAGTAGCTGACCAGTACCTGACCAATACCTGATCAATACCTGACCAGTAGCTGATCAATACCTGACCAATACCTGACCAGTACCTGACCAATTCCTGACCAGTACCTGACCAATACCTGATCAATACCTGACCAGTAGCTGATCAATACCTGACCAGTACCTGACCAGTACCTGACCAATTCCTGACCAGTACCTGACCAGTAGCTGACCAGTAGCTGACCAGTACCTGACCAATACCTGACCAGTAGCTGACCAGTACCTGACCAATTCCTGACCAGTAGCTGACCAGTACCTGACCAATACCTGACCAGTACCTGACCAGTACCTGACCAATTCCTGACCAGTAGCTGACCAGTACCTGACCAATTCCTGACCAGTAGCTGACCAGTAGCTGACCAGTACCTGACCAGTAGCTGACCAGTAGCTGATCAATACCTGACCAGTACCTGACCAGTACCTGACCAATACCTGACCAGTACCTGACCAGTACCTGACCAATTCCTGACCAGTAGCTGACCAGTACCTGACCAGTAGCTGACCAGTAGCTGACCAGTACCTGACCAATACCTGACCAGTACCTGACCAGTACCTGACCAATTCCTGACCAGTAGCTGACCAGTACCTGACCAATTCCTGACCAGTAGCTGACCAGTAGCTGACCAGTAGCTGACCAGTACCTGACCAGTAGCTGACCAGTAGCTGACCAGTAGAACTGTAGTAATGCAGATTTTCCCCCTTCTGGATCCTTTTCCTAAGGGATCATGTAACCAGGAAGTTGGGGGGGCTGGGCAGTCGGCCCTCCTGCAGTCTTTGCATTATTACTGACTGAACTGCTTGTTGTGTTTGCAGCATATTGATTACTGACTGTGTAATGGTGCATGTGTGTGTGTGTGTGTGTGTGTGTGTGTGTGTGTGTGTGTGTGTGTGTGTGTGTGTGTGCAGCCACCGTGGTCCTGGACTGCGTCAACATGGCTCCCGCTGCAGGTAAAGTGACCCCTAAGGACAGCCAGTACGCTGCGGCGCTGGAGAGCAGGTTCCCCGCTCTGCCACCAAGAGGCGCTCTGTTCCAGGCGCTGCAGAATGCCAAGTTTGACGTCTCAGGTGAGTCTGTGTACCGTTTCCAGTAGAGAATCTGCTTCCAGCAACATCCAGCCTTGTCATTCTCTTACAGAGATTCCTTCTGATTCTCTACATCTGTCCATGATTTGCTCCACAATCAGGTTTCGTTCAGGCCATGCCGTCCCTTAGACCACTCAGATGTAGGGTTAGCACCGCGCCGTCCCTTAGACCACTCAGATGTAGGGTTAGCACCGCGCCGTCCCTTAGACCACTCAGATGTAGGGTTAGCACCGCGCCGTCCCTTAGACCACTCAGATGTAGGGTTAGCACCGCGCCGTCCCTTAGACCACTCAGATGTAGGGTTAGCACCGCGCCGTCCCTTAGACCACTCAGATGTAGGGTTAGCACCGGGCCGTCCCTTAGACCACTCAGATATAGGGTTAGCACCGGGCCGTCCCTTAGACCACTCAGATGTAGGGTTAGCACCGCGCCGTCCCTTAGACCACTCAGATGTAGGGTTAGCACCACGCCGTCCCTTAGACCACTCAGATATAGGGTTAGCACCGGGCCGTCCCTTAGACCACTCAGATGTAGGGTTAGCACCGCGCCGTCCCTTAGACCACTCAGATGTAGGGTTAGCACCACGCCGTCCCTTAGACCACTCAGATGTAGGGTTAGCACCGCGCCGTCCCTTAGACCACTCAGATGTAGGGTTAGCACCGCGCCGTCCCTTAGACCACTCAGATGTAGGGTTAGCACCGCGCCGTCCCTTAGACCACTCAGATGTAGGGTTAGCACCGCGCCGTCCCTTAGACCACTCAGATGTAGGGTTAGCACCACGCCGTCCATTAGACCACTCAGATGTAGGGTTAGCACCACGCCGTCCCTTAGACCACTCAGATGTAGGGTTAGCACCGGGCCGTCCCTTAGACCACTCAGATGTAGGGTTAGCACCACGCCGTCCCTTAGACCACTCAGATGTAGGGTTAGCACCGCGCCGTCCCTTAGACCACTCAGATGTAGGGTTAGCACCGCGCCGTCCCTTAGACCACTCAGATATAGGGTTAGCACCACGCCGTCCCTTAGACCACTCAGATATAGGGTTAGCACCACGCCGTCCCTTAGACCACTCAGATATAGGGTTAGCACCGGGCCGTCCCTTAGACCACTCAGATGTAGGGTTAGGCCCCGGGCCGTCCCTTAGACCACTCAGATATAGGGTTAGCACCGCGCCGTCCCTTAGACCACTCAGATGTAGGGTTAGCACCACGCCGTCCCTTAGACCACTCAGATGTAGGGTTAGCACCGGGCCGTCCCTTAGACCACTCAGATGTAGGGTTAGCACCCGCGCCGTCCCTTAGACCACTCAGATGTAGGGTTAGCACCGCGCCGTCCCTTAGACCACTCAGATGTAGGGTTAGCACCACGCCATCCCTTAGACCACTCAGATGTAGGGTTAGCACCACGCCATCCCTTAGACCACTCAGATGTAGGGTTAGCACCACGCCATCCCTTAGACCACTCAGATGTAGGGTTAGCACCACGCCGTCCATTAGACCACTCAGATGTAGGGTTAGCACCACGCCATCCCTTAGACCACTCAGATGTAGGGTTAGCACCACGCCGTCCCTTAGACCACTCAGATGTAGGGTTAGCACCACGCCGTCCATTAGACCACTCAGATGTAGGGTTAGCACCGCGCCGTCCCTTAGACCACTCAGATGTAGGGTTAGCACCACGCCATCCCTTAGACCACTCAGATGTAGGGTTAGCACCACGCCATCCCTTAGACCACTCAGATGTAGGGTTAGCACCACGCCGTCCATTAGACCACTCAGATGTAGGGTTAGCACCACGCCATCCCTTAGACCACTCAGATGTAGGGTTAGCACCACGCCATCCCTTAGACCACTCAGATGTAGGGTTAGCACCACGCCGTCCATTAGACCACTCAGATGTAGGGTTAGCACCACGCCATCCCTTAGACCACTCAGATGTAGGGTTAGCACCACGCCATCCCTTAGACCACTCAGATGTAGGGTTAGCACCACGCCGTCCATTAGACCACTCAGATGTAGGGTTAGCACCGCGCCGTCCCTTAGACCACTCAGATGTAGGGTTAGCACCACGCCATCCCTTAGACCACTCAGATGTAGGGTTAGCACCACGCCATCCCTTAGACCACTCAGATGTAGGGTTAGCACCACGCCGTCCATTAGACCACTCAGATGTAGGGTTAGCACCACGCCATCCCTTAGACCACTCAGATGTAGGGTTAGCACCACGCCGTCCATTAGACCACTCAGATGTAGGGTTAGCACCACGCCATCCCTTAGACCACTCAGATGTAGGGTTAGCACCACGCCATCCCTTAGACCACTCAGATGTAGGGTTAGCACCACGCCGTCCATTAGACCACTCAGATGTAGGGTTAGCACCGCGCCGTCCCTTAGACCACTCAGATGTAGGGTTAGCACCGCGCCGTCCCTTAGACCACTCAGATGTAGGGTTAGGCCCCGGGCCGTCCCTTAGACCACTCAGATATAGGGTTAGCACCGCGCCGTCCCTTAGACCACTCAGATGTAGGGTTAGCACCACGCCGGCCCTTAGACCACTCAGATGTAGGGTTAGCACCGGGCCGTCCCTTAGACCACTCAGATGTAGGGTTAGCACCACGCTGTGAGGCGGACTGGTGAGTGATGAGGCGGAGTGAGCCGGCTTTACGTGGATGCTGACGGTTGACAGTAGGTGTGGGTTCTTCTGGCCGGTTGGCTGCAGTTGTGGTTGGAGAGGATAAGCTGACTGAGGCAGGGCAGCTGCAGAAGCAACAAGCTTCCTGCATCGTGCAGCAAGCAGGACCAGCTTTGTCACATCCCATAACATCGCTATGGAAAAAGATAAAGAAGATAAAGCTTGGAGAACGGGCTGCTGTCCAAGCGCTCCATGACGAGAAGATGGAGGACATCATGTTTTTATTTCTCACATGGTCACGCTGAAGCAAACAAGACTGTGTGCATGACGCGATGCGCCACCATGCTTACAAAGCAGCAGGAATTAGAAAAATTCTGAAAAAAATCCCTATTTCTCTGCATCGCCGCGTTCAATTTGTATATTTCCCACATTTTAGCTCCATTTGTGATCATTTCCACAAATGGAGCTAAAATGTGGGAAATGTACATGTGCATATAATTATATACATTCTCACATTTACATGTACATAAATGCATACACATACATACATGTACATGTATAAATATGCGCACATAAAACACACATACGTAATTCAGTGTTTCTGTACGTTTGTTACATGTAATTTATTAAATATTTTTTAAATTTGATGAGTCAGACATAATTTCCCCACAACCCTTCATTGGATTAAGCGGATAGGATGATGAATGAATAAATGAATGAACGAATGAACCAACCAACCAACCAACAAACCAACGAATGAACGAACCAACAAACCAACCAACAATGAACGAACCAACCAACCAGCAAACCAACGAATGAACAAACCAACCTACCAACAAATGAACGAACCAACAAACCAACCAACGAATGAACAAACCAACCAACCAACCAACCAACCAGCAAACCAACAAATGAACGAACCAACAAACCAACCAACAATGAACGAACGAACCAACCAGCAAACGAATGAATGAACGAACCAACAAACCAACCAACGAATGAACCAACCAACCAACCAACCAACCAACCAACCAGCAAACCAACAAATGAGCGAGCCAACCAACCAACCAACGAATGAACCAACCAACCAACCAACCAACGAATGAACGAACCAACCAACAAATGAATGAATGAGGACATAATTTCATAACTGAAGTTGTTCCACAGCTTCCCTCCAGCAGGTATAAGACATGATGTTTAGTTTGCGTTCTTACTGTATTTGTATTTCACATGCTTGTACCTCGTAGTACATCTGAACACTCCCTCATCATACCTTTTGATGAATTACTGAATAGAAGAGTTGTTTTATTTTTAAAATGGAGCAGATTTCTGAGTTGGAGAGCCTCTCAGGCTGACATGGTGTGTGTGCGTTGTCTGGACTGAGAGTTGCGTACAGCTCTTAAGCCTGTTCCATCCTCCACGAGAAGCGAGAACTCAGTTCTTGCTTCTCGTGGAGGATGGAACAGGCTTTACAGCTCTGCTGTGGACGATGGATACTCGCTCTATATTTGTTTTCTATGCACCTGAAGTGTCTCCTGACGTGTCTCCTGAAGTGTCTCCTGACGTGTCTCCTGACGTGTCTCCTGACATGTCTCCTGACATGTCTCCTGACGTGTCTCCTGAAGTGTCTCCTGACATGTCTCCTGACATGTCTCCTGAAGTGTCTCCTGACGTGTCTCCTGACATGTCTCCTGACATGTCTCCTGACGTGTCTCCTGAAGTGTCTCCTGACATGTCTCCTGACGTGTCTCCTGACGTGTCTCCTGACATGTCTCCTGACATGTCTCCTGACGTGTCTCCTGAAGTGTCTCCTGACATGTCTCCTGACATGTCTCCTGACGTGTCTCCTGACGTGTCTCCTGACATGTCTCCTGACGTGTCTCCTGAAGTGTCTCCTGACATGTCTCCTGACATGTCTCCTGAAGTGTCTCCTGAAGTGTCTCCTGACATGTCTCCTGAAGTGTCTCCTGAAGTGTCTCCTGACATGTCTCCTGACGTGTCTCCTGAAGTGTCTCCTGACATGTCTCCTGACATGTCTCCTGACGTGTCTCCTGACATGTCTCCTGAAGTGTCTCCTGACATGTCTCCTGACGTGTCTCCTGAAGTGTCTCCTGACATGTCTCCTGACGTGTCTCCTGAAGTGTCTCCTGACATGTCTCCTGACGTGTCTCCTGACGTGTCTCCTGACATGTCTCCTGAAGTGTCTCCTGAAGTGTCTCCTGAAGTGTCTCCTGACGTGTCTCCTGAAGTGTCTCCTGACATGTCTCCTGACATGTCTCCTGACGTGTCTCCTGACATGTCTCCTGAAGTGTCTCCTGACATGTCTCCTGACGTGTCTCCTGAAGTGTCTCCTGACATGTCTCCTGACATGTCTCCTGACGTGTCTCCTGAAGTGTCTCCTGAAGTGTCTCCTGACATGTCTCCTGACGTGTCTCCTGAAGTGTCTCCTGACATGTCTCCTGAAGTGTCTCCTGAAGTGTCTCCTGAAGTGTTTCCTGAAGTGTCTCCTGACATGTCTCCTGAAGTGTCTCCTGAAGTGTTTCCTGAAGTGTCTCCTGAAGTGTCTCCTGAAGTGTCTCCTGACGTGTCTACTGAAGTGTCTCCTGAAGTGTCTCCTGAAGTGTCTCCTGAAGTGTCTCCTGACATGTCTCCTGAAGTGTCTCCTGAAGTGTCTCCTGACGTGTCTCTTGACGTTTTCTGAAGTGTCTCCTGACGTGTCTCCTTAAGTGTCTCCTGAAGTGTCTCCTGAAGTGTCTCCTGACGTGTCTACTGAAGTGTCTCCTGAAGTGTCTCCTGACATGTCTCCTGAAGTGTCTCCTGACATGTCTCCTGAAGTGTCTCCTGAAGTGTCTCCTGACGTGTCTCTTGACGTTTTCTGAAGTGTCTCCTGACGTGTCTCCTTAAGTGTCTCCTGAAGTGTCTCCTGACATGTCTACTGAAGTGTCTCCTGAAGTGTCTCCTGAAGTGTCTCCTGAAGTGTCTCCTGACATGTCTCCTGAAGTGTCTCCTGAAGTGTCTCCTGACGTGTCTCTTGACGTTTTCTGAAGTGTCTCCTGACGTGTCTCCTTAAGTGTCTCCTGAAGTGTCTCCTGACATGTCTCCTGACGTGTCTCCTGAAGTGTCTCCTGAAGTGTCTCCTGACATGTCTCCTGAAGTGTCTCCTGAAGTGTCTCCTGACGTGTCTCTTGACGTTTTCTGAAGTGTCTCCTGACGTGTCTCCTTAAGTGTCTCCTGACGTGTCTCCAGGTCTGAACACGACACAGATGCTGTTGAAGGACATGAAAGCTATTTCAGGAAGTCTCAGTGTGTCTGTTTCTGTTCTCTACGTCAGCCTGGAGGTCAGTGAACTACACACTGCCCAACCAATCAGCTTCAGCCACATTAGTGTGACATCACTGCGTGTGTTTGTGTTTGTCAGGACTTCCTGCACAGGGCGGAGTTGGAGGCAGAGCTTTCAGCTTTTTGTAAGAAGATTGGATTGGATTTGCTGCTGTTGATGACCATCTCCTTCAATGAGAGCAATGAACCAATCAGAGAACTGGCTGCATTCAGTGAGAGCTCCACCTGCAGAGACCAGGTACGACTGAGACCTGCCACTCATCGGTGTGGTGCTGTTGTCATAACAACCAGGTTGCTCTTTCTCCCTAGGTGTGTCAGTACCTGGAGAAGTCTCGTAATCCTGCCCTCAACCTCTGCCCAATCAGCAACCCCCATCCTCACATCTCCGCCTATCACCAAGGTAAAGTTGGGTGGTTACCATGGTAACAGGTATCAATTCAGCTCAGTCCAGCTTTATTTGTAAAGCGCCACTTCACAACAGTGTCGTCTCAGGGCTTTACAGTCACAGCAATTAAATCCAATTCATAATCAATCGATTAGCTAAGAGAAATCAACTGATAGAATTGAATCTCAGCTTGGATCGAATCCCCCAACCTGAGACAAACCCTGGTCCAGAACAACTCCACGGTTCCTAACTGTGGTACTGGAAGCCAGATTAATGCCATCCAGATTAATTACATAGCTGGACAGACAGAAACCTAAGTCTGTCTGACTTTAAAAGGAGAAAATTCAGAGTCATCCAGGTCTTGATGTCTGTAAGACGTCTTTGTAATCTAAGAAACTGATTGGTTTCATCTGGCTTCATGCAGAGGTAGATCTGAGTGTCATCCACATAGCAATGAACATTTATACCATGCTGCCTGATGATATTTCCTAAGGGAAGCATGTATAATGTGAAAAGTATTGGTCCAAGTACAGAACCCTGAGGAACTCCATGACTTTCCCTGGTGTGTGAGGAAGACTCATCATTTACATTTACAAACTGAAATCTATCAGATAAATATGACTGGAACCAGTCTAATGCGGTCCCTTTAATCCCAATAACATGTTCCAGCCTCTGTAGCAGAATATTGTGATCAATAGTGTCGAATGCAGAACTGAGATCTAAAAGAATGAGTCCAGACAGAAGTCCTTTATCTGAGGCCATGAGAAGATCATTAGACTTTCACCAGTGCTGTCTCTGTGCTATGATGAGCTCTAAATCCTGACTGGAACTCTTCAGATTGTTTCTGCTCAGATAGGAACATAGTTGGGTTGAAACTGTTTTCTCCAGAATTTTAGACAAGGATGTCGGTTTGTAAATGGCTAAAACTCCTGGATCCAGAGTTGGTTTTTAAGTATCCATCCATCATTTTCTGCCGTCTTCGCCAGGGTCGGGTCAGGATGATCACAAGGCGTTCCCAGCCCAGCCGAGAAATATAATCCCTCCAGGGAGGTCCAGGAGGCATCCTGACCAGATGCCCGAGCCACCTCAACTGGTTCCTCTCCATGCGGAGGAGCAGCGGCTCTACTCTGTTCTCCTCCCGGATGACCGAGCTCCTCACCCTATCTCTAAGGGAGAGCCCGGCCACCCTGCGGAGGAAACTCATTTCAGCCGCCTGTATACGAGATCTCGTTCTTTCGGTCACGACCCACAGCTCATGACCATAGGTGAGGGTAGGAATGTAGATCGACTGGTAAATTGAGAGCTTGTCACCAGACAGGTTCAACTTTGGACACCAGAAGCTGAGAGCACCCTGCAGGACTGTTTTGCCACCACGCACTGGGATGTGATTTGCACTGCAGTCACTGGGCCACAGTCTTGTCAGGATTGGAAATGATTATGCGAGTATGTGAGCGGGTACATTCGTACCTGTGTTGAGACTGTCATACTCACTATTCAAATCAGAAAGTTTCCCAACCAAAAGCCCTAGGTTAAACAGTGAGGTACGGCCCCTGCTACCTCTTGCCTCTATTGTGTTTAGTTCTGGCAAGGAGGCTGAGTACATAACTGTGCAGTACTAACTGTAGAAGGCCACAAGAGCGGCCAAGAGGCAATGCAGAGAGAAGATGGAGGGCTTCTACTAAACTGCTGAACCCAGGAGGATGTGGCAATGTCTGCACCACATCACAGACTTCAGGACCAGCTACAGCGCCATCAGAACCTCAGACAATCTCCTAGACGCAATCTACACCAGCTTTGAGACCATCACCACCCCCACACTTAAAGAGCACCTGCACACCCCAGCCACTTAACCCACCTGCCCCGTCTGGCGTCTCATCAGCCCAGGTACACCCAGCCCTGAGGAACACCAACCCCTGCAAAGCCCCAGGTCCAGATGGTATTTCTGGGCAGGTCCTCAGAGCGTGTGCTAATGAGCTGACTGATCTCTTCAAATCTATCTTCAACCTCACCCTCAGCCAGTGCACCGTCCCCACCTGCAACAAAACCACCACCATGGTCCCCCTTCCCAAGAAGAACCCCCTTCCTGCCTGAATGACTACAGGCCAGTAGCATTCACTTTCATCATCATGAAGTACTTTGAGAGAGTGGTACTGGCCGACATTCAGAGTAGCATACTGGACACTACAGACCCCCTGCATTATGCTTAGGGGCCCTGCTGATCCACCTCTGACGCCACCGCCACTGCCCTTCATGTCTCCCTCTCCCACCTGGAAAATCAAGACTCCTACATCACGAGACTCTTTATTGACTACAGCTCTTCTTTCAACACGGTTATCACTCACAAACTGTTATCACTCAGACCACACTGCACCCTCTGTGACTGGACTTCTTGACGTGCACGCCCCAGTCTGTCAGGACTGGAAACAGAACTTCAGCCAGCATCACCACTAACATCGGTACCCCACAGGGCTGTGTCCTCAGCCCCCTCCTCTTCATCACTGTGTTGCATCCCACCCCGAGAACGTCATCCTGAAGTGCCTACAGGAGGGAGGGGGACAGTCTGGTGACAACAACAGCACTCTCAATGCAGACAAGATGTTGAACCTTCGAAGAACCGTAACTACAACCAGTCCCTTTTTAAATTCTTCTCTTTGATCTTTACTTTGACCGGTCAGACTCTGGTCCAGAAGTTCTCATTTAATCATTTATTTAACCAGTAAGACTCAGGTTAAGAGGTTCAGGGAAAGTCTCTCACACTAATTCCCTATTAAGGCATCAACTATTGACCTAACTTAAATGATCCTTTGTATTCTCCATGCTTGGTTTATCAGTTTTTCGCTGCCATTGTTCGGAGAATTATAAGAACCGCACAATAGTCAAAAACCTTATGTCTCTTCTGGCGTTCGGGTACGGGGCTTACCTCTTAGTGCACGGAGAGTCTCCTCCTGTCTCTCCCTTGTCCCAAGATTGTCCCTTGTCTCTACAGAATTATGAATCTTTTCCAAGAATAATGTCACTAGAGTTACAAACCCAGTACAGGAGATGGCTGTGAATAAGAATTCAGAGCTGTAATTCCAAGGTAATCCCAATTCTTCATTGGATGAGTTTGCAGAGAAGCGTTGGGGCTTGCAGATGAGCTGCAAAAGCCGTCTTTCCTTCTTTGTTAAATGTTATTAAACTGTACAATATCATATGATTATGCATAAAATCCATAAAACTCCTCCTTCAGAGAGTTTCTGAGAGGAGGAAGACGGTACTGTTGTGATTATACACAAACACTAAAACCCCTTCTTTTTGGAGCATGCATTCCACTAGTAGAAGGAATACTGTACTTATTATAATATGATTACGCACTAGACCCCACCTTCGGAGAAAATACATTTTCCCAAGGGGGGGAAGAAGTTACACAAAGA
The DNA here is from genome assembly GCF_933228915.1 of Telmatherina bonti. Taxonomy (NCBI): domain Eukaryota; kingdom Metazoa; phylum Chordata; class Actinopteri; order Atheriniformes; family Telmatherinidae; genus Telmatherina; species Telmatherina bonti. The sequence continues at coordinate 2,293,726 of NC_136623.1, read as the reverse complement.
AAAGTCTGTGGTGGACCAGGTGGTACAGACTTGTACAGAAACCAGTTCCTGGAGCGAGATAAGTTAATGAGCCTTCCGGCCAGCATTACATCATAGTCCTTGTAAATCTTTGTCTTCTTTGTCCGCAAGAGAGGAACCTACCAGATGTCCAACATTGTGAAACACATAGAGTCTTGGAGAGTAATGAAGCTGGGTGGTTCGAGGGAAAGTTATGGTTCCAAACATCATAAAACACCTCAAGTCTTGAGTGCAGCTCCTTATCTCTCAGGCAAGGGCTGCAAGGGGTGGAGTTTTACAATCTATGACAAACATTAGTTTCCAAAGAGTTGTAAAAGTTACTAAAAAGGTTATAAGAGTTACTAAAGTGAATCAAACTATTGTGTTACAAACATTAAAATACATATAGATCATTAAGCTGTGATGGGCGTTTGGTGAATCTGTAGAAAACACTTTGTTTCAGAGTAGCTCTGAGGGTCTAGAGGTGAGTGGAGAAAGCTTCTGCCACTATCTCCATGCTCAGAGCTTTAAGGTCCTCCTGGACAGGTCTCTTACCATCCAATTTGCCAATGTATTTTCTTCATCTGCCCTCTATTCTGCTTCTCCAAATACTGGCAGTTTAAAAGCTCTTCCATGCACAATTTCAGAAGGAGTTAAACCATTTTCTGTAGGTGTAATTCTCACATACAGTTTAACTAATTCTAATTCTATCAACCCAATTCCGTCCTGTGTGTTCCATTGTGTTCCGCAACCTAAGCTTTACTGTACATTTTATTCATCTGACTAGACCCACAATTTGTGGATGATAAGAGGAAAAGTTCTTTATGGTCATTTCTAATTTGGCATCCATCTTCTTAATAACTTCTTTAATAAAATGAGAGCCATTATCCGAAAATAAGCATTCACGAATTCCATGCTGTAGAATTATAATTTTACATATGGCTTTTGCCAAAGTTAAGGCATCTGCATGCTTACTTGGTACTCAGCCCATTTTGAAAAAGGACAAATAAGTACTAATCAACACTTAAACTGTTGACATGTGTTCAATTGAATGAAGTCTATATGTAAGAACCGAAAAGGAAGTTCTGCTTTGCGAAATTGTCCACTCTTTGGTCTGACATTCCCTGGGAAGTGTGTTCACAACAAATAAGACAAGCTCTACAAAAATTCTTTGAAAAAGAAACAAAACCAATAGTGTAAAAATAATTTGACACAATATTAACCATAGTATTTGTAGAAACATGTCCAGAACCGTGGCTTAATATGGCTGCAGTCTTAAAAAGATTCTTTGATAAAACAGGTTTATTTTGTATAACACAAGGATCATGTTTCAGCTCTGCTCCTGCAGTTAACCAAAGCAGACCAAATCAAAGTTCCCAGATGTGTGTGCGTGTTGCTTTGATGATTGAAGCGTCTTAGGGTTAGGGTGTGTGCCATGCACTCTGGTTGCCGTCTGTTTGGCAACTTGATCTGCAAAAGCTACATTGGATTTTTGTGATGTATATGCTAAGCATTTACAAACAGCAATTTCGCTTGGCAGCATTACTGCTTGTAATAATTCTGTCCACAAGGATGCATGTTGCGCTGGCTTGCCAGTACATGTCACCATTCCTCTGCGCTCCTATTGAGGTGTAAAGAAATGAAAAGTAGCATATGCGTATTGACTCTCTGAGTAAACTGTTACTGATTTTCCTTCAGCTTGTTTACATGCTCGTGTTAATCTTTGCTGCTTGGGCAGAAAAGCTAGAAAGAAGTTTTATTGTCAAATGTGGCTGAGACAATAATGTAGCGACTAATGATAGGTGTGTAGCTGGTGACTGAAAGGTATTTTTTGTTTGCATAAGAAGAATTTCCACTTCATGAGGAACTAATAATGTTAATGGATGAAACAATACGATCTCAGCTGATGCTTGGACCTCCAGGCTGCAGCACATACGACTTTCATACACGGAGGTAGGGCACATCATACAGGATCCAATCTTTTTGAATAGAATCCTGTGGGCTCCAGTTTTCCCCCATGTTCTTGGGACAACATTGAAGTCATGAAATTTCCTTTGCAGTCGACAGTTTGAACAAATGACTTGGATAAATATGGTAAACTTTTTTTTTTCTAACCTGTCCTGTCCAGCATCTCAGCATACAGAACAACAATCTGCGCGCCGTATTTTTGTCAGACAGATTTGCTCTGTCAAGGGAGACATCTCATGTATGTAGCTGCCCTTGATAATCTGAATATTTTTATTATTATTATAATTATTATAATTTTTTTAAAAATTTTGTTTTGCAATCATCGTCAGTCTTGATATGGCCAAGCTGGACCTGGCAGGGGAAGAGGAAAAAAACAACATGAAGGGAGAGAAAGAGAGAGAAAAGAAAGGCGTGTCTAAGCTGCTAAAGTTACAGTGTTTGCAAAACAATATAAACTAATACAGAAATACAACAGGACAAAAGTAGGATAGTGACAATATTCAAAAACAAACATAAAAATAAAAAAAAAGTAAATAAATATGGATAAGCAATGGATAAATATGGTAAACTTAAGACTGTGGAACTTGTCAAAGCTTGTTTTAGCTCCTGTAGAGCTTTTAAAGACTCTGGTGTCCAGGTCGGTACATCTGACATGGACTTTGGCTGCCCATATGTGATATCTAATAAAGGTTGAGTAATTTCTGCATAACTGGGAATACATGTTTGACAAAAATAATACCAGGGAAACCACGAAACTGCGTCTTTTGTTTCTTAGTTAGTGGTTGTGGGGCGTTTAAAATAGCTTGCTTTCTATCTTCACAGTCTCCTTCCCTCACCACTTATTAAGTAGCCTAAAAACCTCACTTCCTCTTTCAACCACTGCAGTTTTTGGAGTGAGATTTAATTTCCAATATCAGCAAGGAGTCTCAGAAGTTTCAGTGATGTTTTCTCTACAGTTTTCTTCCAATTTTGAAGCCACGAGTATATCATCAATGTAAGAAATTACCTGTGAGTGCGCAGGGACTTGAAATCCAGACAAACAATTCTGGATGGCTGCTGAAAAAAATAGTGACTCTTTATGTACAGGAATGGAGAAAAATGTGTTGCTTAAATCTATTACCGTGAAGGTTTCAGATTGTTAAGGAGCTTGTGCGGATCAGGGATGTTTGAAGTGCGACTCTCCACTGCTGAATTTACTGCTCTCAGATCCTGTACAGGTCTCCAGCCCAAATGGCTTTTGAACTGGATAAATTGGAGAATTGCACTACACATCAACATTTTCTCCGATGATTCCTGTCCTTGTCATATCCTCTATGACTGGTCTTATTCCTTCGATTGCATCTATCTATGATCTGTTTTAGGTTTTATAATAACTGGCTGAGCTGTGGTCATTTACTTTTAATATTGTTGTTTGTATGTTTTTCATGCTTCGGTCAAAAAGCTAATTTTCTGCTGTAGAGATGTCTACAATGCAGGCAGCCTCTAACGGCTCCTCTGGAGCTTCCTGTGGTCCTCACTTATCATTCTGTCCTGATGAGGCAGTCTATCGCATTCAGCTGGGTGGAGCCTGCAGTTCCAAGCTCCTATGCACAGTGTTCAGGTTATTACTGATTTCCTTCCTGATAGAAACTATTTTGTTTCCAAAGAAACTCATAAAGTCGTCACAGCTGAGGTTGAAAGGAATAGATGGCTCAACGGCACTATGGCTCTTAGTCAGTCTGGTTCCAGTGCTGAAGAGAAACCTGGGGTTGTTCTTCTTCTCCTCTATCAATGATGAATAATAAGCTGTTCTAGCCACATGCAAGGCTTTTTATACACTATTAACTTTCTTTCCAGACTATGCAACACTCTTCTAAGCCAGATGAACGCCATTTTCTTTCCAAACGTCTTGATGTCGGTTTTAAAGCTTGAAGCTGGGAATTAAACCACCGGCCCGCTTCTTCTGACTGGTTCTCTTCTTCTTTAGAGGAGCAACATTATCTAGTGTTATACACATTAAAGCTGTCATTCTAGCAACACATTCATGGACCTGTGTTGGAGTAAAGCTCGGATGGGTGTTTCCTGTCAGGTTAACACATGGTGTTGGAGGAAATACTGCTGAAATAGACTTCTTAAATTTGTTAACACTATCTGACAAACATCAACTAGAATGAATTTTCTTCTCAGCCCTTGTGTAGTCAAGTAAAGTAAACTCAAAAGTTATTAAATGATCAGACAGAACAGGGTTATGAGGAAAAACTGTTAGTTGGTCACTTCTGATGCCACATGTCAGAAGAAGATCCAGAGTGTGACGATGAGAATGAGTCGGCATGTGGACATTTTGGGAAAATCCAATTGAACTTAATATAGAGTTAAAGGCAATGGTTAAACTGTCATGTTCATCATCAAGATGAATGTTAAAATCCCCCAGAACAATAACTTTATCAGTATTCAGCACTAACTCTGATAAGAGGTCTGAGAAGTCAGTTAGGAACTGTGAGGAAGATCCAGGTGAAGGTTGAGCTAAGCTAACGGGATTTCCTGTTTCAGGAAACACATTGGCATCTCGGAAGAAGCTCCTTCCCATCATTAAGGACTTTCTCAGAGAGCGGGATGGAGACAGGAGTCCAGGAGACCTGGAGGACGAGTCTCTGGTACCCCCAACCCCCATGAACAGTCTGGTGGAGGGATGTCCACTGGATGCAGGCTTCCCTCAGATCAGCACTCAGGACCTGGAGGACAAGTTCAGCAAGATGGACGCCTCTGACCTCTGACTGTCCCCTGACTCCAGGCTGACCTCTGACCCTAGACTGACCTTTTATGGACGGTGAAGGCTGATAGGACAGAGAACTTTACCAGTGACCCATTGCTATAATCACTGAGACAGGGTAAACCAAGACTATCCAAGATCTTAGCTCTGCTTCAGGTCCAAGTGGTCTGGCACTGATTACAACTTGTCCATATCCAGATCCAGCTGGTCTTGGTCCGGGTCTAGCTGGCTCAGGTTTGGGTCCATCTGGTTCTGGTCCAGGTGTGTTTCAGAACCTGAGCATGTTTAACATGAGTTAAATTAATAAAATGAAACATGTGAAGAAAATCTTGTGAACTTTATTCAGGTCCACCTCAGACCAGTTCTCCAAAACCTCCTAAGTCCTTAATGTTTGAACTGTCATAGTCTATCATATAATAATGTCTGCCTGTTCTTGAAATGTTTTTCTGCTCCTGAAATGCGTCTCTACTGTAACACAGCAACACACTGCAATAAAAACCATTATAATAATCTGTTAATATCCATCCATCTTCTGCCGCTTATCCGGGGTCGGGTCGCGGGGGCAGCAGCCTGAGCAGGGAAGCCCAGACTTCCCTCTCCCCAGCCACATTTGCCAACTCTGTGGGGGGATCCCGAGGCGTTCCCAGGCCAGCCGAGAGATATAATCTAATCTCTCACCATAAATGACAGGGATGCAGTGTCACTTTCTGGTTGGAAATTCAGGGGCGTGGCCAGAACAAGGATCCACCCATGCAGTAAAATGACTCATTTTAAGGTTGTGATAAGTGTGGGACAGCATTTTAAAAAGCGTGTTTTTGTAACTTAAAGAAAAAATAAAACGAGTCTATGTAATTGGATGGATAAAAATTTAGGGCTTAAAGATTGGGACAATTGCTTCCCAATGGAAAGTAGTACCTAGCAAGGAAGCATAAATCATAATTATGTATGACTAAAAACATGTATATGTGTATGTATATTGGGCTGCACGGTGGAATAGTGGTTAGCACTGTGGCCTCACAGCAAGAAGGCCGCTGGTTCAATCCTCAGGTAGGGGGAAGCTTGGACAGTGGCCTTTATGTATGGAGTCTGCATGTTCTCCCCGTGTATGCGTGGGTTCTCCAGCTTCCTCCCACCATCCAAAGACATGATGTTAGGTTAACTGGTTGCTCTAAACCGCCCCTAGGACTGAGTGGTTGTTTGTCTCTGTGTGTTCCTGCAATGGACTGGCGAGCTGTCCAGGGTGTACCCTGCCCTTCACCCAAAGCCTGCTGGGATAGGCTCCAGCTTATATATAATATATAACACCGTGCAGGACGTTTGGCGTTTGCCAGAGAACACCAAGATAAATTCTCCACTGGCGCCCTGAGCTCTTCACAGATGGAAGCAGGTTCACACTGAGCACATGTGCCAGACGTGACAGAGTCTGGAGACGCCGTGGAGAACGTTCTGCTGCCTGCAACATCCTCCAGCAGGACCGGTTTGGCAGTGGGTCAGTAATGGTGTGGGGGGGGGGCATTTCTTTGGAGGGCCTGATCCTGGATTGATCTGGACTCCTTGAGCATAACGACCGTTTAGCTCCGAGACCAAACCACATTGGCATCCAGTCGTCCCTGTTTGGCACCGTTCCTGGCTTTGTCCCTTTCCCAGAGCTGCAGCAACATTTTCAGTATTTATTTTTTTAAGCTCCTGTTTTGAGTCCAACATTCCCTGCTACGGCGACACCTGCTCTGACAGCGTCTTCCTCTCCATTCAGCAGATGATCTGATAAATTAGCGCCCCACAAGATGGGAGTAATTCTTCCACACCAAGTCTTTAAATAAACTACTCATAAAACAACAATTAATAAGCATTCATTTATTTATTGATCCGTTTCCCCACAGACTCAAACAGACACGAAGAGAAAAACTACAAAACAAGAAGAAGTAGTGACAGGAAATATTTACAGTTTCTGATCCATCAGCTAAAAATGCTTCATGGACTGATTGGATTGGTTGAAACATGTGGGAACGAGCTGTTCACACCCGAAGCTGCTCTATGACGACGACTCATCAGTTCTGTAATCTGAAAACACGCCGAAGCTTTGGGAGAAAATTCACAGAAGTCTTTATAAACATGCGTAGTGTCGTGACATGAACTCTGACGCTTCCAAAGCAGAAGAAGAAAAGAGATGGGAGGGAGACGGAGGATTCTTTGGTTCACTTCTTAAAGAACTTCTTATTGAGGAGGAAGATGAGCAGATTAACGTTGACCTTCGCCTTATCGAACATCTTCATCACAGCCACGCCCTCATACTGGAGCTGCAGCAGGTCCTGCACAACACACACACACACACACACACACACTGGTTTTAATCTGAAGATCTGGGACCAGAATCCAGCCTGACTCGGGATTCTGGCCTGGTTGGGACCACTTCTTGGCCCGCTTCATACCTGGTATTGGAGCAGGAACTCCTCCATTTCGACTCCGAGGAACCGAGCTTTGATGTTGAAACTTCCTCTCTCAGGACCAGGAACGATGTCGAAAACGACGTTTTTAAACCTGAAACAGGAAGTGATGTGTCGTCATGTGTTCCACGTTCCTGCAGAACGGTGGTGTTTCTGCGTTCTCACTGTGTGCTCGGCAGGTCTTGGATCTCTAACAGAACTCCCTTCTCCTGCAGCCGGGCGGCGCTGTAGCTCAGAGCGGCGGGTCTCTTCCTCGCCTTACTGTCTGCTGCCTTCCTATTGGTCGATTTACTGCAACACAAACCAATCAGTGAAGAACTCATCAGCATCCGAGAGCCAGTCCACAACCAGCCCTGAGAAGCAAAGGACGGAGACATCCAACAGAGACAGGTGTGTGTAGTACCTGCTGGTGGTCAGGTTATCCAGACAGGAAGTGATGTAATGTCTGTAGTAGTCCACCTGTTCGCTGTGGAAGCTGCTTTTCTCCTGGAGGCGGCCAAGTGTCTGACGGAGCTTCTGAAGCTCCGCCCCCCGGCGCTGGCGGTGCAGACGGTGCTGCCGGATGTCCTGACAGAGAAGACACATCCAGTGAGTTCACCTGAGCGCGGTCAGCCAGGCTCCACCTGGAAAGGAATGTGGAACCAGACTCACCTTGGAGATCATTTGCAGGATCTGGTTCTCAGTCTGAGGTGGTCTCAGGACTCCAAGAGCTTCCAGACGTCGAAGACTCCGCAAGACCTTCCTCTTCTTGTCCTCTACACTCAGGTTGCCATTGGCAACCAGAGACGGGTTCCTCTTCATCTTCTCAGGTGTTCGAGCATGTTGTTTGGCCAGACGATGCATCAGCCAATCATGACACGCTTCCTGTAGAAGTTCAGGTTGTAGAGGATTAGAAACTTCGCAGCAGGAGAGACCCTCCAACAATCTTTGCAGACAGTGGACTCTACCTGGTCAGGTGTGGTCTTTGTTCTCAGGATGTCACTCAGAGAGTCACCTGAATGAGTCCTGATGATGTCAATGATCAGCTGTTTAGTGCTGAAAGAAACAGAGATCAATGAGCAACCGGGTGAGCCCAGTCCGCTGATAGACCTGAACGGACCAGTTTAGTGAGTCACCTGAGCAGCAGTGCTCTGGCGTCCGGTTCGGACTCGCTGAAGATGTCAAACCTACTGGTGAGCGTCAGAGAAACTTCCATCTTACTGGACTCTGAACCTGGATCTCCTGCTAGTGAAGACTCTCCTGCAGAAAAAGCACACAAGATTATTCACACCTGTAAATCTGCACCAACTTATCACAGTTACCTGGAAGGACAGAGAGGTCTACGAAGGACAGAGGGGTCTACGAAGGACAGAGAAGTCTACGAAGGACAGAGAGGTCTGCGAAGGACAGAGGGGTCTACGAAGGACAGAGAAGTCTACGAAGGACAGAGGGGTCTGCGAAGGACAGAGGGGTCTACGAAGGACAGAGAAGTCTACGAAGGACAGAGAAGTCTACGAAGGACAGAGGGGTCTGCGAAGGACAGAGGGGTCTGCGAAGGACAGAGAGGTCTACGAAGGACAGAGAGGTCTACGAAGGACAGAGAGGTCTACGAAGGACAGAGAAGTCTACGAAGGACAGAGGGGTCTGCGAAGGACAGAGAGGTCTACGAAGGACAGAGAGGTCTACGAAGGACAGAGAAGTCTACGAAGGACAGAGAGGTCTGCGAAGGACAGAGAGGTCTACGAAGGACAGAGAGGTCTACGAAGGACAGAGGGGTCTGCGAAGGACAGAGGGGTCTACGAAGGACAGAGGGGTCTACGAAGGACAGAGAAGTCTACGAAGGACAGAGAGGTCTACGAAGGACAGAGGGGTCTGCGAAGGACAGAGGGGTCTGCGAAGGACAGAGGGGTCTGCGAAGGACAGAGGGGTCTGCGAAGGACAGAGGGGTCTGCGAAGGACAGAGGGGTCTGCGAAGGACAGAGGGGTCTGCGAAGGACAGAGAGGTCTACGAAGGACAGAGAGGTCTACGAAGGACAGAGAAGTCTACGAAGGACAGAGGGGTCTGCGAAGGACAGAGAGGTCTACGAAGGACAGAGAGGTCTACGAAGGACAGAGAAGTCTACGAAGGACAGAGAGGTCTGCGAAGGACAGAGAGGTCTACGAAGGACAGAGAAGTCTACGAAGGACAGAGAAGTCTGCGAAGGACAGAGAAGTCTACGAAGGACAGAGGGGTCTACGAAGGACAGAGGGGTCTACGAAGGACAGAGGGGTCTACGAAGGACAGAGAAGTCTACGAAGGACAGAGAGGTCTACGAAGGACAGAGAAGTCTACGAAGGACAGAGAAGTCTACGAAGGACAGAGGGGTCTGCGAAGGACAGAGGGGTCTGCGAAGGACAGAGAGGTCTACGAAGGACAGAGAGGTCTACGAAGGACAGAGAAGTCTACGAAGGACAGAGGGGTCTGCGAAGGACAGAGAGGTCTACGAAGGACAGAGAGGTCTACGAAGGACAGAGAAGTCTACGAAGGACAGAGAGGTCTGCGAAGGACAGAGAAGTCTACGAAGGACAGAGAGGTCTACGAAGGACAGAGAAGTCTACGAAGGACAGAGAAGTCTACGAAGGACAGAGAAGTCTACGAAGGACAGAGAAGTCTGCGAAGGACAGAGAAGTCTACGAAGGACAGAGGGGTCTACGAAGGACAGAGGGGTCTACGAAGGACAGAGGGGTCTACGAAGGACAGAGAAGTCTACGAAGGACAGAGAGGTCTGCGAAGGACAGAGAAGTCTACGAAGGACAGAGAGGTCTACGAAGGACAGAGAAGTCTACGAAGGACAGAGAGGTCTGCGAAGGACAGAGAAGTCTACGAAGGACAGAGGGGTCTGCGAAGGACAGAGGGGTCTACGAAGGACAGAGGGGTCTACGAAGGACAGAGAAGTCTACGAAGGACAGAGAGGTCTACGAAGGACAGAGGGGTCTGCGAAGGACAGAGGGGTCTGCGAAGGACAGAGGGGTCTGCGAAGGACAGAGAAGTCTACGAAGGACAGAGAGGTCTGCGAAGGACAGAGGGGTCTGCGAAGGACAGAGGGGTCTGCGAAGGACAGAGGGGTCTGCGAAGGACAGAGAAGTCTACGAAGGACAGAGAGGTCTACGAAGGACAGAGGGGTCTGCGAAGGACAGAGGGGTCTGCGAAGGACAGAGGGGTCTGCGAAGGACAGAGAAGTCTACGAAGGACAGAGAGGTCTGCGAAGGACAGAGGGGTCTGCGAAGGACAGAGAAGTCTACGAAGGACAGAGAGGTCTACGAAGGACAGAGAAGTCTACGAAGGACAGAGAGGTCTGCGAAGGACAGAGGGGTCTACGAAGGACAGAGAAGTCTACGAAGGACAGAGAAGTCTACGAAGGACAGAGGGGTCTGCGAAGGACAGAGAGGTCTGCGAAGGACAGAGAAGTCTACGAAGGACAGAGAGGTCTACGAAGGACAGAGAGGTCTACGAAGGACAGAGAGGTCTACGAAGGACAGAGAAGTCTACGAAGGACAGAGAAGTCTACGAAGGACAGAGGGGTCTGCGAAGGACAGAGAGGTCTACGAAGGACAGAGAGGTCTACGAAGGACAGAGAAGTCTACGAAGGACAGAGAAGTCTACGAAGGACAGAGGGGTCTGCGAAGGACAGAGAAGTCTACGAAGGACAGAGAAGTCTACGAAGGACAGAGAGGTCTACGAAGGACAGAGAGGTCTACGAAGGACAGAGAGGTCTACGAAGGACAGAGAAGTCTACGAAGGACAGAGAAGTCTACGAAGGACAGAGGGGTCTGCGAAGGACAGAGAGGTCTACGAAGGACAGAGGGGTCTACGAAGGACAGAGGGGTCTGCGAAGGACAGAGGGGTCTACGAAGGACAGAGGGGTCTGCGAAGGACAGAGAGGTCTACGAAGGACAGAGGGGTCTACAATGTGTATATTTATGGATTTAATGTGACATCACAGTGTCTCAACAGTGCCATTTTTCGGACCGTAAATCTGTACAGGGAGTAAAAAACTAAAAATAAAAATACGACACAAACACAAGAAGTCCCTGCTGATCAACCCGAAGATAGGGACCTGTGATTGAGAACCGGTATGAATAACATCTGTAGAGACATTCATACCAGTGCTTCCAACAACAGGAGAAATACCCTTTGTCACTTCATTTTACCTCTGCCTTCTTAGGGCTGGGCGATATGACCACAGATATTGTTTGGACGTTTGAAAATGTCTATCGTTTCATATGAGGCTCTATCATTTAATAATCATTTGATAGGCTGCTTTACCACAATATTTTATGCCAAGACACGCTTTATGGCACGCTGCAATTCATAAACTAACATGGAGGAAGACGGCAGCAGACGTGTTTCAGAGGATAATTCACTAAAAGATGAGCAGCCGACCCAAACTGATGAGCTTGTTCCTAAAAGATGGAAATTTCTGTCTGGATGTGGTTTGGATATAAAAAGAGCGACGTGGAACCGACAACAGACCAGCTCACAGTCCCAACAACGGACTCCGACACAACTAACTCATTTCATCACCTGCAGGAATCAGGATAAAGAATCCAGAATAAAGAACAGAGTCAATAAAAGCAGCGTCTAGTGGAGGAGAATAAACTCCAGACGCTGCAGCAGGTATTTACCTGTGGAACGTCATACGGCCATAGTTCCCCCAGATGGAAGGAGATCCCTGCTGCCGTTGCCTAGCAACACCTGATACATAACTGATGACTGACACAACATTACACACAGTTTATATGGTTATGGATCGTTATGGGGATATAAGATAAGCAACTTTGTGATTTGAAATGTGATCATATTGCCCAGCCCTAGTCATAACCATTACTAGTACATTCTTTGAGCCCCTAATCAACATATATTGATACGGAAAATTCTTCAAGACAGTATGAAATGCAAGTACATTTGATGCTTGCATTCGTCCATCTTTGAAGTGACAACAATATTCTAAAAGCATCATAAAATGCCACTTGAATTTTTTTCATTTTAACTTTACTAGAATTCCACCACCACTTGATCATCCATCCAGCCATTAGTGAGGTCAGACGCTGGCGCATACTGGCTGCCACTGACATTCTGACGCTTGAGATTCTTCTTTCTGATTTTTCTGACTTTTGGCGCTAGTGTTTCTTGGACACTGTTTTTTCATTCTGGTGCCTCCAGCAACACTCTTCCCCCAAGTTCTCAGCTCCTGTGTAACTCACCATATCCTGCTCCTGGCCAACCTCCAGTCTCCAGTCACCAACCACCCGGGTTAGCAGGAGCTCAGCCGGACCCAACTGCTGCTACACCAACGGGTAACATGTGGATTACTTTCACGTCGAGTGGCATTTACCTCTGGTCTCTGCTTGCCTGGGTTCTTTGGTCATCCAACTATCTACCAGTGACTGGGATTATCCAGTACTTTGAGGCAATACTCTCAGACCTGAATGTCTGAGAGACTCAACAATGAACTGATGAACTCTGTTTTTGAACTGCAGACTGACAGTTCCAGAGATGGAAGGTAACCGAGGATGTAGCCAATGTGCAGGACATTGGACAGGACAGGTTTTGTGGCTTGTCTACAGCAGACATGTCTCAATCTGAACCGTATCTGACAGGGATGGGTTTGGAGGACATTATGTATTGTTAGCTGAGTTGTCTGCAGGTTATGGCAGCAGCAGCAGAGCTAGGCAGCAGGACGTGCCGGGGAACAGCTGTTTTCTCCGGAAAGTAGCATCCGGCCAGGTAGACTTGCAAATCTTTACTCTTTGTGGTCTCAACCTGATGTGTGGGTTGATACAATGGCTGACACCTTGGTGATGCTTTAGTGCACCTTGGCCGGTAAAGAACCTGGAGCTGACAGCTGATGTTACAAACAGATAAATAATAAAACTGTTTCTTTCTGCTTTGTGACTTGCGTCAAGGACTCACCTGTTAGCTCTCACTAAGCATGAGATTTATTGAGTTTAAAAAGACTAGGGTTCAGAAAAATTTTGGTTTTCATTGAAATGAAAAGAGGCCCCTCCCTGAGCCGTCACCTTATCGTGGTGGAGGGGTTTGTGTGTCCTGAAGATCCTAGCAGCTATGTTGTCTGGGGCTTTACGCCCCTGGTAGGGTCACCCATGGCAAACTGGGGAGGGACCAGACTAAGTGCTGCTCAAAGACCACTATGATGACAACGACCATGGGCAGAAATGTTCCCTTGCCTGGACGCAGGTTACCGGGACCCCCCTCTGGAGCCAGGCCTGGGGGTGGGGTAGGAGAGCGAGCGTCTGGTGGCCGGGCCTTCGCCCATGGGGCCCGGTCGGGCTCAGCCAGAAAGGGTTACATGGGCCCCACCTCCCGTGGGCTCACCATCTGCGGGAGGAGCCGTAGGGGTCGGGTGCAATGTGAGCTGGGCGGCAGCAAGAGGCGGGGACCCTGGCGGTCCGATCCCCGGCTGCAGAAGCTGGCTCTAGGGACGTGGAACGTCACCTCTCTGGTGGGGAAGGAGCCTGAGCTTGTGCACGAGGTTGAGCGGTTCCAACTAGATATAGTTGGACTCACCTCGACGCATGGCTTGGGCTCTGGAACCAGAACCCTCGAGAGGGTCTGGACCTTCTTCCACTCTGGAGTTGCTCATGGTGAGAGGCGCCGAGCAGGTGTGGGCATTCTCATCAGCCCCCAGCTTGGTGCCTGCACGTTGGGGTTTACCCCGGTGGATGAAAGGGTAGTTTCCCTCCGCCTCCGGGTGGGGGGACGGGTCCTGACTGTTGTCTGTGCTTATGCACCGAACAGCAGTTCAGAGTACCCACCCTTTCTGGAGTCCTTGGAGGGAGTGCTGGAGGGTGCTCCTTCTGGGGACTCCATTGTTCTGCTGGGGGACTTCAATGCTCACGTGGGCAATGACAGTGAGACCTGGAGGGGAGTGATTGGGAGGCATGGTCCCCCCCCCTCTGAACCCAAATGGTGTTTTGTTATTGGACTTCTGTGCTCGTCATGGATTGTCTATAACGAACACCATGTTCCAACATAAGAGTGTCCATATGTACACCTGGCATCAGGATTCCCTGGGCCGCAGTTCCATGATCGACTTTGTAGTCGTATCGTTGGACCTGCGGCCACATGCCTTGGACACTCGGGTGAAGAGGGGGGCGGAGCTTCAACTGATCACCACCTGGTGGTGAGTTGGCTCAGGTGGTAGGGGAGGAAGCCGGTCAGAGCTGGCAGGCCCAAACGTGTTGTGAGGGTCTGCTGGGAACGTCTGGCTGAGTCCCCCGTCAGAGCGAGCTTCAACTCCCACCTTTAGCAGAGCTTCGACCATGTCCCGAGTGAGGCGGGGGACATTGAGTCCGAATGGGCTGTGTTCCGTGCCTCTATTGCTGAGGCGGCCGGCCGGAGCTGTGGCTGTAAGGTCGTTGGTGCCTGTCGTGGCGGTAATCCCAGGACTCGTTGGTGGACACCAGCAGTGAGGGATGCCGTCAAGCTGAAGAAGGAGTCCTATCGGGCCTTCTTGGCCTGTGGGACTCTGGAGGCAGCTGATGGGTACCGACGGGCTAAGCGGCATGCGGCTTCGGCTGTCACCAAGGCAAAAACTCGGGCATGGGAGGAGTTCGGCAAGGCCATGGAGAAAGACTTTCGAACGGCTTTGGTTTTGCTCCTTGCATGATCCAAGGGTTTTTTTCTTACCCCCACTAAGGAGGTTATGTTTTTACTGGCGTTTATCTGTTTGGGTTCAAGATAAATCAAAAAGTTATGGAAACATTTTAATTAGATTTTCGCAAGTTTTTGGAAATGTGAGAAGAAAGAACAGGTTTAATTTTGGTGGTGATCCAGATAATTGTTTGGATTCAGGAACTTTTTAAAGGCCATGGTGGAGGTTTGCACTTTTCTAGTTTGCAGCTTTTTCCACCATCGATTTTCTCTTTCTCGGCTGTTTAGTGGGAGGCAAATAAACCGAGCCGAGTCGGGGAAATCCCTCCTTCATTTTCTCAGCCACGAAGAATCTTACAATATATAAGAAATGAACAACTTCAATTCGGCCTGAAAGTTTTGAGTTTTTACAGATTTACAGTAAACTAAAGGGTCTAACTATATTTGTTATTGTTCATGATTTAAAATGTCCATTTAAAAATGGACTACAATAAAGATGAGGAACCACTTCACCCAGAGTAAAAAAAATGTCTGAGCAAGATAACCTACAGCTCTGGATGCTGTGGGGCTGTCCTGGCTGACACGCCTCTGCAGCATCGCGTGGACATCGGGGTCAGTACCGCTGGACTGGCAGACTGGGGTGGTGGTCCCCCTTTTTAAGAAGGGGAACCGGAGGGTGTGTTCCAACTACAGGGGAATCACACTCCTCAGCCTCCCTGGTAAGGTCTATTCAGGGGTCCTGGAGAGGAGGGTCCGCCGGATAGTCGAATCTCGGATTGAAGAGGAGCAGTGTGGTTTTCGTCCTGGTCGCGGAACAGTGTACCAGCTCTATACCCTCTTTGGGGTCCTGGGGGGGGGCATGGGAGTTTGCCCAACCAGTCTACATGTGCTTTGTGGACCTGGAGAAGGCATTCGGCCGCGTCCCCAGGGGGCTCCTGTGGGGGGTACTCCGGGAGTATGGGGTACCGGACCTCCTTGTACGAGCTGTCCGTAGGTCTGGACGATGAATCATATTTTAATCTCAGTACAATCTGTGTTTCCAACGATGATAAAACTAAAAGGGTGTGATTATTTTCTCTCTGCAGTTTCCTCTCCTGCTGTCTTCAGCTGCTAATCGAGCGTCTCTGGCGTTGCAGCGCTGTGCTGTAAACTCCTCCCACAGCCGCTTTGCTTTCATTCAGACACTGTCGCCAACTTGGAGACTTTCTCGCTAAATCTGGAGACTTTTTTTGTTAAAAGCGACAAATCCAGCAGCTTTTACTGGAGTTATTAGAGACTTTTCTGGTGTTGTGGCGACTGACTTGAAGGCACATATTGTTCTGCAGTTACTGTAAGGAAGGAGCAGCGGGAGCCTCTCCCGTCCTAAAGCACTCCCAGGCGGCCAGTCTCAGTCGGCTCCGGCTGCAGGTCCATGTAGAATAACTGCAGTAGGTTGTGGAAGTTCACCTAAACATAGTTTATACCGTTGTCAGTGACAACTGGCTGCATTATTTTCATATAAACGCATATGTAGTTTGGTGAATTAAATTACTGTAATGTCCCTCCGTTACGGGGCGTTACCATAGCAACGCGTTAACCAGCTGGTTCAGATCAGCCGTCTTTTAACAGGTGAATGAGAGAAACGCGCTGCAGCCTGACAGCCGTTGTTTGGTATAAAACGTACATCCAGGCCAACGTAAAATAGATCGTATAATTTAGTATATTTAACAAATGTAAAAAAGAAATACAGATTTGTTATAAAAATGTTTACTGTGTGGGAATATGGTATAAGCAGATTAAACAACTCAAAACTGTGCATTAGACGGTTGTAATGAACGACACACAGTCAAGAACACCACGACGCGCAGCGTTGTTTAATCCTTACTTATTTTTATCTATTCAGTTCACATCAGTATTTGCATTTTGTCAAAACAAAGCTTCATGTTATTTGTTTTCTAAAATTTGTGGAATCCTAAAGACATTGTTTAAACGTCACTATTTAATGTTAACTATATTCATGTTGTTAAAGATAATGGATAATTGTGTTGAATAATCGAGATCTCAATTTCAGTTAAAATAATTGTGATTATAATTTTTGCCATAATTGAGCCGCCCTAGCTGTCCGGTCCCTGTACGACAGGTGTCAGAGCTTGGTCCACATTGCCGGTAGTAAGTCGGGGGGGGGGGGGGGGGGGGGGGCTCTCCCCTCTTCTCTCAGTATATTGAGTCTTTGTTAAATTAACAGTGAGGATCACTGTTTTAGTGGAACAAAAAATATGACATTTTACATTCAAGTCTTATTTCTTAAAAAAGAAAAAAAAAACATGTCCGAAGCGTGTCATCAAACACATCTGTGCTAGCTTGACTAGTGTGGTATCGGTACACTGAATACCAGGTACGAGTACACACGCTTGGTACTGAGCCAGAAGCAGTAATATTGCTAGACGCTGAAAAAGCATTTGATCCTGTGGAATGGGAATATCTTTGATACACTTGGCAGGTTTGGTTCTAGCTCCAACGTCATTCAACACATTAAGCTTATTTACACTGATCCAGCTGCCTCAGTTTACACCAATAGCATCTCACCTGAGTATTTTTCTTTGCATAGAGGGACGAAGCAACAGGATCCTGTGAGTCTGTTCTGGCTATAGAGCCACTTGCCATAGCCTTTAGATCCAGTGATTATATACAATTTCACATGGTGGTCTGACTCACATGGTCTCACTAAGTGGACGATTTGTCTTGCAGGAATTTGGGAATATATTTTACAGTTACAAATTAAATTTTAATAAAAGCAAATATTTCCCCATTAGTAGTAATGCTGAAAAATCTCCCAATCTGCCATTTAACATGTCTGTAGAATACTAGGCATAAAAGTCACCAGATGCCATTACAGCCCATTTAAAAGTCATCCCTCTCCTGGAAAAGAGCAAACAGGATAATACCTCTCTGTCCTTCAGGACAATATCATTCTAACTCAGTCACTACTTATTATAAAACACTTCAAAAGACGTCTGGGTATTCCAGATGTTCTGTTCAGTCACCCATACGGTACAATCTTTTCTTTCCATCATCCCTAATGGACAACGGGTTCCACATTTGCTATGACAAGAGTATTCGTAGTGTTCAAAAGTTGTTTATAAATTATACTTTTGTTAGTATTACCTGTAGTATTACCTCTGGTATTATCTGTAGTATCATCTGTAGTATTACCTGTAGTATCATCTGTAGTATCACCTGTAGTATCATCTGTAGTATTACCTGTAGTATCATCTGTAGTATCATCTGTAGTATTACCTGTAGTATTATCTGTAGTATCATCTGTAGTATTACCTGTAGTATTACCTGTAGTATCATCTGTAGTATCATCTGTAGTATTACCTGTAGTATTACCTGTAGTATCATCTGTAGTATTATCTGTAGTATCATCTGTAGTATTACCTGTAGTATCATCTGTAGTATTACCTGTAGTATCATCTGTAGTATTACCTGTAGTATTACCTGTAGTATCATCTGTAGTATTACCTGTAGTATTACCTGTAGTATCATCTGTAGTATTACCTGTAGTATTACCTGTAGTATCATCTGTAGTATCATCTGTAGTATTACCTGTAGTATCATCTGTAGTATTACCTCTGGTATTATCTGTAGTATCATCTGTAGTATTACCTGTAGTATCATCTGTAGTATTACCTGTAGTATTACCTGTAGTATTACCTGTAGTATCATCTGTAGTATCATCTGTAGTATCACCTGTAGTATTACCTGTAGTATCATCTGTAGTATTACCTGTAGTATTACCTGTAGTATCATCTGTAGTATTACCTGTAGTATCATCTGTAGTATCATCTGTAGTATTACCTGTAGTATTATCTGTAGTATTACCTCTGGTATTATCTGTAGTATCATCTGTAGTATTACCTCTGGTATTATCTGTAGTATTACCTGTAGTATTATCTGTAGTATCATCTGTAGTATTACCTGTAGTATTACCTGTAGTATTATCTGTAGTACCAGGTGTAGTAGTATCTGTAGTATTAGCTGTAGTAGTCTCTGTAGTACCAGGTGTAGTAGTACCTGTAGTACCAGGTGTAGTATTACCTGTAGTATCATCTGTAGTATCATCTGTAGTATTACCTGTAGTATTATCTGTAGTATTACCTCTGGTATTATCTGTAGTATCATCTGTAGTATTACCTGTAGTATCATCTGTAGTATTACCTCTGGTATTATCTGTAGTATTACCTGTAGTATTATCTGTAGTATCATCTGTAGTATTACCTGTAGTATCATCTGTAGTATTACCTGTAGTATTATCTGTAGTATCATCTGTAGTATTACCTGTAGTATTACCTGTAGTATCATCTGTAGTATTACCTCTGGTATTATCTGTAGTATCATCTGTAGTATTACCTGTAGTATTACCTGTAGTATCATCTGTAGTATTACCTGTAGTATTATCTGTAGTATTACCTCTGGTATTATCTGTAGTATCATCTGTAGTATTACCTGTAGTATCTGTAGTATCATCTGTAGTATTACCTGTAGTATTACCTGTAGTATTACCTGTAGTATTACCTGTAGTATTACATGTAGTATTACATGTAGTATTACCTGTAGTATTACCTGTAGTATTAACTGTAGTATTACCTGTAGTATTACCTGTAGTATCATCTGTAGTATCATCTGTAGTATTACCTGTAGTATCATCTGTAGTATCATCTGTAGTATTACCTGTAGTATCATCTGTAGTATTACCTGTAGTATTACCTGTAGTATTACCTGTGGTATTATCTGTAGTATTACATGTAGTATTAACTGTAGTATTACCTGTAGTATCATCTGTAGTATCATCTGTAGTAGTATCTGTAGTACCAGGTGTAGTAGTACCTGTAGTACCAGGTGTAGTAGTATCTGTAGTACCAGGTGTAGTAGTACCTGTAGTACTAGGTGTAGTAGTACATGTAGTACCAGGTGTAGTAGTACCTGTAGTACTAGGTGTAGTAGTACCTGTAGTACCAGGTGTAGTAGTATCTGTAGTATTAGCTGTAGTAGTCTCTGTAGTACCAGGTGTAGTAGTATCTGTAGTATTAGCTGTAGTAGTCTCTGTAGTACCAGGTGTAGTAGTATCTGTAGTATTAGCTGTAGTAGTCTCTGTAGTACCAGGTGTAGTAGTACCTGTAGTATTAGCTGTAGTAGTACCTGTAGTACCAGGTGTAGTAGTCTCTGTAGTACCAGGTGTAGTAGTCTCTGTAGTACCAGGTGTAGTAGTATCTGTAGTATTAGCTGTAGTAGTACCTGTAGTACCAGGTGTAGTAGTCTCTGTAGTACCAGGTGTAGTAGTATCTGTAGTATTAGCTGTAGTAGTGTCTGTAGTACCAGGTGTAGTAGTACCTGTAGTACCAGGTGTAGTAGTACCTGTAGTACCAGGTGTAGTAGTATCTGTAGTATTAGCTGTAGTAGTCTCTGTAGTACCAGGTGTAGTAGTACCTGTAGTATTAGCTGTAGTAGTCTCTGTAGTACCAGGTGTAGTAGTATCTGTAGTATTAGCTGTAGTAGTCTCTGTAGTACCAGGTGTAGTAGTCTCTGTAGTACCAGGTGTAGTAGTACCTGTAGTACCAGGTGTAGTAGTCTCTGTAGTACCAGGTGTAGTAGTATCTGTAGTATTAGCTGTAGTAGTCTCTGTAGTACCAGGTGTAGTAGTACCTGTAGTATTAGCTGTAGTAGTCTCTGTAGTACCAGGTGTAGTAGTACCTGTAGTACCAGGTGTAGTAGTACCTGTAGTACCAGGTGTAGTAGTACCTGTAGTATTAGCTGTAGTAGTCTCTGTAGTACCAGGTGTAGTAGTATCTGTAGTATTAGCTGTAGTAGTCTCTGTAGTACCAGGTGTAGTAGTACCTGTAGTACTAGGTGTAGTAGTACATGTAGTACCAGGTGTAGTAGTACCTGCAGTACTAGGTGTAGTAGTACCTGTAGTACTAGGTGTAGTAGTACCTGTAGTACTAGGTGTAGTAGTACCTGTAGTACCAGGTGTAGTAGTATCTGTAGTATTAGCTGTAGTAGTCTCTGTAGTACCAGGTGTAGTAGTACCTGTAGTATTAGCTGTAGTAGTCTCTGTAGTACCAGGTGTAGTAGTATCTGTAGTATTAGCTGTAGTAGTCTCTGTAGTACCAGGTGTAGTAGTACCTGTAGTATTAGCTGTAGTAGTCTCTGTAGTACCAGGTGTAGTAGTATCTGTAGTATTAGCTGTAGTAGTCTCTGTAGTACCAGGTGTAGTAGTACCTGTAGTATTAGCTGTAGTAGTCTCTGTAGTACCAGGTGTAGTAGTACCTGTAGTATTAGCTGTAGTAGTCTCTGTAGTACCAGGTGTAGTAGTACCTGTAGTATTAGCTGTAGTAGTACCTGTAGTACCAGGTGTAGTAGTACCTGTAGTATTAGCTGTAGTAGTCTCTGTAGTACCAGGTGTAGTAGTACCTGTAGTATTAGCTGTAGTAGTACCTGTAGTACCAGGTGTAGTAGTACCTGTAGTATTAGCTGTAGTAGTCTCTGTAGTACCAGGTGTAGTAGTACCAGGTGTAGTAGTACCTGTAGTAGTACCTGTAGTATTAGCTGTAGTAGTCTCTGTAGTACCAGGTGTAGTAGTACCTGTAGTATTAGCTGTAGTAGTCTCTGTAGTACCAGGTGTAGTAGTACCTGTAGTATTAGCTGTAGTAGTCTCTGTAGTACCAGGTGTAGTAGTACCTGTAGTATTAGCTGTAGTAGTACCTGTAGTATTAGCTGTAGTAGTACCTGTAGTACCAGGTGTAGTAGTACCTGTAGTATTAGCTGTAGTAGTCTCTGTAGTACCAGGTGTAGTAGTACCTGTAGTATTAGCTGTAGTAGTCTCTGTAGTACCAGGTGTAGTAGTACCTGTAGTAGTACCTGTAGTATTAGCTGTAGTAGTCTCTGTAGTACCAGGTGTAGTAGTACCTGTAGTATTAGCTGTAGTAGTACCTGTAGTACCAGGTGTAGTAGTACCTGTAGTATTAGCTGTAGTAGTCTCTGTAGTACCAGGTGTAGTAGTACCTGTAGTATTAGCTGTAGTAGTCTCTGTAGTACCAGGTGTAGTAGTACCTGTAGTAGTACCTGTAGTATTAGCTGTAGTAGTACCTGTAGTACCAGGTGTAGTAGTACCTGTAGTATTAGCTGTAGTAGTCTCTGTAGTACCAGGTGTAGTAGTACCTGTAGTAGTACCTGTAGTATTAGCTGTAGTAGTACCTGTAGTATCAGGTGTAGTAGTACCTGTAGTACCAGGTGTAGTAGTCTCTGTAGTACCAGGTGTAGTAGTACCTGTAGTATTAGCTGTAGTAGTACCTGTAGTATCAGGTGTAGTAGTACCTGTAGTACCAGGTGTAGTAGTCTCTGTAGTACCAGGTGTAGTAGTATCTGTAGTATTAGCTGTAGTAGTCTCTGTAGTACCAGGTGTAGTAGTATCTGTAGTATTAGCTGTAGTAGTCTCTGTAGTACCAGGTGTAGTAGTACCTGTAGTATTAGCTGTAGTAGTCTCTGTAGTACCAGGTGTAGTAGTATCTGTAGTATTAGCTGTAGTAGTCTCTGTAGTACCAGGTGTAGTAGTACCTGTAGTATTAGCTGTAGTAGTCTCTGTAGTACCAGGTGTAGTAGTACCTGTAGTATTAGCTGTAGTAGTACCTGTAGTACCAGGTGTAGTAGTACCTGTAGTACCAGGTGTAGTAGTACCTGTAGTATTAGCTGTAGTAGTCTCTGTAGTACCAGGTGTAGTAGTATCTGTAGTATTAGCTGTAGTAGTCTCTGTAGTACCAGGTGTAGTAGTACCTGTAGTACCAGGTGTAGTAGTACCTGTAGTACCAGGTGTAGTAGTACCTGTAGTATTAGCTGTAGTAGTCTCTGTAGTACCAGGTGTAGTAGTATCTGTAGTATTAGCTGTAGTAGTCTCTGTAGTACCAGGTGTAGTAGTATCTGTAGTATTAGCTGTAGTAGTCTCTGTAGTACCAGGTGTAGTAGTACCTGTAGTACCAGGTGTAGTAGTACCTGTAGTACCAGGTGTAGTAGTACCTGTAGTATTAGCTGTAGTAGTCTCTGTAGTACCAGGTGTAGTAGTATCTGTAGTATTAGCTGTAGTAGTCTCTGTAGTACCAGGTGTAGTAGTACCTGTAATACCAGATGTAGTAGTACCTGTAGTACCAGGTGTAGTAGTACCTGTAGTACCAGGTGTAGTAGTACCTGTAGTACCAGGTGTAGTAGTACCTGTAGTACCAGTTACGTCCTGTAGGGTTGGAACTGGACCCAGGTCCTGCAGTATCAGGCTGAGGGGGTCTGAAGCGTCCTGACACAAAACCTCCTGATGCTCCAGCAACAACTGAGGAGACATGAAGACACTTTTCGTGTTAACGTCAGTTGACCAGGACCAGGACCGGACCAGGACCGGGACCGGGACCGGGACCGGGACCGGGACCAGGACCAGGACCAGGACCGGGACCGGGACCGGGACCGGGACTGGACCGGGACTGGACCAGGACCAGGACCAGGTGGTAGCATCTCACCTTGTGTGTGCTGAGAAGCTCACTGACAGAGATGTAGACCACAGGTCTGTTGACTATCAGCAGCTCTGAGAACTCGTCCATGCTGAACCGGTCCTCTGGTTCTGGCACATCACACACCGACACCAGGAACCTCCTGGAAGACGAAACATCCAGAACCATCAGGTCCACCACAACCCAGTCTGGTTCCAGTAGAAACGCCAGGTTCAAACTGGATCTCCAGGTGAGCTCACCTGAACTTGCCGTGTGTCTGGCTGATGTACTGGTTCAGGGCGTGGACGTGGTACCCGTCTCCATGGAAGTGCTTGTTGGCGGCGGCGTGCTGCAGCATGCGAGCGATGGAACCCAGGATGTGGCGCTGCTCGGGCTGCAAGGCGGATCCTGCTGAACGGTCCACCACGTCGAACCCGTCCGGAGCCACGATGGCCGGGTTCATGTAGCGGTAGTAAACCAGGTTCCCCACAATCTGCACACAGATTCATCGGCTGTAACACCGGAACCAGACCGAACCCGTCAGGTTCTGGAACGCCGGAACCAGACTGAACCCGTCAGGTTCTGGAACGCCGGAACCAGACCGAACCCGTCAGGTTCTGGAACGCCGGAACCAGACCGAACCCGTCAGGTTCTGGAACGCCAGCACCAGACCGAACCCGTCAGGTTCTGGAACGCCGGAACCAGAGTAAAACCATCAGGTTCTGGAACGCCGGCACCAGACCGAACCCGTCAGGTTCTGGAACGCCGGAACCAGACTGAACCCGTCAGGTTCTGGAACGCCGGAACCAGACCGAACCCGTCAGGTTCTGGAACGCCAGCACCAGACCGAACCCGTCAGGTTCTGGAACGCCGGAACCAGAGTAAAACCATCAGGTTCTGGAACGCCGGAACCAGACCGAACCCGTCAGGTTCTGGAACGCCGGAACCAGACCGAACCCGTCAGGTTCTGAAACGCCGGAACCAGACCGAACCCGTCAGGTTCTGGAACGCCGGAACCAGACCCAACCCGTCAGGTTCTGGAACGACGGAACCAGACCGAACCCGTCAGGTTCTGGAACGCCGGAACCAGACCAAACACGTCAGGTTCTGGAACGACGGAACCAGACCAAACACGTCAGGTTCTGGAACGCCGGAACCAGACCGAACCCGTCAGGTTCTGGAACGCCGGAACCAGACCGAACCCGTCAGGTTCTGGAACGCCGGAACCAGACCAAACACGTCAGGTTCTGGAACGCCGGAACCAGACCCAACCCGTCAGGTTCTGGAACGCCGGAACCAGACCGAACCCGTCAGGTTCTGGAACGCCGGAACCAGACCGAACCCGTCAGGTTCTGGAACGCCGGAACCAGACCAAACACGTCAGGTTCTGGAACGACGGAACCAGACCGAACCCGTCAGGTTCTGGAACGCCGGAACCAGACCAAACACGTCAGGTTCTGGAACGACGGAACCAGACCGAACCCGTCAGGTTCTGGAACGCCGGAACCAGACCGAACCCGTCAGGTTCTGGAACGCCGGAACCAGACCAAACACGTCAGGTTCTGGAACGCCGGAACCAGACCAAACACGTCAGGTTCTGGAACGACGGAACCAGACCGAACCCGTCAGGTTCTGGAACACCGGAACCAGACTGAACCCGTCAGGTTCTGGAACGCCGGAACCAGACCGAACACGTCAGGTTCTGGAACACCGGAACCAGACTGAACCCGTCAGGTTCTGGAACGCCGGAACCAGACCAAACACGTCAGGTTCTGGAACGCCGGAACCAGACCGAACCCGTCAGGTTCTGGAACGCCGGAACCAGACCGAACCCGTCAGGTTCTGGAACGCCGGAACCAGACCGAACCCGTCAGGTTCTGGAACGCCGGAACCAGACCCAACCCGTCAGGTTCTGGAACGCCGGAACCAGAGTAAAACCATCAGGTTCTGGAACGCCGGAACCAGACCGAACCCGTCAGGTTCTGGAACGCCGGAACCAGACCGAACCCGTCAGGTTCTGGAACGCCGGAACCAGACCGAACCCGTCAGGTTCTGGAACGCCGGAACCAGACCAAACACGTCAGGTTCTGGAACGCCGGAACCAGACCCAACCCGTCAGGTTCTGGAACGCCGGAACCAGAGTAAAACCATCAGGTTCTGGAACGCCGGAACCAGACCGAACTAGTCAGGTTCTGGAACGCCGGAACCAGACCGAACCCGTCAGGTTCTGGAACGCCGGAACCAGACCAAACACGTCAGGTTCTGGAACGCCGGAACCAGACCAAACACGTCAGGTTCTGGAACGCCGGAACCAGACCCAACCCGTCAGGTTCTGGAACGCCGGAACCAGAGTAAAACCATCAGGTTCTGGAACGCCGGAACCAGACCAAACACGTCAGGTTCTGGAACGCCGGAACCAGACCAAACACGTCAGGTTCTGGAACGCCGGAACCAGACCCAACCCGTCAGGTTCTGGAACGCCGGAACCAGAGTAAAACCATCAGGTTCTGGAACGCCGGAACCAGACCGAACCCGTCAGGTTCTGGAACGCCGGAACCAGACCGAACCCGTCAGGTTCTGAAACGCCGGAACCAGACCGAACCCGTCAGGTTCTGGAACGCCGGAACCAGACCCAACCCGTCAGGTTCTGGAACGCCGGAACCAGAGTAAAACCATCAGGTTCTGGAACGCCGGAACCAGACCGAACCCGTCAGGTTCTGGAACGCCGGAACCAGACCGAACCCGTCAGGTTCTGGAACGCCGGAACCAGACCAACCACGTCAGGTTCTGGAACGCCGGAACCAGACCCAACCCGTCAGGTTCTGGAACGCCGGAACCAGAGTAAAACCATCAGGTTCTGGAACGCCGGAACCAGACCGAACTAGTCAGGTTCTGGAACGCCGGAACCAGACCGAACCAGTCAGGTTCTGGAACGCCGGAACCAGACCAAACACGTCAGGTTCTGGAACGCCGGAACCAGACCAAACACGTCAGGTTCTGGAACGACGGAACCAGACCGAACCCGTCAGGTTCTGGAACACCGGAACCAGACTGAACCCGTCAGGTTCTGGAACGCCGGAACCAGACCGAACACGTCAGGTTCTGGAACACCGGAACCAGACCGAACCCGTCAGGTTCTGGAACGCCGGAACCAGACCAAACACGTCAGGTTCTGGAACGCCGGAACCAGACCGAACCCGTCAGGTTCTGGAACGCCGGAACCAGACCGAACCCGTCAGGTTCTGGAACGCCGGAACCAGACCGAACCCGTCAGGTTCTGGAACACCGGAACCAGACCGAACCAGCCTGAACCCGTCAGGTTCTGGAACGCCGGAACCAGACCGAACCAGCCTGAACCAGCCTGAACCCGTCAGGTTCTGGAACGCCGGAACCAGACCGAACCAGCCTGAACCCGTCAGGTTCTGGAACGCCGGAACCAGACCGAACCAGCCTGAACCCGTCAGGTTCTGGAACGCCGGAACCAGCCTGAACCCGTCAGGTTCTGGAACGCCGGAACCAGACTGAACCCGTCAGGTTCTGGAACGCCGGAACCAGCCTGAACCCGTCAGGTTCTGGAACGCCGGAACCAGACTGAACCCGTCAGGTTCTGGAACGCCGGAACCAGACCGAACCCGTCAGGTTCTGGAACGCCGGAACCAGACCGAACCCGTCAGGTTCTGGAACGCCGGAACCAGACCGAACCCGTCAGGTTCTGGAACGCCGGAACCAGACCGAACCCGTCAGGTTCTGGAACGCCGGAACCAGACCGAACCCGTCAGGTTCTGGAACGCCGGAACCAGACCGAACCCGTCAGGTTCTGGAACGCCGGAACCAGACCGAACCAGCCTGAACCCGTCAGGTTCTGGAACGCCGGAACCAGACCGAACCAGCCTGAACCAGCCTGAACCCGTCAGGTTCTGGAACGCCGGAACCAGACCGAACCAGCCTGAACCAGTCAGGTTCTGGAACGCCGGAACCAGACCGAACCAGCCTGAACCCGTCAGGTTCTGGAACGCCGGAACCAGACCGAACCAGCCTGAACCCGTCAGGTTCTGGAACGCCGGAACCAGACTGAACCCGTCAGGTTCTGGAACGCCGGAACCAGACTGAACCCGTCAGGTTCTGGAACGCCGGAACCAGACTGAACCCGTCAGGTTCTGGAACGCCGGAACCAGACTGAACCCGTCAGGTTCTGGAACGCCGGAACCAGACCGAACCCGTCAGGTTCTGGAACGCCGGAACCAGACCGAACACGTCAGGTTCTGGAACGCCGGAACCAGACTGAACCCGTCAGGTTCTGGAACGCCGGAACCAGACCGAACCCGTCAGGTTCTGGAACGCCGGAACCAGACCGAACCCGTCAGGTTCTGGAACGCCGGAACCAGACCGAACCCGTCAGGTTCTGGAACGCCGGAACCAGACCGAACCCGTCAGGTTCTGGAACGCCGGAACCAGACCGAACCCGTCAGGTTCTGGAACACCGGAACCAGACCGAACCAGCCTGAACCCGTCAGGTTCTGGAACGCCGGAACCAGACCGAACCAGCCTGAACCAGCCTGAACCCGTCAGGTTCTGGAACGCCGGAACCAGACCGAACCAGCCTGAACCAGTCAGGTTCTGGAACGCCGGAACCAGACCGAACCAGCCTGAACCCGTCAGGTTCTGGAACGCCGGAACCAGACCGAACCAGCCTGAACCCGTCAGGTTCTGGAACGCCGGAACCAGACCGAACCCGTCAGGTTCTGGAACGCCGGAACCAGACCGAACACGTCAGGTTCTGGAACGCCGGAACCAGACCGAACACGTCAGGTTCTGGAACGCCGGAACCAGACTGAACCCTTCAGGTTCTGGAACGCCGGAACCAGACCGAACACGTCAGGTTCTGGAACGCCGGAACCAGACCGAACACGTCAGGTTCTGGAACACCGGAACCAGCCTGAACCCGTCAGGTTCTGGAACGCCGGAACCAGACTGAACCTTCCTCAACCCGTCAGGTTCTGGAACACCGGAACCAGACCGAACACGTCAGGTTCTGGAACGCCGGAACCAGACCGAACACGTCAGGTTCTGGAACGCCGGAACCAGACCGAACCCGTCAGGTTCTGGAACGCCGGAACCAGACCGAACACGTCAGGTTCTGGAACGCCGGAACCAGGCTGAACCCGTCAGGTTCTGGAACGCCGGAACCAGACCGAACCCTTCAGGTTCTGGAACGCCGGAAGCAGACCGAACCCG
Organism: Telmatherina bonti; assembly: GCF_933228915.1. Lineage (NCBI taxonomy): Eukaryota > Metazoa > Chordata > Actinopteri > Atheriniformes > Telmatherinidae > Telmatherina > Telmatherina bonti. The sequence goes on along the minus strand of NC_136623.1, from coordinate 2,265,190 downwards.
TCAGGTTCTGGAACACCGGAACCAGAGTAAACCGGACTTTGCCGGGTTCTAGGAACAGTGCTATAGAACCGGTTCCTCATCAGGGCGTGTGAGCAGACAGTTGGACCAGAACCAGTCCGTTTATCTGAGCTCTGGGGGAAGTAAACAAAGGATAAACAACAACAGGACTCTATGGTGGGATGAAGCGGACCGGGTCCCTCCGGGTTCTGGTTCACCTTGTAGAGCTCGTCCTCGCTGGCTGCAGGGAACTTTGTCCTCAGGGCGTCTCTCAGCACCTTCGCCGTGTAGCGAAGCCCGTATCTGCAACAGACAGACACACCATGACCGGCTGGACCCAGTGGACCGGCTAGTCCGGCTGGACCCAGTGGACCGGCTGGACCTAGTGGACCGGCTAGTCCGGCTGGACCCAGTGGACCGGCTGGACCTCGTGGACCGGCTAGTCCGGCTGGACCCAGTGGACCGGCTGGACCTAGTGGACCGGCTAGTCCGGCTGGACCCAGTGGACCGGCTGGACCTCGTGGACCGGCTAGTCCGGCTGGACCTAGTGGACCGGCTGGACCCAGTGGACCGGCTAGTCCGGCTGGACCTAGTGGACCGGCTAGTCCGGCTGGACCCAGTGGACCGGCTAGTCCGGCTGGACCCAGTGGACCGGCTGGACCTAGTGGACCGGCTGGACCCAGTGGACCGGCTAGTCCGGCTGGACCCAGTGGACCGGCTGGACCTAGTGGACCGGCTAGTCCGGCTGGACCCAGTGGACCGGCTAGTCCGGCTGGACCTAGTGGACCGGCTAGTCCGGCTGGACCTAGTGGACCGGCTGGACCCAGTGGACCGGCTAGTCCGGCTGGACCCAGTGGACCGGCTAGTCCGGCTGGACCTAGTGGACCGGCTGGACCTAGTGGACCGGCTAGTCCGGCTGGACCTCGTGGACCGGCTAGTCCGGCTGGACCCAGTGGACCGGCTGGACCTAGTGGACCGGCTGGACCCAGTGGACCGGCTGGACCTCGTGGACCGGCTGGACCCAGTGGACCGGCTGGACCTAGTGGACCGGCTGGACCTAGTGGACCGGCTGGACCTCGTGGACCGGCTGGACCCAGTGGACCGGCTGGACCTAGTGGACCGGCTGGACCTCGTGGACCGGCTGGACCTAGTGGACCGGCTGGACCTAGTGGACCGGCTGGACCTAGTGGACCGGCTGGACCCAGTGGACCGGCTGGACCTAGTGGACCGGCTGGACCTAGTGGACCGGCTGGACCAGAAGACACCTACGGGAGTTTCTGGAGATTGGCGGTGATGGCTTTGAGAACGCGGTCTGTCAGGTTCTTCAGGTTTATGATGGCAACATCGATCCGTCTCTGAACTTCAGGATGAGACAGAGCGTCTTCAGGAGACACCTCATAGGGGAGGGAACTGTGTAGACAGGTGGGACAGGTGGGACAGAAGGACAGGTGGGACAGAGGGACAGGTGGGACAGAGGGAAAGAGGGACAGGTGGGACAGGTGGACAGGTGGGACAGAGGGACAGGTGGGACAGGTGGGACAGAGGGACAAGTGGGACAGAGGGAAAGAGGGACAGGTGGGACAGAGGGACAGGTGGGACAGTGGGACCGGTGGGACAGAGGGACAAGTGGGACAGGTGGGACAGAGGGACAGGTGGGACAGTGGGACCGGTGGGACAGAGGGACAAGTGGGACAGAGGGACAGGTGGGACCGGTGGGACAGAGGGACAAGTGGGACAGGTGGGACAGAGGGACAGTGGGACAGGTGGGACAGAGGGACAGGTGGGACAGTGGGACCGGTGGGACAGAGGGACAAGTGGGACAGGTGGGACAGTGGGACAGAGGGACAAGTGGGACAGGTGGGACAGAGGGACAGGTGGGACAGAGGGACAGAACATGTACCAGGTGAGCGACTGAACTCCATGTTTCCAGGTGATGGTGTTCCAGGTGTGGGTGGTCCAACCTCTTGTTTCCGGTTTGGGTTTCCGTCTGGTTGATCCAGGTCTTGTAGACGTCCAGCGGGTCGGTCCTGATGCTGAGGGTCCGGTCCAGCAGGACGTCCTGCAGAGCCGGACCCAGAGACTCCCTCAGGCTGTTCTGACCCCGAGCCTGCCGGTAGAAGTTCACCAGCATCTTGATGACCGTGGGATTCCCTGTGACCACCTCGCGAGGCCGCTCCACCTTCACTCTGACCGCAGGAACACACGGCGTGACCAGGTGACATCACAGACAGGAAGTGACATCATCGGAGAGAAGCATCATCAGGTACCTGATCTCGTGTCGGAGCGCCTCTGTGAACAGCTGCAGCAGCAGGAAGGCGTCTCTGCGGTCCGAGCCGTAGTTAAAAAGACTGAACACCAACATCTCCATGAAGGACGTGGAGCGGCTCTGAGGCATCAGGAAGATCACCTGCGCCAGGTAAGATGGCTGCGTCTGAAACACACACACACACACACACACACTACATCTGTACACACCTGCAGCAGGTAGAACAGGTGTGTGTCTCACCTGCAGCAGGTAGAACAGGTGTGTGTGTCTCACCTGCAGCAGGTAGAACAGGTGTGTGTGTCTCACCTGCAGCAGGTAGAACAGGTGTGTGTGTCTCACCTGCAGCAGGTAGAACAGGTGTGTGTGTCTCACCTGCAGCAGGTAGAACAGGTGTGTGTGTCTCACCTGCAGCAGGTAGAACAGGTGTGTGTGTCTCACCTGCAGCAGGTAGAACAGGTGTGTGTGTCTCACCTGCAGCAGGTAGAACAGGTGTGTGTGTCTCACCTGCAGCAGGTAGAACAGGTGTGTGTGTCTCACCTGCAGCAGGTAGAACAGGTGTGTGTCTCACCTGCAGCAGGTAGAACAGGTGTGTGTCTCACCTGCAGCAGGTAGAACAGGTGTGTGTGTCTCACCTGCAGCAGGTAGAACAGGTGTGTGTGTCTCACCTGCAGCAGGTAGAACAGGTGTGTGTGTCTCACCTGCAGCAGGTAGAACAGGTGTGTGTCTCACCTGCAGCAGGTAGAACAGGTGTGTGTGTCTCACCTGCAGCAGGTAGAACAGGTGTGTGTCTCACCTGCAGCAGGTAGAACAGGTGTGTGTGTCTCACCTGCAGCAGGTAGAACAGGTGTGTGTGTCTCACCTGCAGCAGGTAGAACAGGTGTGTGTCTCACCTGCAGCAGGTAGAACAGGTGTGTGTCTCACCTGCAGCAGGTAGAACAGGTGCTGGTAGGCCTCCAGTCTTTCTCGTCTCTGTCTGCTCAGACCCTTCAGTCCTTTACTTCTCTCCACATCCATCATGTCGGCCAGCTGCTCCTTGTTCTTCTTCGTCAGTTTCTTGCAGTGAGAAACCACTTCCTGTTCAGGAGGAAACGGGGATCAGACCGGGAACAGAAACCACTTCCTGTTCAGGAGGAAACGGGGATCAGACCGGGAACAGAAACCACTTCCTGTTCAGGAGGAAACGGGGATCAGACCGGAAACAGAAACCACTTCCTGTTCAGGAGGAAACGGGAATCAGACCGGGAACAGAAACCACTTCCTGTTCAGGAGGAAACGGGGATCAGACCGGGAACAGAAACCACTTCCTGTTCAGGAGGAAACGGGGATCAGACCGGAAACAGAAACCACTTCCTGTTCAGGAGGAAACGGGGATCAGACCGGAAACAGAAACCACTTCCTGTTCAGGAGGAAACGGGGATCAGACCGGGAACAGAAACCACTTCCTGTTCAGGAGGAAACGGGGATCAGACCGGAAACAGAAACCACTTCCTGTTCAGGAGGAAACGGGGATCAGACCGGAAAAAGAAACCACTTCCTGTTCAGGAGGAAACGGGGATCAGACCGGGAACAGAAACCACTTCCTGTTCAGGAGGAAACGGGGATCAGACCGGGAACAGAAACCACTTCCTGTTCAGGAGGAAACGGGGATCAGACCGGGAACAGAAACCACTTCCTGTTCAGGAGGAAACGGGGATCAGACCGGGAACAGAAACCACTTCCTGTTCAGGAGGAAACGGGGATCAGACCGGGAACAGAAACCACTTCCTGTTCAGGAGGAAACGGGGATCAGAACGGAAACAGAAACCACTTCCTGTTCAGGAGGAAACGGGGATCAGACCGGAAACAGAAACCACTTCCTGTTCAGGAGGAAACGGGGATCAGACCGGGAACAGAAACCACTTCCTGTTCAGGAGGAAACGGGGATCAGACCGGGAACAGAAACCACTTCCTGTTCAGGAGGAAACGGGGATCAGACCGGGAACAGAAACCACTTCCTGTTCAGGAGGAAACGGGAATCAGACTTGGAACAGAAACCACTTCCTGTTCAGGAGGAAACGGGGATCAGACCGGAAACAGAAACCACTTCCTGTTCAGGAGGAAACGGGGATCAGACCGGGAACAGAAACCACTTCCTGTTCAGGAGGAAACGGGGATCAGACCGGAAACAGAAACCACTTCCTGTTCAGGAGGAAACGGGGATCAGACCGGAAAAAGAAACCACTTCCTGTTCAGGAGGAAACGGGGATCAGACCGGAAACAGAAACCACTTCCTGTTCAGGAGGAAACGGGGATCAGACCGGGAACAGAAACCACTTCCTGTTCAGGAGGAAACGGGGATCAGACCGGGAACAGAAACCACTTCCTGTTCAGGAGGAAACGGGGATCAGACCGGGAACAGAAACCACTTCCTGTTCAGGAGGAAACGGGGATCAGACCGGGAACAGAAACCACTTCCTGTTCAGGAGGAAACGGGGATCAGACCGGAAACAGAACCACTTCCTGTTCAGGAGGAAACGGGGATCAGACCGGAAACAGAAACCACTTCCTGTTCAGGAGGAAACGGGGATCAGACCGGAAAAAGAAACCACTTCCTGTTCAGGAGGAAACGGGGATCAAACCGGGAACAGAAACCACTTCCTGTTCAGGAGGAAACGGGGATCAGAACGGAAACAGAAACCACTTCCTGTTCAGGAGGAAACGGGGATCAGACCGGGAACAGAAACCACTTCCTGTTCAGGAGGAAACGGGGATCAGACCGGAAAAAGAAACCACTTCCTGTTCAGGAGGAAACGGGGATCAGACCGGGAACAGAAACCACTTCCTGTTCAGGAGGAAACGGGGATCAGAACGGAAACAGAAACCACTTCCTGTTCAGGAGGAAACGGGGATCAGACCGGAAACAGAAACCACTTCCTGTTCAGGAGGAAACGGGGATCAGACCGGAAACAGAAACCACTTCCTGTTCAGGAGGAAACGGGGATCAGACCGGGAACAGAAACCACTTCCTGTTCAGGAGGAAACGGGGATCAGACCGGAAAAAGAAACCACTTCCTGTTCAGGAGGAAACGGGGATCAGACCGGGAACAGAAACCACTTCCTGTTCAGGAGGAAACGGGGATCAGAACGGAAACAGAAACCACTTCCTGTTCAGGAGGAAACGGGGATCAGACCGGAAACAGAAACCACTTCCTGTTCAGGAGGAAACGGGAATCAGACTTGGAACAGAAACCACTTCCTGTTCAGGAGGAAACGGGGATCAGACCGGGAACAGAAACCACTTCCTGTTCAGGAGGAAACGGGGATCAGACCGGGAACAGAAACCACTTCCTGTTCAGGAGGAAACGGGGATCAGACCGGGAACAGAAACCACTTCCTGTTCAGGAGGAAACGGGGATCAGACCGGGAACAGAAACCACTTCCTGTTCAGGAGGAAACGGGGATCAGAACGGAAACAGAAACCACTTCCTGTTCAGGAGGAAACGGGGATCAGACCGGGAACAGAAACCACTTCCTGTTCAGGAGGAAACGGGGATCAGACCGGAAACAGAAACCACTTCCTGTTCAGGAGGAAACGGGGATCAGACCGGGAACAGAAACCACTTCCTGTTCAGGAGGAAACGGGAATCAGACTTGGAACAGAAACCACTTCCTGTTCAGGAGGAAACGGGAATCAGACTTGGAACAGAAACCACTTCCTGTTCAGGAGGAAACGGGGATCAGACCGGAAACAGAAACCACTTCCTGTTCAGGAGGAAACGGGGATCAGACCGGGAACAGAAACCATGAAACTGTGGAACCAGGGAACTTTGCTTCGGTGGCAGGTCCTGGACTCGGCCGGGTTCGGTCTTACCTGCAGAGTGGCTCTGTTCCGGACCAGGAGACCGATCTTCAGGTCCATCAGGTCCAGGTCTGCCTCTAGCTGTCGGTTGAAGCGAATGCTCCTCACTACCTCCTCCCTCAAACGTAGAAGCTCCGCCTCCTGTCTGATGTCATCATCACCCACGTCAAGCAGGTGGAGGAACTTCCTGACCACAGGCAGGGGGGGCGTGTCTGAGTGCACTAGGACGGAAGAGGGGGAAGGGCTAATTAATGAGCCAATCAGATGAGGTTATGAAGTGAAGCTGCCGCCTCCAGGACTCACCCAGCATCCTGTACTCATGTCTGGCTCTGTTGGCTCTGAAGAAGGCCTGAATCTTAATGACAGCGCCCACCTGTAACCACGATTATCATAAAATGTTACCATGGAAACAGCAGATCCTGCTCTCTGATTGGCAGACGGCAAACTGCGCTTTAGAAAGGCTAGCGGTTATTAGCTTATTGTAGCGTCGACATGAGAACCGGACTCACGTTGTGTCTGAAGAATGTCAGCCGAGCTTGATATTTCCTCCTCGCAAGCCACATCTTCACAAACGCCTGGATCTGCTCAGACATGGAAGAAAAACTTGCTCAGACTCTACCGCCATGATGCTTTTATCCAACGCCACTGACATGTGGGAGTGAAGCAACACAAGCAGAATATCCAACAGAAGAGGATATCGTAGGAAGGTGCTGGTCGACTGTCCAGTTGGACGCAGGTGCTGCCAGGTAGAACTACAGGCTTTTCTTCCCACCCCACAATATTACCTTTGTGAAAATACAAGAATGAATACCATAATGTTTATCACTATAATATCACTATAAAATTGTCAATTTTGATCTGATCAGCCTAAACCTTATAGGGATTAATAAGGGATCAGTCCTGAACAGATTAATGTGACCATTGCTGGTGTAGACCTAAGCTCCGCCCACTTACAACAGGAAGTGGTTTTTTCCACGTTTGAGGATCATGCTTCTAAGCAAATGGTCCAAAACACTTGAGCCTCCTCCAAAACATGTCAAACCCTTTCATGATGCCACAATAAAAACCTCAAGTCGCTACGCTAAACGGGACATGGCGAATGGCGGTCCAACGCCATGAAACAGGAAGTACCTGTGACCAAGCCATGGAACCTTGGACCGCCACCAAACTTGCCATGACTGATGACAGTAAGGCCCTGAACTAAGCCCAATTGAAACATTATGGAATAAATGGAGCATGTCTCCATAGCGCCCCCTACAAAATTTCAATCAATCAGCCCCGCCCACTACATGGACCGACATGGATAAAATTCAGCACAGTTGGAGAACCTTCCAGTACCTTCAATAAAGTCTCCTGGACATATGGGCCAAAACCAACAGGAAGTCGGGCATTTTGAAAAAGGTGCCATTTTTGGGGTCATTTCTTTGCCATGCATTTTAAACAACTCCTCCTAGGGATATTGTCCAACTGACACCCAACTTGCACAGGATGCTCAGGAGGCATGTGTGATTTAAAGTTGTGTTATTTCTTCTAATAGAAGATTTAGTTTAGGAGGGGCGGGCCCTCAAAGTTTTATGTCTCATTAACAAAGACTTATTGCTAAAACTCCCACATAAAACAACATATCAGCACAGGAATCGACCCATTTGATGCCAGTCCCATGATGAACAAAATCTGCAATGCAATGATATGACTCTGAACTAGCCTCGCCCCTTGGCAACAACAAGTGTCTGATATCATGAACCAGGAAGTACCTGTAACAAAGCCATGAAATTGTTGATCTTCACCATACTTGCCATGAGTCATGACAGTTATGTACTTAATAGAGTAAAATTACAATATAGTGGAAAAGATAGTAAATGGCTCCATAGCGCCCCCTACAATATTTCAATCAATCAGCCCCGCCCACTACATTGACTGACATGGATATGATTCGGCACAGTTGTAGAACCTTCCAGTACCTTCAAAAAAGTCTCTTGGACATATGGGCTAAATCAAACAGGAAGTCGGCCATGTTGAAAAAGGTGCCATTTTCGGGGTCATTTCTGTCATTTTCTTTGCCATGCATTTTGAGGAAGTCCTGCTAAGAATTTTATCTAACTTTAACCCAAATGAGTCAGGATGCTCAAGAGACATGTGTGATTAAAAGTTGTGCTATTTCTTTTAATAGGGGATATCATTTAGGAGAGGCGGGGCAGCAAAGCAGCTGTGATGCAATGAAAAGGAAAACTGACATAACTCCCACAAAAAACAACCAACCTGCACCAAATTTGCTACAGATGATGCCAGTCATATCCTTCACATTTGTGCATGTCAATAATTAGATGATAAGTTAGCCCCGCCCCTTGGTGACAGGAAGTGACCCTTCATAAGGCCTTAATGGCCTGAAGTGCAGTCTGGCTGCACTTTAGGTTGAGAGAGGCATGGGAAGGATGTTGCCAGGGGAGGCGGTGGCATTATGCCGAGCGGCGCCATGGTGCGAGGGCCTATATCACCGCTTGCGGTTTTAATTCTCTTTGGATCTGAAAAACTCAGAGCTAAATTCTCCAGTTTTGTAATGAACCTGGATGGCATTACTTTAGCTTCCAGTGCTACAGTGAGAAACCTTGGAGTAATATTTGACCCTGACCTGTCCTTTGGTCCACATATTAAGCAGGTTACTAAAACAGCCTTCTTTCATTTACGTAATATAGCCAAAATTAGGGACATTCTGTCTCGGAGTGATGCAGAAAAACTGGTTCACGCTTTTGTTACTTCCAGACTAGATTACTGTAACTCTCTATTACTGGGCTGTCCTAAATATGCCCTGAAAAGCCTTCAGCTGATCCAGAATTCTGCAGCCAGAGTCCTGACCAGAACCAGCAGGAGAGATCATATTTCTCCAGTTTTAGCCTCTCTTCATTGGCTGCCTGTTGAATCTAGAATAGAATTTAAAATCCTTCTCCTTACATATAAAGCCCTCCACAACCAGGCACCACTATATATCAAAGACCTCATTGTTCCTTTTATACCAAGCAGAGTACTTCGTTCGCAGACTGCAGGCTTACTTGTGGTTCCTAGAGTCTCAAAGAGCCGAGCAGGAGGCAGAGCCTTTGGTTATCAGGCCCCTCTCTTATGGAATAAGCTCCCAGTTAGTGTTAGGGAAGCAGACACCCTCCCCACCTTTAAGACTAGGCTGAAGACTTATCTTTTTGATGAGTCCTATAGCTAGGGATGGTTAGTATCCCTTAGTTATGCTGCTATAGGTTTAGACTGCTGAGGGACATTTCCTGATACACTGAGCTTCTTTCTCTTTATCTCTCTCATTTACCCCCCCCCAATAACAGTGTTGCATCATTAACATGTATGTCTCCTGTCTCAGCAGGTCTCCCTGGCCGGGAGTAGCAGTTCCTGTTGTCTGTTGTCTTTCTGTCCTCTTCCCCCCACACAGCAGAGGCAGATGGCTGCCTGTCCTGAGCCGGGTTCTGCCGGAGGTTTCCTTCCTGTTAAAAGGGAGTTTTTTCCTTCCCACTGTCGCCAGTGTGCTTGCTCAGGATGGGAGATTGAGTTGGACTCTGGTTTTCTACTGGCTCCCAGCCCTCATCTGAGGACCCACAGCTGGACCCAACATGACCACATAAGGCCTGGAGACTGGGTTCAACCCCTGTCTTCGATCGGGTCTTTGGATAATCCTGGTTCTGGCTTGTTAACCAGCATGTGGAGGTTTTAAATGTGCATTCTTCTTCTGTGGTGCTGTAGAGTAGACCTACCTTAACCACGGCCCTCCAGTTTATGTAGAGGAGCTGCAGCCGTCTCCTGTACGTCTGCTGTTTGACAAACCTCCTCCAGTGAGCCTGCACACAAAATCAGCAGGGAAGGACACAGTCGGACCACCACACAGGTAGAACTGGTCTGTGATCCAGACCTGAACCAGGAAGCTGCATTTCCTCTTATGGTGGTAACGTCAGGGTTTTCTGTCCTGTGATGCTGTTTCCCTGGTTACTGGACTAAATCACCATGGTAACTGAACGGCTACCTGCTCTGGACCAGGTGATGTTCTGGATAAGACAGACGCTTTTATCCAAACCGTCTCACAACAAGCACGTTTAGAGCTGCTCTGCATGGTTTCACCATGTCTGATTGCTCCGCCCCTTTTATGTGAGCGCTCTGATCCAGATGGAAAACCCTGACTGGATAACCGAGGTGACACCCAGCTTTGCAACATCCTGGTTAGTCACTCCTGCATCTGGGATTGGGGCTCACCTGGATGATGATGACAGCAGGTGTCTGACTGATGAGGTAACGGTGCCGAGCCTCCAGCTGCTGCCTGATCAGGAAGCCTCGACAACGAGCCTGCAAGGCAACAATCAGGGATTGGCTGCTCTTCCACAGGAGGCCACAGCTGTACGACGATGACGTCCTGCTGACCACTTCCTGTGGACGGAGACACTGTGTGTCACAAGTGTCAGATGGGCGTGTTGTCCCCAGATGGGCCTGTGGTCCCCTGGTGGGCGTGTAGTCCCCTGGTGGGCGTGTAGTCCCCTGGTGGGCGTGTAGTCCCCTGGTGGGCGTGTAGTCCCCTGGTGGGCGTGTAGTCCCCTGGTGGGCGTGTAGTCCCCTGGTGTTTGTGTGGTCCCCTGGTGTTTGTGTAGTCCCCTGGTGGGCGTGTAGTCCCCTGGTGTTTGTGTGGTCCCCTGGTGTTTGTGTGGTCCCCTGGTGTTTGTGTGGTCCCCTGGTGGGCGTGTAGTCCCCTGGTGGGCGTGTAGTCGTCCCCTGGTGGGCGTGTAGTCGTCCCCTGGTTGGCGTGTAGTCCCCAGGTGGGCGTGTAGTCCCCAGGTGGGCGTGTGGTCCCCTGGCGGGCGTGTAGTCCCCTGGTGGGGGTGTAGTCCCCAGGTGGGCGTGTAGTCCCCAGGTGGGCGTGTAGTCCCCAGGTGGGCGTGTAGTCCCCTGGCGGGCGTGTAGTCCCCTGGCGGGCGTGTAGTCCCCTGGCGGGCGTGTAGTCCCCTGGTGGGCGTGTGGTCCCCTGGTGGGCGTGTGGTCCCCTGGTGTTTGTGTGGTCCCTTGGTGGGCGTGTGGTCCCCTGGTGTTTGTGTGGTCCCTTGGTGGGTGTGTAGTCCCCTGGTGTTTGTGTGGTCCCTTGGTGGGCGTGTAGTCCCCTGGTGGTTGTGTGGTCCCCTGGTGGGCGTGTAGTCCCCTGGTGTTTGTGTGGTCCCTTGGTGGGCGTGTAGTCCCCTGGTGGTTGTGTAGTCCCCTGGTGTTTGTGTGGTCCCTTGGTGGGCGTGTAGTCCCCTGGTGGTTGTGTAGTCCCCTGGTGGGCGTGTAGTCCCCTGGTGGGCGTGTAGTCCCCTGGTGGGCGTGTAGTCCCCTGGTGTTTGTGTGGTCCCTTGGTGGGCGTGTAGTCCCCTGGTGGGCGTGTAGTCCCCTGGTGGGCGTGTAGTCCCCTGGTGGGCGTGTGGTCCCCTGGTGGGCGTGTGGTCCCCTGGTGGGCGTGTGGTCCCCTGGTGGGCGTGTAGTCCCCTGGTGGGCGTGTGGTCCCCTGGTGGGCGTGTAGTCCCCTGGTGTTTGTGTGGTCCCTTGGTGGGCGTGTGGTCCCCTGGTGGGGGTGTGGTCCCCTGGTGGGGGTGTAGTCCCCTGGTGGTTGTGTGGTCCCCTGGTGGGCGTGTGGTCCCCTGGTGTTTGTGTGGTTCCTTGGTGGGCGTGTGGTCCCCTGGTGGGGGTGTAGTCCCCTGGTGGTTGTGTGGTCCCCTGGTGGGCGTGTGGTCCCCTGGTGGGCGTGTGGTCCCCTGGTGGGCGTGTAGTCCCCTGGTGGGCGTGTAGTCCCCTGGTGGTTGTGTGGTCCCCTGGTGGGCGTGTGGTCCCCTGGTGGGCGTGTAGTCCCCTGGTGGGCGTGTAGTCCCCTGGTGTTTGTGTGGTTCCTTGGTGGGCGTGTGGTCCCCTGGTGGGGGTGTAGTCCCCTGGTGGTTGTGTGGTCCCCTGGTGGGCGTGTGGTCCCCTGGTGGGCGTGTAGTCCCTTGGTGGGCGTGTAGTCCCCTGGTGGGCGTGTAGTCCCCTGGTGGGCGTGTAGTCCCCTGGTGGGGGTGTAGTCCCTGGGTGGGTACCAGGTGACTAACCTGGATTTCGTGGTGGTGGATGAACCCAGTGTTGTGCGTGAAGTGGGGCGGTCTCTCCCAGCTCCCCTCCAGTCTGTTCAGGTGGAAGTAGTAGAAGGTTCCGTCCTGCAGTCGGACTTTGACCCACGGACTCCTGTTGTCACCTGGAAACACACAATGAGACCGTAGGGGTCAGATAACAGAGCACCAGCACCTGTGTGTACCTGTGTGTGTGTGTGTGTCTACCTGTAAGTCTCCTGTGATCCATCAGGTCTTTCAGGACTCTCTGATACTCTTCAGCACAGTCAGGTAAAACTCCTCGAAGTTCCAGCTCAGGTAGGACCAGAACCCTGAGAGTCTGCTTCACCTGGTTCTCCTTCACAGCCTGGTTCACCGCTGCCACCGCCAGACACACTGACAAACAGATTAATCAATCAGTACAACCTAATCATATGTAGTGCTTAACCCGAGTTTATCCCAACAGAAATCAAACCACTCTCCATCCTTCAGGTAAAATCCAAGTTCTTCTGTAAATTCTCCTCAAAGAACCAAATCCTTGATGACTGATCAGTGAATTGACTTGATGTAGGTCTCTGGAACTTTAAAAGGACCATTCATGGAAGACCAGAATCACTCGGTGGTCTGAAACCAGTTCACCACATCCTGAACCAGCTTCCTTCACTGTGACTTCCCTGCAACACCTGATCTGGTTTAGGACAGGTGAGGGTTCACCTGTCGCAGAACTCCTAACAACAACCAGGACCAATCCGGTTTCTGTTCTCCTCAGAGGCCTGAATCCACATCAGAGGATTCCTTCCTCATTGCAGAGGAAATCAGACACGACATGTTTAAATGTGTTTTACGGAGTGCAAAATATTCTGCATGGTTTATAGTTCAGTTTGGACCGGTGCCGAAGAACGCTGCAACACCCGGAGCTCTGTACCGAGCTCCGGGCCGAGCATCGTCAGGAACCTGGACAGAACCCGCTGCTTTATTTCTCACCAGATTCCTCCGGCTGCTGCTTCTGAATCCATCAAGGTGTTCCTCAGGGTCCGTCCTCCTTCAGTCTGCTCCACTCAGCAGACACTCGGCTCCACCTGTCCACCAGAACTTGATGTGGTAAACACTGTAGAAGTCTCTACGAGTTTACCACATCTTGCCACTGGGATTTTAAGTCTCTACGAGTTTACCACATCTTACCACTGGGATTTTAAGTCTCTACGAGTTTACCACATCTTGCCACTGGGATTTTAAGTCTCTACGAGTTTACCACATCTTACCACTGGGATTTTAAGTCTCTACGAGTTTACCACATCTTGCCACTGGGATTTTAAGTCTCTACAAGTTTACCACATCTTGCCACTGGGATTTTAAGTCTCTACGAGTTTACCACATCTTACCACTGGGATTTTAAGTCTCTACGAGTTTACCACATCTTGCCACTGGGATTTTAAGTCTCTACGAGTTTACCACATCTTACCACTGGGATTTTAAGTCTCTACGAGTTTACCACATCTTGCCACTGGGATTTTAAGTCTCTACGAGTTTACCACATCTTGCCACTGGGATTTTAAGTCTCTACGAGTTTACCACATCTTACCACTGGGATTTTAAGTCTCTACGAGTTTACCACATCTTGCCACTGGGATTTTAAGTCTCTACGAGTTTACCACATCTTACCACTGGGATTTTAAGTCTCTACGAGTTTACCACATCTTGCCACTGGGATTTTAAGTCTCTACGAGTTTACCACATCTTGCCACTGGGATTTTAAGTCTCTACGAGTTTACCACATCTTGCCACTGGGATTTAAGTCTCTACGAGTTTACCACATCTTGCCACTGGGATTTTAAGTCTCTACGAGTTTACCACATCTTACCACTGGGATTTTAAGTCTCTACGAGTTTACCACATCTTGCCACTGGGATTTTAAGTCTCTACGAGTTTACCACATCTTACCACTGGGATTTTAAGTCTCTACGAGTTTACCACATCTTGCCACTGGGATTTTAAGTCTCTACGAGTTTACCACATCTTGCCACTGGGATTTTAAGTCTCTACGAGTTTACCACATCTTACCACTGGGATTTTAAGTCTCTACGAGTTTACCACATCTTACCACTGGGATTTTAAGTCTCTACAAGTTTACCACATCTTGCCACTGGGATTTTAAGTCTCTACGAGTTTACCACATCTTGCCACTGGGATTTTAAGTCTCTACGAGTTTACCACATCTTACCACTGGGATTTTAAGTCTCTACGAGTTTACCACATCTTACCACTGGGATTTTAAGTCTCTACGAGTTTACCACATCTTGCCACTGGGATTTTAAGTCTCTACGAGTTTACCACATCTTGCCACTGGGATTTTAAGTCTCTACGAGTTTACCACATCTTGCCACTGGGATTTTAAGTCTCTACAAGTTTACCACATCTTCCACTGGGATTTTAAGTCTCTACGAGTTTACCACATCTTGCCACTGGGATTTTAAGTCTCTACGAGTTTACCACATCTTGCCACTGGGATTTTAAGTCTCTACGAGTTTACCACATCTTGCCACTGGGATTTTAAGTCTCTACGAGTTTACCACATCTTACCACTGGGATTTTAAGTCTCTACGAGTTTACCACATCTTACCACTGGGATTTTAAGTCTCTACGAGTTTACCACATCTTGCCACTGGGATTTTAAGTCTCTACGAGTTTACCACATCTTGCCACTGGGATTTTAAGTCTCTACGAGTTTACCACATCTTGCCACTGGGATTTTAAGTCTCTACGAGTTTACCACATCTTGCCACTGGGATTTTAAGTCTCTACGAGTTTACCACATCTTGCCACTGGGATTTTAAGTCTCTACGAGTTTACCACATCTTGCCACTGGGATTTTAAGTCTCTACGAGTTTACCACATCTTACCACTGGGATTTTAAGTCTCTACGAGTTTACCACATCTTGCCACTGGGATTTTAAGTCTCTACGAGTTTACCACATCTTGCCACTGGGATTTTAAGTCTCTACGAGTTTACCACATCTTGCCACTGGGATTTTAAGTCTCTACGAGTTTACCACATCTTACCACTGGGATTTTAAGTCTCTACGAGTTTACCACATCTTACCACTGGGATTTTAAGTCTCTACGAGTTTACCACATCTTACCACTGGGATTTTAAGTCTCTACGAGTTTACCACATCTTACCACTGGGATTTTAAGTCTCTACGAGTTTACCACATCTTACCACTGGGATTTTAAGTCTCTACGAGTTTACCACATCTTGCCACTGGGATTTTAAGTCTCTACGAGTTTACCACATCTTACCACTGGGATTT